>NC_067403.1:76248250-76848250 GCF_016432865.1 Antechinus flavipes | reverse complement strand
ATCCAAATAACTTTTTTTCCCCAAGGAAAACTGACCTGATCTTCTAGAACCAAACTTAAAATAGAAATTGAAAGAATCCACTGATCACCTCCTGAAAGAATATCCAAAATGAAAAAAATTAAATATAATCAAATTCCAGAGTTCCTAAAATTAAGGAGAAAATACTGCAAGCAGCCAGAAAGAAACAATTCAAATATTGTGGAGCCACAGTCAAGATAACACACAGTCAAGATTTTGTAATTTCTATATTAAAAGATCAGAGGGCCTGGATATATGATATTCTGGAGTGCGAAGGAGTTAGGATTATAACAAAGAACCATCTACCCAGGAAAACCAGTGTAGCACTGCTAGTTTTAGTAATAACTCTTATTTGTATATTGTTTTAAAGTTTGTAAAATTTTGCATGTAATATAATATATAGCATGTAACATATATATAGCAGAGGGCACAGTTGTGAGCTAAATATGATAGGATGATATTTTTTAAAATAAAATTAAGGGGTGAGAAAAAGGAATGAACTGAGAGAACTGGAAAGGGAGAGCTAGAATGGAGTAAATTATCTCACCTAAAAGAAGAGAGCAAGCCAGTGGAGGGAAAGATGGAAGAGGTAGTGGGGAATGTTTGAACCTTACTTTCATTGGAATTGGAGCAGAGGAGAATAATATACACACTCAATTGGGTATAAAAATCTATCTTGTCCTACAGGAAAGTGGGGGGAAGGGATAAGAGAGGGACTTGTATTTGGAGAAGGGAAGGTAGATTGGGGGAAACAATAGTGAAAAGCAATATATTTTTGAGGAAGGATAGGGTGAAAAGAAAAATAATCAAATGTAAGGAAATAGAATGGAAATACTGTTACTATGAAAAAACTTTTAAAGCAAATTTCTCTGATAAAGGCTTCACCTCTCAACTATATAAAGAAATGAGTTATATTTATAAAAATAAGAGCCATTCCCCAATTGAAAAATAATAAAAAATGTGAAGTCAGTTTTCAAATGAAGTAATCAAAGCTGTCTATAGCCATGTGAAAAAAAAATGCTCCAAATCACTATTGATTAGAGAAAGGCAAAGTAAAACAGTACTGAGGTACTACCTTACACCCATTATATGGAGTAATCAAACAGAACAGGAGAATGAAAGGGGAATGGCTGAACAATATGTGGCATATAATTGTGATGGAATATTATTGCAATAAAAGAAATCATTGGCTAAATGCTCTTAGAAAAACTTGGACTTACATGAACTGCTGTAAAGAGAAATGAATAGAACCCGGAGAACATTGTACACAATAAAATCAATATTATAAGATGATCATCTGTGAATGACTTAGTTATTCTCAGTAATACAATGATCCAAGGCACCTCTGGAGCACTATCATGAAAAATGCTATCCATTCCTAAAGAACTGATGGAGCCTAATTACAGATCAAAGCTTATTAAAAAAAAAAAAAGAAAAACTATTTTTCTTCAGTTTTTATTTTGATTTATGTTTTCTTTTAGATATGACTAATATAGAACTATGTCTTGCATGATTACATATGTATAATCTTATCAAATTTCTTGCCTTCTCAATGAGGAGTTTGGGGAGGGAGGGAGAGAATTTGGAACTTTATGTTGAAAATTGTTTTTATACGTAATTGGGGAAACATAAAATAGCAAACAAAAAAGATTCCTCTCAGCTCAAAAAAAAAAAATCAGAAGTACAATTTAGTTTAGGCTAATCTCCCTGTATCAAGTAACAGTGCTCAAGAAGGTGAAACAGTTCATTAAATGGTGAAGTTGGACAATATTCCATTTTGACATATGGTAAGCACTTAATAAATGCCTAGTGACTGATTTCTGAAACAGATCTTTTCAGTATAGCTTTATTAAGTATATTAGAAATGCTGTGAATTCTCAGATAAGATATATCTATTTTCAAAGGTGACCTCTAGAAATATGAGTAAAAAGGAATTAGCTTTGGGGCACTACCATTTATTTTGGGATTATGGATATTTCTGCCCTCTTCTTACTCATATGTTATCAAGAGTTGACTACAGCAAAGTGGATAGAGCGTCAGGCTTGAAGTCAGAAAGACTCATCTTCAGTTCAAATCTGGCCTCAGTCACCTAAAATGTGAACCTAAGCAAAACACTTAATCTTGTTTGACTCAGTGTCCTCATCTATAAAATGAGCCAGAGAAGGAAATGGCAAACCACTCCAGCATCTTGGTCAAGAAAACCCTAAAAGGAGTCAATAAAGCATTTTGGAAACAACTGGACAATGACTGAACAATACATATACAATTACATAAGTGCATGGTTCTTAGATTCATAAACTAAGGAACCAGAGGGTCATCCAATCCTGTTATTTTAAAGATGAAGAAATTGATGCTGAAAGACTTGACCAATATATACACCAAGTAGTAAACAGGGAAACTCGGATTTGATTCCAAATTCAACATTCTTTTCATGTTAGCATATTGGAATAAAGACCAACATAATGTAGTTCTGGCTCATCTTTCTATATGAATCTGGAACCAGATGCTTATTCCTCAATATCATTGTTTCAACTTTATAACGCTACTACATGCACAACAGTTCCAGGTAAACAGGATTATCCACCATTCTTTTCTCTCTTAGATGCAGTAGACCATGCCTGGAATATTTGCCTATCTCCTCCTACTGAAATCCTTCTTTACCTCCAGGGATCAATTCACGTTTTCCTGAATTTCCATAAGTCCCCAGAAATAAAAGGAATAAAAAAAACTTTCCCTTCTCATATCTTTCAAACCACTGATGTGGATCTCTACAATGAATTTTCAATTTCTATTACTGTTATTGATCCAGATATACTGTCCTGCTTGCCATTTCTCCACATGATATTCCACTCTTGCCACCTTATCTCTATAATGACTTCCCCAAATTCAGAATGCACTCTCTCCAAACCTTTAACTTTTGGGTTAACTTTTGGAATTCCTACTTTCCTTCAAAATTCAGCCTGTCACCTTTTACAGAAAGCTTTTCTGGATTCCCCAACTCCTAGGGTTCCCCTCTCTATACTACTTTGTGTCAATTTTATATGTATTTTAATTTGTTCATGTCTCCCATATTAAAATGGGAGCTAAGCTCCTAGAAGGTGGATTTTCACTTGTCTTTTTATCTTCTCAACTAGCCCAAAGAATACAGTAATACATGCTTAAAGATTACCTTATTTTCTCTTCTAGATAGTAAAGTTCTTGAGGGCTAGGACTAATCTTGTTTCCTTACTATATTCACCTTTTCCTGAAATACTGAAAAGAACAAACTTCTTCAACTAAAACAAAATGACCTTTTTTATGTAGTCATGGGATCCCTGTGTTGAGTGAAATAAAGTTGAAAATTTAAAGGTTATTCATTCACAATCATCAGCCACTGTCTCCAATGATCTTTATTTACAATTCTGCACCACTTTACCCCTGCAGATAGTTATGTAGACATTTATCCTTACTTACAGATAAAATAGTTTTACTCAGAAAAACCCATATCACATTCCAAAAAAATCACACTTTCCTAAATTCAGATACTCCATTGAAAAGGACAGACCAGAGAGTTTTAAGGACAATGATGACTTCCAAATAAATGAAGCATGTCCCAAGTACAGTACATTAAATGCCATCTCACTCATGAAATCTTGAATTTTCCTCTAACTTAAATAACACTTTTTTATACTTCTTTAAAATGCTTAGGGCAGGTAAGTAACACATTGGATAAACTGCTAGCCTGGAGTCAAAAAGACTCATCTTCCAGAGTTCAAATTTAGCCTCAGCCCTTAGCTATGTGTTCTTGAGCAAGTCATGTAATCCTGGTTGTCTCAGTTTCCTCATCTGTAAAATGAGTTGAAGAAAAAAAAGGCAAACCGCTTCATTATCTTTGACAAGAAAACCCTCAAATGGGGTCCTGACACGAAGAATCAGACATGAGGAAACAGTCAAACAAAAAATGCTTATCATATGAGTTTGTGTATTACAGTCATCTGTGTGTCACGTGCCCCAATTCACTGTTAGTAACCTCTTTAGACTTCAGTTTTGTCATCACAAGATCATATATTTAGATCTGGAAGACCTCTTGAACATGTGATCTAATCCTTTCAGTTTGCTGATGAGAAAAGTGGGGATTAGAAGTTAAAAGACTGCCCTAGATCACAAAGATAACAGCCAGAGGAAACTGGAATTTGAATGCACATCTTTTGACTCCAAATCCAATGCTCTTCCCACTGTATCTAGCTGTATCCCAGCTGTCCAACCTCAAATGTCAAACAAGTGGATTCACTTAGAAAACCTTTAAGATCTCCAGCAGTTCTCAGCCTTTGATCCTATAAATAAATTATAGGATAATCCAGGGATTGTACCTTTTCTAAGTTTTTAATCTTCCAAATGCCAAGCATTGCTCTGGCACAGTAATCACTCAAGTGTTTGCTGGGTGAATGGTATAAGGGATATACAGATCTCTGCTGAGATCTCTGTAATGGTTTGTACTTCAATCACTCTGTATTTCTTACTATGTATTAGGTACTGTGCTAGTCACTCAGGATAGAAACCCCCAAATTAAACAGTCCTTGCCTTCAAGAAGCTTACATTCTATGAGGAAGAAAGAACATGTATATGTATAAGTGCGCAGGTAGAAAATATACTTAAGTAATTTAGGGGGAACAGTGGGATCTAAATGGCGGGGTATCAAATAAAAAAGTGGTATTTCAGCTGATCTTTGAAGCATAACAAAGCACTTTAGGGCATATATTGGATCCCAGTTTCTAAGCCCCTTTTATAAGTTCAAACAGAACACATGGAAGTTTTATACACAGTATGCAAAGGAGCACACACCAGAAGCTCCAATAGATGGGAAAACCTTAGGGGAGCCACAACACAAGAAGATGCAGAGTTAGCAAATGGAAGAGAATTCCCCATATAAGTTTCCCTGCTGTTCCACCTGCTCCACAACAGCTCCCAAGGAGCTGCCACCTGCCAGTTCTTACCTTCAACCAGCTCCTCCAGGCTGGTGAGTTTCCGGCTGCCATCAATGGTGTAAATGGTTCGGACTCCCTGAGGCAGGTTCACATTGTCTGAGAGGGAGCGGGTGAGCTCCATGAGGAGGGCATCGAAGGACCTAAAGCGATCACTGGAGATGGCATAGACCAAGCCTTTGAAGTACCTGTCCCCATTCCGGTAGAAGCGGGCCTTTTTGGCTTTCTTTTCGGAGCTGAGGGCCTGCAGGGTCCGGGTGCGGTAGAAACTGCAGTGGGCACTGTGTGCGGGGCTAGGGATGAGCCCATTCCCCTTGGGGCCTGAACTGCTGCTGCCCCCTGAGGAACTGGGCCCCCCTCTCCTGGAGCTTGGCCGCTGCCTTTTGTCCCTCTCCTCAAAATGTTCCAGCTCAATACTCCGAGTGTTGGCCATTGAAATGGTAGGAAAGCCCCTAAACCTCTCACCAAAAATCTGCCACCCAAATCTCCTCAGCTACTAAGTCACAAAAGAAATGGATTCAGCACTGTCTGAATGCACCTTAAGGCTCTGGGACACCTAGGTCCAGCATCCTACCTACGCCTCTCTCCTGGGTGATGGCTTTGAGGAGGTGTAAACGGTGCTGCAGCCCAATGAGGGAGCCCGCCCGGCTCAGGGACGCGGCCCTGCTCTACAAGTGCCAGCTGTGCCTGGTGGTGCCCATTGTCGCCTCCATCCCGGTCTCCCTGACGCTTCCACACGCATACACCACGCTTCCCAAAGCCTTCTAACTCCCGCTGACTGGGGAGCCCCTTGTAACAGCCTCCGGAGGGGCGACGCAGCTCCGAGCAAGGCTACAAACTTCCGAGGCTGGCCCCCGGCACACTGCCCTTTCCGCCCCCTGCCCACTCAAGCACACAAACACACACAATGCCCCACGGGGTGTTGCAAGCTACAGCTGCTGGCTAATCACCCCGCTTTCCTCATTCGCCACTCTTTGGAGGGGAGGGAGTCCTGGGAGAGACGCATCCAATGTGTCCGCGCGCGAGCGCGTCACGCACCCCCGCCCACCCCACCGCGGCCCGGGGACGCCCGCTCAGCCTCCCAATCCCCGTGCCCTGTGGCTTGCGGCTACCCGGCGTGGCAGGCGCCCTACGGCCTCAGACCACCCCCGGATGCCTGCGGGCCGCGGCCTGACCCACCCAACCTTCACTCCCAGCCCTTCCCCGGGGGGGCTCGTGAACCGTGGTGGGGCGGGGGCGGGGCAACCCCTCGTGCAAGCCTAGAGACCTGCCGCCCTGGCAATACCCGCACGACCTCGCCACCCCTTCAAATAAACAAATAAATGAACGGACCCTGTTAAGAGAGGGAATAATGAAATTCAAGTCCCGCTGATTTCCGGGCGAGCATCAGTGCAAAGGGCACGGCCCGCAAACAAACGCGCCCCCTCCCCTCCCCCCTGCCTACCCACTCGGGCTCGCGGTTTTCCCACCCACGGCTACCCTTGGTCTAGGCTGGAAGCGGCTTCTAGCCCGGGTGCCCGCCTGCCCGCTGCCCGCCCGAGCTGAGGGTACGCTAGGAGGAGGAAGCCGCACGCCGGTCCGCACTAATGGCAATGCAGAGCCAGAGGAACGGGCTTCTCCTGGGTCCTAGGAAGCCTCACGCCTCTCACTCTGACATCTACTCTAGCTCAGCATTGTAATGAGCGCAGAAGCAGCTGCACATGCTCCAGCGGATCAACGTAAAAGAGCTCGGATTAGAGAGGGAAAAAAAAAAAAAAAAAAAAAAAAAAAAACAACCCACACACATACACATACAACTACAAAGGAAGGAGACTCAAGGGCAGGGCTCACATCCCTTGGCTGAGCACCAGAAGAGGAACTAACGGATCTCAAAGGCGGGCCAGCAAGCAGAAACGATGACATTTGAATTAGGACAGAATCCATTTGTGAATAAAAGGATGAAAAAGATTCAGATGAAGATTTGAATTATATATATATATATAATGCATACGTATCACCATATAATTTCCTTGCCAGTTTCCCTAAAAGCTTTTCTGATTATAATATTTATTTATTTATTTATTTTTTAAAGAAAGAAGTCAGTTTTCTGGTACCTCTTTTTTTTTTTAATTTTGCAGAATTAAACCTGATAAGTTATTAATCCATCTAATTATTTTCTACCATAGTCCTATTTTAATATCCCATTTTGGAGAGGTATCCCTTGGCAAATGAGTGCAAAGTGACATGTTAGTTAAAAAAAAAAAAAAAAACCATAGGATTTAAAGCTGACCAGCACCTTATCATTCAACCCTTTTCTTAAAAAAAAAAAAAACAAAAAAAAAAACCTTTTTTCAACTAACAAAAATCTTCTTATCTTATCTCCATCCCACCTTCTCCCATTAAAAAAAAAATACACGTTTGTAACAAATACATATAGTAAAGCAAAATTAATTTCTATAGTAGCCATGCCAGAAATGATGTTTCACATTTTGCACCCCCAAGTTCTTCTTCCTCTCTTTGTCAAAGGATAAGTAACATGCTTCATCTTTGGTCTTTTGGAATGGTGGTTTCTAATTGTATTAATTCTTAGTTCTTAGGCATTTCAAAGTTCTCTGCCTTTACATTGTTGCTGTTATATAGACTGTTCTCTTGATCCTGATCATTTCCCTCTGCATCAGTTCATACAAATCTTCATGTTTCCCTCAGTTCACTAGTATTTTTAAGTGCCTGCTATAAGTGCTGGGGATACAAAGAAAAGCAAAAATAACAAACAACTTTCAAGAAGTTCATTCTAATAGGAGAGATGACACGCAAACAATTATGTACAACTAAGATACATATACACGCAAATTGAGAATTGTCTTATAAGAAAAGCACTAAAAGATTAAGAACAGGTGAAGGTTCTTGCAGAAAGTGGTACTTTAGCTGAGATTCGTAGGAAGCTGGGGAAGCCTAGAAGTAGTGATAAAAAAGGAAAATATGCCAGGTGGGGGAACAAGTGTGAAAATGCTCAAAATAGGAAGATGGAGTGCTTTCTTCAGGAAGCTAGTGCATTGGGAGGGTATAAGGGAGGTATAAGAAAACTGAAAACATGGTGGGAAGAGATCATGAAGGACTTTAAAAGCCAAAACATGGGATTGTGTATTCCATTCTGGATGTAAAAGAGAGTCACTATAGTTCTTTTTTTTTTTTTTTTTTTTTAAAGAAGGGGTGATATGGCAAGATTTGTGTTTTAGGGAAAACAATGGGTAGATAGTCATGGTGAGAGACTTGAAGAAGGGAGATCAACTACAAGAGTAAAAGTCCAGATGTGAAATGATGAGGACCTACACCAGAATAAAGGCAGTTTTAGAAAAGCGAAGAAGGACATTAGGAAAGATGTTGTGAAAGTAGAAAGGACAAAATTTGACAACTCGTTTATGGAGGGTGAAGGAAAGTGAAAAGTCAAGGATAGCATAGGTTTCAAGTCCAGGGGACTGAGGATGGTAGTTCCCTCAAGAGTAAGAGGGAAGTTAGGAAAAGAGAAAGTGTGGGGAGAAATCTATGTGAGTTAAGAAAAGTAAGAGGAAAGGAAGACGACACTTCCCCTTGTAGAGACCTTAAGGAGTGTAATCACAAAAGGAAGCAGAGATAACTAGCAAGGATAAATAGATTTACTGAATTTTTTTTTTTTTTTTTTTTTTGAGAATGGGAGAGACAAGCGTGTTTGTAGGAAGGAGGTTAAGCGGTTAATAAACAGGAATATATTGAAGAGTAGTGAGAGAATAGGAATGATAAAAAGGGCAATATGCCAAAGAAGATAGAATGGAATGGTATCACTTGTGCATGCAAAGGGATTTGCCTTAGCAAAAAGGGCCACCTCTTCATGTGAAACAGGGATAAAGGAGAAGAAAATTTCAAAAGGCATCTGAGTGATGAGATGAAGAGGGGAAAAGAGGGAATCCTCATTAGTCTCAATTCTTTTCAATCAAGTATGAGGCAAGATTCTCAACTGAGAGGGGAGGAGAGAAGGGAGACTGTGGAATGTTTGAGAAGGGATGAAAAATCTGAAAAAACTGCTCTAGTGAATGGAACAATGAATAAATTGAGAAGATATAAAAGTGAGGGGTCAGCTAAGATCATGTAATATAAACTTGTAGTAGTAGTTCTAATCAGCAGTTTCATGATTTTCTCCAGTTTCATTCAACAGCATATGAAAAAGAAGAGTAGCTGGATAGTATGGAAGAGTAGATTATAGGAAGCAAATTGAGGAATTAGAAGGTTAGCATATTTGAAGGAGTATCAATATGTAGTTTGAAGTCAACTAGTATGAGGACAAGAGGTAGGGAGAAAAGAGTGTGATCCAGGCACTGAATTTATTGAAGAGGGAAAGTGTTCTGGAGACCTATAGACAATAGCTATCAAATCTTATTCGTGTGCTATTGAATGAAGCTAGAAAAAATCATGAAACTTCTGATTAGATCAAGGTGTAAAAAGGTTAAGATCTGCAATAGGCTAAAAGGACAAGGACATCTAGAGAAGAGATCAGTGTAGAGTCTAGATGGCTTACCAAAGGGTCAATATGGGAAAGCAAACAGTTAAGCCAATGCAAGGGTGATCACTTGAGAAAGGGGTAGAGGAATTAGAGGTAGTAGGGATGACAAAGAACAGGTTTTGGAATTGTGAAAGAGAAAGCGAGGTGGAATGATCACAGTCTGTAATCAAATAAAGGTATTTCAGAGTTCCTGAACATGTAAAACACTTGTAAGTGATGGCTTGATCAAAGATATTATGATCTGTATATAAGGGAAGTGGGGTGGAGGAGTAGATTGTGGGAAATAAGTAAGTTGAAGACTTGGAAGGTTAGCATATTTGAGAAATATAGTTTGAAGTCAACTAATATGAAGGCATGAGTTAGGGAGAAAAGACTGTGATAGAGGCAATGAACTTATTGAAGAGGAAAAGTGTTCTGGAGATCTATGGACAATAGCTATCAGAGTCTTGATTAGGTGATAAATTTGGATTGAATGAACCTCAGAGAAAAGTAGGTTGTTACTGAGTCAGAGGGAAAGCTTAGAGGTAGCAGTGGGAGCAAGGAGCTGTCCAGTTTCCCCACCATGACCAGTTAGCTGTGAGTTATGAGTCAAAATGCCAACAGTTCTGGAAAGAATAACCATGAAAGCTGTGTCATCAGGAGTAAAGAGGTCTCAGTAAGTGCAGGGTTGTGGAATGAGCAAGAAAGGAAAAAGTTTTAAAATGAAATCTAACTTATTACTTATGGAACATGCATTCCAGAGAGCATAGTATTTGGGTTATGTAACTGTATAGTGGGACATTGGGGGATTGAGTTGGATTGAGAGGTAAAAGAATAAAAGAATCAATGGGAGAAGAACCATCCCTTTTGTAATTTCATATGGTCCAATAGAATTATATTACATTCATACATTATAATTCATTTAGTCATTTTCCAATTGAGGGGAATCCCCTTAATTTCCAGGTCTCTATCAACAGAGCTAGGTGGCACCATAATGGATAGAGCACCAAGCCTAGAGTCAAAAAACCCTAATCTTCCTGAGTTAATTCTGGCCTCAGATACTAAATGTGTGACCCTGCCCATGTCACTTCACCTTGTTTGCCTCAGTTTCCTCATTGGTAAAATGATCTGGAGAAGAAAATGGCAAACCAATGTAGTATCTTTGCCAAGAAAACCCCAAATGGGATCATAAAGAGTCAGGCACAGCTGAACAATAACACCACCACAAAAAGAATCACTATAAAAATTTTTTTTCTTTCTTTGATTCCTTTGAAACTCTTCATTTTATAGATAAGAAAATTTCGAGCTAGGGAGGTGAAGCTGGATATAGATATATATATTTAATGACATTTATCACCAAATTGATTTCAAAGTGATTATTTTTTTTTTAGCCATAGCAAAACTCAGAAGACCTAAGTTATTTACAAAGTTATAGTAGGATTGCCCTATTCATATGCTGAGGCACTATGTGTTCTGAGTAAATGATGGATGCTTGAAACATTGAAGAAAATTGTCTAAGAGGCTTGGAACCTACTGGTCACCAGTTAATCTGATAAAATTCCTATTTGCATTTAGTATTTATTTTTGCCCTTTGGGGACTTGAGACAATTCAACACTTCAGAGGTAGCACAATATAGTAGAAAGGATGTTGGATTTCTGAGTCAGAAGATCCCATGTTTGAATTCATTTGCAGCTTAAATAATCTTGGGCAAATTTTCTCTGGGTCTTAGCCTCCTCACTCTTTTAGAGAGTGTTAGACTAGATGGCACCAAAGCTTCTTTTCAGTTCTGGATTTATAACAATAAATGTTGGACTAGGATCTTAGATTTTTCACTGAAAGAATCTCCTAGGACCACATTGGCCAGTCCTCTCATTTTACAGAAAAAGAACTGAAGCCTAGGGAAGTTAAAATGATTTCCCTGTAGAATATTGTTTGTAATTATTATTTATTATATTATTTTTATTATATATTATTATTACTTATATATGTAACAGAAATTGAAATTCACAATCCATATGAATTGTTCTTTGTAACTTCTCAGTACCTAGCAAAATGACTGACATACAAAATTGCTAAATAAAAGTTTTTTACATGAAGGAAGGAATGCCCTAAAATTATATTGCATTTCTTCATCTATGTAAAAATTTGCCTATCTCTTGAGAGTAGGGATTTATTTGGTTTTTATCTTTGTCTATGCAGTATTTTGTATATTATTGAATTTTTAAAAATATAGGAAATTCTTAGTCCTACTGTTCTGACTCCACAATCTAAAATTTTAGCAGACAAGGTAAATCCTACCTAGGATCCAAGTTACTAAGGAGTCCTAAATTAACCTTAAGCACCAACATTTTCTTGATACAGCTGACACTCTTTTCCACCTGAGAAGCATTGTTTGACCTGAGATTTATCTCTTCCTCCGGCTAGGGGTAATACCTGACTGTTTTGAGACAATGCAGATTCTGCCACCTGGGTTGTTTCCTGGTTTAAACAGAAGCCTCCTTAAGAGTAGTTGCAGCTGCTGTGGTTTTCCTAGGCTTTGTCATGAGGTAGAAAATTCTCCTTCAGGATTACCTTTCCTTTGCTTGTGAGTTTTGTGGTACACATCTGAGTTTTGCACCATTTAAAAAAACAAAACCCGACACTGCTTTATTTTGTCTGTTAAAATCTAGAACCATAAATTGGATGACTAGGGTTTTGCCCCAGGCACCTAATTTAGAGGGGGCTGACAAAAATTTCAAATCATTAGTCATGGGAAAGTCACCTAGATGGGAGTATTTGGCTAATGGAGAGAATGCTGGCAGATCACTGAGCAGGGATGAACTCCACCCTGTCCCACCCTGGGATGTTCTTCTCCCATTACCTAAACAGCCTTCCCAATTGTAGTCTCATACTGATGGTTTGTTTTCTCTGCCTACATTTCAGAATTCCATACCCTCCAACTGAAGGCCCACTTCATACCACTTACTGAGGGCAAAGTCTAGTCTGAGCCTGTGCTGTGCATACGTTCCTAACTATCATGATTCTGCTGAAATCATTTGCAAAGTCCAGTTTTAGGCTAGCTTTTTTAGTTTGCAGATTAGAAACCAACACTTTATAGTACCTTAGAAAAATCAAAATATATGGCAGAGAACCTTACTCATTCTGCGGAAAAACAAAATATAGATAAGATGGGGTCCCTGTCTTCTTGGTCTAGCAATGGGCTACAACACAATCACAACTATATTTTGCAATATTAGACTTGGTCAGTGAAGAATTATTAAGCATTTACTATTTTTTGTTGATTTCAGAAATCAACCAATACAACATTTTTAATGTATGAAGAATATTTTTAAAAATTATATATGAAAGTGTGAATTTGGAGGATATAGTCCTTTTTTTAAAGGAATAAACACTCTTTTTGGAACAACAAACCTTTGATTTTAGAGGCAGTTTTCCAATGGTTCCATTATATAATATGTAAAGGGTATCCTCTTTCCTTTTCAAGCTGCAAAATGCTGAAGTCTTTTTTTTTTTTTTTTTTTTTTTTTTTTTGCTATTTCATGCTTCAGGTCATTGTTCACCCTCTGCCAAATTCTTCCCTGAGAGATAGAAGTAATGAGTCAGCTCTCTTCAGTCTGAAGAGAGAGTGAATTGGTGACCATGTAGAGGCTTAAATATTAAAACAAACTAGTAATCACTCATATCATTATCTTTCCTAATGACAAATCCCATCTTTATCAAAGAATCCCTTAAAAGAAGGGAATAAAAAGAGGCTGATGAGAACCTCACACCATACATGCATCTCTCTGAACACTAGAAATAGGACTTAAATCAAAACAGACTATTTTCTCTCTTTAAAAAAATTTAAAATTTTTGCTCTTTTTTCATTTTCATTTCTCAAAGCATTTTTATCTGAATACTTCCCCCTCTCAACACACATGCACCTCACACACAAATAAATTCTTACCATACATCTTTAATGCAAAGTATAATTATTTTGTAATCATAAAGTATTAGGGCTAGAAGTGATAGATCATCTAGTCTAGAGCTTCTAACTAATTTTTTTTTCTTTCAGGGACCCCTTTTGTACTTTAGTGAAACAAGGATCCTTTCCTAGAAATTTTGAATGCATAAAATAAAATATACAGAATTAAAAAGAAAGAAATTATATTGAAATATAGTTATTAAAAAATTAAAAACAACTTCCTGGAACCTAGATTAAAAATGCTTATACCCTCTGACCTAGAAATTCCTTTATTAGGGGGAGGAAAGCAAGTCACAATGTACACCAAAATACTTATAGCAGCACTTTTTTGTAATAGCAAAAAAAAAAAAGGAAACAAAGTAGATGCTTATCTATTGAGGAATACTTAAATAGATTGTGTTACATGAATAAAATAGGATATTCTATTTTATTACTCTGCTGTTAAGAAATGATAAATGTGATGAATTCAGAGAAGCATGGAAAGTGCTTTGAATGGATGCAGTGAAGTAAGCAAGAGCCAAAAAATCAATAACTAACTACAATGATGTAAGTAGAAAGAACAATCACATACCCTACAAAATGAATTTTGCAAAATCTTAAAGAACATGATTCGCGATGACACCCACAATTATAAATTGCATGTACTTTAAGACTTTTTCAAAGTATAGATGAATTTTGCTCATTTTGCCCCTTTCATCCACCCTACTATTATAGGCATCTCAACCCTACCTATTATTATACTATTTCCTTGCTTAATCTTTACAATGCCTAAGCGTTGATTACCCAACCAAATTCAAATTCTACAAATTTGATTTATCCGACTCATTGCCAAACAAATAATATCAATACATAATAATCTTCATTTTGCTCATGAATTTTTCTTTTTGTCTTTAAATATATTATTTATCTGGGCAAGTCACTTAACCTCAATTGCCTCAGCAAAATATATATATATATATATATATAAATTGATTATATGGGATAGTTCTCTGGGAGAAAGGAGAACTACTTGAGGAAAATTATGGTGATATAAGAAAAATAACCAAGATGAAAATAAGAAATTATTATTTTTTAAAATGCCTCCTATTTTAGTCCAACCCTCTCATTTTATAGATAGAATTCAATGATGTCTAGTAAACTGCCAAAGATTATATGATTAGCAGCACCACAGCTAATATAGACAGACTAAGGGCTCCTTTGCCCAAGGATGTCTACATGGATGGAGTTTCCTCCTCCTGGATAGCATCATTTTTTAGCTTCTCAGTGCTCTAGATACAGCTTCTTATTGTTCATAATACAATCTTTGTTATCCCATTTGGGGTTTTCTTGGCTAAGATACTGCAGTAGTTTTCTCCAACTTGTAAATGAGAAAACTGAAATAAACCAAGGATTAAGTGACTGGCCCAGAGTCACACTGCTAGTAAGTGGATTTGAACTCATAAGGATGAGTCTTCCTGACTACAGGTCAGGCACTCTCTTTAATGTGCTATTTATTTTCCCTTATGCTACACCATAAATAAATTGCTGGGCTTCAGGCAGGATAATCTGGGTTCACCTGGGTTCCATTTGTTTAGTTTCTAAATTGAGATGAAGTAAAAGAGAAAACCTTAAGAGTCCTAGTGTCCCTCCAGATGAGAAAAGCTTTCTGCTGCATATTTAAGAGTCATGAAGAAGTATGAGTACAGACTCATTTAGCTGATTCAGGTCTAGTGAGGAGAACAGCAGATCTATTATTATAGTAGTCCCTAAAAGTGAATCATTTTGGGAATATTTTTATGAGTAAGGAAAAGAAATAATAGCTCAAATATATGTATAGGATATCTTTCAAAAAACAAAGTCTATGTCTGAGGCTTTAGAATATCTAGAATTGGGTACGATTTTATAAAACCGGTTTTTTTCAGCTATATAAATTCAAACCTGATCTGATATTAGCTCTGCCTGAAGTTACTTCCCTCTAAACCAGACATGGGCAGGTAGGGGGTACAGTGGATGAAGAAGATTCATCTTCCTAAGTTCAAGTCTGGCCTCAGATATTTATTAACTGTATAAACGTGAACAAGTCACTTGGCCCTGTTTGCCTTAGTTTCTTCATCTATAAAATGAGCTGGAGAAAGAATGAGAAACCACGTCAGGATCTTTTCCAAGAAAACCTTAAAGGGGGTCATGACAGATTGGATACAACTGAAAAAAATGACTCAACAATTAAAAAAAAACAAACACAGCTGTGATCCTTGTTAGGGGAGAAAGTTCTCCATGATAATAAAAGCACAGATCTGCTTGATTCTGTACCTCATCTGTTTTTTGGAAAACAAAAAAAAAATAATAACTTAAATAATTCATATTAAAATAGACTCAATCCATTGATTTTTTTTGTAACAAAGTCTATAATTCATATTTTATTTTTAAGCCCTTATCTAAACAAGACTAAATGTCACTTCCACATCATACATTTTTTTTTCCTCTATGGAACTTGAATTTCTCCTCTCAATAATATCCCTGGGAATGAGGTCATGGGAGGTAACAGTATCATCAATTTTCCCCTGAGGAAACTAGACACACTGAAGTAACTTATAGAGTTTGTTTGTGAACCCACTAGTGATTTCAGCATGGTGAAGAGATCCCAGTGATGAACTCTCTCTATAAATGAAGATGCGTGGTTTCTCTTCTATAAATATACAGTATTAGAAAGTTGCTTAGGAATGCTGAGAGATTAAATGGCTTGTCCAAGGTCACAGTAGGTGTCAGAGTTGAAATACAAAGATTAGGATTTGTCCAAAGTCTTCCTTACTCAGATGCTGTGCTCTCTTCCCATATTCATTGTAAAAGAGAAATGAAAGTTACTGCATGAATATTCCCAATTTTTATTTTTTATTTTTTTGTTCTTGTTTCTGCTTCATGTCCCTTTCCCATATGAATGTCAATTTTTCCCCTAGGTGATCTTAGGCAAATTATTTCATTTCTTTGGACTTCAATTTTCTCACTTGGAAAAACTGAGGATTTGGACTAGATAGAGCAAAAGGGCTTTTTCCAACATTTTGTGGCTCCATAGTTCTGTTATTTTGAGCTATGGCATTTTGTTTCATTTAAGAATATGAAAGGGAATATTTTCTTTTTTCTTTCTTTTTTTTTTTTTTTGCTGAGGCAATTGGAGTTAAGTGATTTGTCCAGGGTCACACAGCTAAGAAGTGTTAAGTATCTGAGGTCACATTTGAACTCAGGTTTTCCTGACTTCAGGGCTGGTACTCTATCCATTGCCATCTTTATCCATATCCATCTTTAAAAATGATAATTTTTCTTTAGGTTGCTTCTTCTAACTAGCAAAATTTTTTTGAAGATAAAAAACTCTATTCTATTCTGACAGAATATATTAATGCCATTTTTTAATTCAAGGATTCAAATAATGATGTTCATTTATCCTTAAAAGATCATAAACTGCTTTTTAATAATGAATATGTACATATGACCCAGTTAAATAGATATTGCAGGGATGGGGAGAAAAGTGACAGAGCTGGGAATTGACTCAAATTGCCAATTCTAAAAAGCACTAATTTCAAGATTTCAAAAGCCATTAATCTCAAGCAAAAACTGAGATATTTAGGAAGCATAATTTTTTTAAGTAAATGATTTTAAATAATTGATTCTGCTTAGCTCCAGAGGAAAAAATTAGGAGCATGGTTGGAAGATGCAAAGAGATAAATTTGGGCTTCATATAAGGAAAAATTGGATCATCAGAGCAACCCAGATGTGTAACAGCTTGTCTCGGGTAGGAGGAGGCTCCTTTTAAGCATGGGACATTAAGTCTTCAGGCACTCTAAATCAGCCCTTCTTCGGGATTTGGTGATATTCAGACATGGGTTGAACAGCAGGGATTCCAGCCTTTTTTTGGGAGGTCATAGACTCCTGTTGGAATCTGGTGTAACCCATGGATCCCTTCTGAGAATAACTTTTTTTTTTAATGCATAAAATGGAAGAGTTTTGTTCCACGTGGAAAATGACAGATCAGTTGGATTCATATTTTGATATCATAACCCCTGTACTTCATATGTATTATAATCTTTTGTGATTTTAATGTGTTTGAGGAGAATCTATAAGATTGCATTTTGTTCAACCATCCAAAAGCATTCTTAACAAAATCAATGCATTTTAGAGTCAATGGGTTTACATTTAAAAGGATTATCAGTTGTATGGCAGATAAGATGCCTAAAAATTTGCCTATTTTTGTCTTTTATTTTCAACAAAAATAGTTTAATAAGTACATGGATCGCTCTCATAAGATAGGAATGTAGCCACACCTATTGATGTCTTTTCCATCCTTTTTTAGGGGTTGGGGGTGGAAAAAAGTCATTTATGATCTTTTCAATTCTTTTGGAATCTCTACATCTTAGAAAAAAATTTAAAAATTGATTCCCATGAACACTTTTAAAATTGTGTCGTTCTCAAAGCATATTTCTGCTGTTGATCAGGTCCAATTATCTTGCCCAATCATGCCTTCTTCAATGTCACTGTTACCTCTTAATATGTGGCATTATTGATATTGATATAGTAGAATAAAGATGTTGTATTTACATACTATCATTGTTGAAAATAGAATTCTTTACAAATATTAGCAGGGGGGGCAGGTAGATGGGACAGTAACTCTGGAGTCAGGAGGACCTGAATTCAAATTTGACCATAGACACTGTGCAACTCTAGACAAGTCACTTAACCCCAACTGCCTCCAAAAATTAAAATAAACAACAACAAAAATTAAACTGAGATACTAGCAAGCCCTATATATAACAAAATGTAGTAGTACTTTTTATAATAGCTAAGTACTATAAACGAAATTGTTGTTTATCCTAGTGATGGAGCCTGGAGTGCAACTGGATTAGAGTTGAGTGGGGGAGAGCTACTGCAAAGTCACTGGTCTCCTCCAGAACCTTCTGGGTTCAGTGGCAAGGTATAGATCAGAATGATTGGAGATGTCCCTGGACACAGTAGGAGACTTTGGCCTTTGTAAGCTCAGGCTTTTGACAGGTTTCAGTTTGATTAAGGCAACATCTAATAAGTGATTAAGGTTATAGAAAGAAACGAGGCAAATTTTTAAATTTTTTTTTTTTTTACTTAGTCAAAACAAATCAAAAATCAGCCTGACAAGAGAAGACCCTCAAAGTTTATGGTTAAAGCAGAAACAATTGTTGTTTACACTCACTTTGAGTCATTAGAGCCTAAACAATGACCAAGTAAATCTTGAAATAAATAATCTCTCAATTCAATTCACTTTCAAGTGTTGGTCACCTTTCTGATATCATGGTTAGAGAATGAAAGACAAACAACTGTAAACAAAATATATACCTGTTGATATGAATGGAATAGAATATTATTATGATAAAAGAAAAAGTTGAATACAGAGAAACTCAGGAAAAATTCTTTGAACTGATGCAAAGGAAAGAGAACCAAGAAAGCAATATACACAATGACAACATGTAAAAAACCATACCACTAAAGTAAATGAAACCCTTGAATGCTATAAAAGTTGGGCACTTAAAACGATATCTCTCCTTGTTCTTTGCATTACTTAGAGAAATGTGACTGTGGAACACACCATCATATATTTTTGATGTATTGATTAGTTTTTATTCTTTATTATAAGGAATGACTTTTTGGGAAGGGAAGGTGAAAGGGTTATGTTGGTACACATAGGCGATATGAGAAGCAAAAAAGAAAATAAAGACCAGCAGATAAGTACCCAACTATTGGAGAGTAGTTAAAGAAATTATGAATGTAATAGAAAATCCCTGTGAGGTAAGTAACAATAAATAATAATTCAGAGGACTATAGAAAGACAAGAACTGATATGGAATGAAGTTATCAGAACCAGGAAACCTATAACTATCTATAACTATAATAACCAACCTTGGTCTCAGAGAAGAGTTGGAAAAATGTACAACCCCTACCTTCTTTGCAGAGAGGCATGACTATCTGTATGAAATATTAGATTGCATGCTGGCAAACGTGGTTAATAAGTCAGTTGGGTTGTACGAACTCCTTTTTCTCCCCCTTTAAAATGTTTGCTATAAGAGATAGCTTGGTTGGTAGGTAAAAGCTAAAAAGATGCTTAAAAATGATTAAGTTAATGAGTTTGATTAATTAATATTTAATTATTGTCCAAGCTACTCTGTATCCCAAAGAGATCATAAAAAAGGGAAAAGGACCCATATGTACAACAATGTTTATAGCAGCTCCTTTTGGGATGGCAAAAGAATTGGAAATTGAGGGGATGTCCATCAATTGGGGAATGGCTGAACAAGTTGGCATATAAATGTAATAGAATACTATTGTGTTATAAGAAAGGATGAGCAGTTAAATCATTATTGTTCAGAGAAATGCAAGTTAAGACAACTCTGAGGTATCACTACACACCTCTCAGTTTGTGACAGGCTAAGGTGACAGGAAAAGATAATGATGAATGTTGGAGGGGATGTGGGAAAACAGGGACACTGATACATTGTTGGTGGAATTGTGAACACATCCAGCCATTCTGGGGAGCAATTTGAAACTATGCCAAAAGTCTATCAAATTGTGCATACCCTTTGATCCAGCGGTGTCTCTACTGGGCTTATATCCCAAAGAGATCATAAAAAAGGGAAGAGGATACAAATGGGGAATAATGTTTATAAAAGATTTTTTATAGTGGCAAGGAACTGGAAACTGAGTGGATGCCCATCAATTGAGGCAATGGCTGAATAAGTTATGGTAAATGAATGTTATGGAATATTATTCTATAAGAAACAATCAGCAGGATGATTTCAGAAAAACCTGGAGAGACCTACATGAATTGAAGCCGAGTGAAGTGAGTAGAACCAGGAAAACATTGTACACATCAGTGACGAGATTATATGATGATCAATTCTGATGGACATGGCTCTTTCAATAGACTTGTGATGGAGAGAGCCATCTGTACCCAAAGAGAGGACTGTGGGTACTGAATGTGGATAACAACATAGTATTTTCACCATTTTTATTGCTGTTTGTTTGCATTTTGTTTTCTTTCTCAATTATTTTTCCTTTTTGATTTGATTTTTTTGTACAATGTGATCATTGTAAAAATATGTATAGAAAAATTGTACATGTTTAACATGCATTGAATTACTTGCTGTCTAGGGAAGAAAGTGGAGGAAAAGAGGGAAAAATTTGGAATACAAGTTTTTTCAAGGATGAATGTTAAAAATTATCTATGCATATGTTTTGAAAATAAAAAGCTTTAATAAAAAGTGTTTAAAAAAGACCATATCCAGTCAAAAAAATTGGTGAGCATATAGATTTCAGAAAAACTTGGAAAGAATTACATGAACTGATGCTGAAATAAGTAAGCAGAACCTGGAGAACATAGCAGCAATATTTTGTGATGATCATCTAATATATAATCATTCTTTCTGGGAGCAGGTTTCTTGGGGAGGTCTTCTGGAGGCAGCCTTAGTTTCAGTTTCAAGTAATAATCACCCCAAATGCAGCAAGCTGATAAAATGCAAAAGTTTATTTTCTCCTTCCAAAATAGCGTGGTTAGTTTTTCTTAGAGGTCTATCTTTCTGCTTGTTTCCAAGAGCTCTTGCTGCTAGTCCTTTGCCTCTGCTCCCTTCAGCCTCCAGCCAGCACAAAGATGGAAGATGGAATGACTCTGTCTTGCTTCCGAGAGAGGGCGTCTCTCTGAACTGACTTGACTGGCTCACTGAAGCTCTATTTATGCTCCTTCTCCGAGAGTAGGATTATGGGTTTCCTCCCAGAGTCCTCTCTGACCCTAAGAGCTTCTTGCTTATATGAGCTCTCTAAAGGTGTGAACACAAGCATTGTTTCTATCAGTTCTACTTAGTACCTTGTTTCAAGTTCTGGCCCATAACATCTCATAGTTTCAGATCAATCATATTGAACCATGCTAAATTAGATAATTATTGTCTCTATCAGCTCTAATGACTTAACACTTTGTATGGATTCCAACATTAAACTTAGTTTTTCTCAGTAAGACAATGATCCAAGATAATTGTAGTAGACTTGTGATGGAAAATGTTCACATCCAGAGAAAGAACTATGGAATCTGAATGCAGATCAAAGCATTCTATTTTCACTTTTTAAAAAATTTATTTTTTAATTTTTCCTTTCTTGTGGTTTTTCCTTTTTGTTCTGATTCTTCTTTCACTACATGACTATTATGGAAATATGTATAACATGATATACATGTGTGGTCTATATCAAATTGTTTACTCTTTTAGGGAAGGGGAAAAGAAGGGGAGAGAGAAAAATCTGGAACTGAAAATCTTACAAAAATGAATGTTGATAACTAACATTCATTTTTGTAAGATTTTCAGTTCCAGATTTTTATTGTAATTGGAAGAAATAAAATACTCTTAAGTGCAAAAAAATTTAAGCTTATCAGAAAAAAATTATGATAGTCTCAATGTCTTTTTTTCCGGTGCATTTCCTTTTTGTAGTTGTTGCAGGAAATACTATGATTGTATGAAATGGCATTATCTTTATCCTTTCCACTGATTTCCTGTTTACTTGGATCTAAGAACATTACTCTAATACACTAAGTTCTGAAATGGTTGATAGAGTTGTAACTATAATATCCTGTCAGAGGCAGGGCTGATCTGGGCCAATAATATGAAAAATCCTGGATGGGAGCAAAGAAAATCTCAGCTTGAGGTGAAAGAAGTGGAGTCCAAATCAAATGAGAGTAAATATAACTGAATACCCTGTGGCAGAGTGAAAGATTGCCTATATAGGCATTAATGGGCTTAGATTAAAACTTACCACCTTTGGACCTTGTGCAGGACATTAATAACCCAATTGTGTTTCAATTTCCTCATCTATAAAATGAGAAGGTTGTTTAAGATAGTCTCTGAAGTCCAACCTACATTTAAGTCTGTGATTCATATCAGAAGATTTGTAGAGGATTAGAAGGTTATAATACATCAAGGAGGGCAGATCGAATGAATAATACCTGTTGCCAAATAGAGAATTAAAGATGAGAGAATGTTTTCTTAGAAGTGAAAATGCATGGATTTGACCTATCTGAACTGAAGTTATTTATCAAAGTTCTGATGATTTATTATATTAGCTAGCATTTCTTATTATCTAATCAATTCTGATTTATTGATTTCTTATTATCTAATCAATTCTGATTTATTGATAAAGTCATAGACATGACTCAGCAAATTTTCCAATCCAACTTGGGCCATGGGCACAAACACCACACTTCCCCTCAGAATTTGTACATAAATCTTTTTCCCCTTGCAGCAATTGGGGTGAAGTGACTTGCCCAAGGTCACACAGCAAGAAAGAGCTAAGTGTCTAAGGACAGATTAGAACTCAGGTCTTTGACTTGATTTTAACTTGAACTTGAACTTTGACTTCACTGCGCCACCTAACTGCCCCATTTGTATATGAATCTTGAAGCTATTGGTTGGAGGGATAGATTTGGTGAAAGGCTTCTCCCAGTCAGGGCATCCCATTACATGCTTTACATTATAACTTTCATGTCTTCTTGGACCTATATCTGTGTCAGTATATTAAATCCTAGACACAGACCTTTGCTTTCTCCGTGAGTAAAGGCTATCCCTACAAAACAACAGTAGAAGCAACCAATCAATGAATATTAATTAATAATCCATACTATGTGTCAGGCATTTTGCTAGGTGGTATGGACATCAAGACAAAGAACAAAATAAATCCTCACAAGTAGCTTGTATTCTACCCATTAGATAGATATACCTATTAATAACCCTCATATACATATATATGTACAGGTATATACATATATTTGCTTTTATAGATACTGCCATAGAATATATTTTATAGTATAAAGTGTATGTGTATGTGTGTGTGTCTTTGTCTGTGTCTGTGTAATTCTCACAGGTTTCAGGAGGGGAAGAGGGAAGGAAGAATACAATTTGGAACTCAAAAAAAAAATTTAACATATAACACATCAGGGGAAAATTATATATATAAATGTTAAAATTTTCTAACATATAATTGGGAGAAATTATATATATGTATATACGTGTACAAAAATTAATATAATGTAGCTTGGAAGGGAGAACAATAGTAGTAGAGATAATCACCATCATCTTCATCATCTTCATCAATATAGCTAATATTTATATGTTTCTTATATGCCATGTACTGTGTTCTTAATTATTACTTCATTTGATCCTTACAATCACCTTGAGAGAGAGGTACTATTATTATTACCATTTTATAGATGAAACAACTAAGGCAAATACAAGTTAAGTGATTTACAGAGGATCACACAGTATTGAAGTCTGGGGCCAGATTTGAAGTCATGTTTTCCTGATTCCAGGCTTGCTGCTCTATCCACTGCTCCACCTACAATCAGAAAAGACTTCATATAGAAGTTGGTGCTTGAATTGTATCTTAAAAGAAGAGAGGAATATCAAAAAACACAGGCAAGAAGGAATATATTGCAGGCGTGGTGAATGGCTAGTGCCACAGAAATGAGAGAAGGCCAAGTCAGTTGGATTAAAGCCCATAAGCAGATCAGAGGCAGATGCACAGATGGGAGGAGAATAAAACATGGCTACACTGGGCAGGTGCCCAAAAGGGGAGCCTCAGAAGGAATTCACCAATGGGAAACAGGGGCCAGTGTCGTGTTGGGATGCTCCAGAGTATTAAAGCACTAGATTCTGGAGGAATAAAGAATGGTTATCCAGGGTCTGTCCACAAAATGGACAAAAACATTAATATGAATTATTATTTTGCATTTTATACCTAGAGAACTGCATAGAGTCCATTGGGTAGACAAACAGCCCAAGTTATCATAACAGAATTTTGTGTTGGGTAACAGTGGATTAGACTTTCTAATAGGAAGAAATAAAACACTGGAGGTACCACTTCAGAGTCAAGTTAATGCTCTCTGAGTGCCTTCAGGACTGGGAAGGACATACCAGAATAATCTATCTCATCACAAATAGAACAGTTTATAAAATTTGAATTAAACCATGGGCTGTAGTTGATGTGATAAAAGGGGGCTGGCTGTGGAACTGGAAACTTTACTTCAGGAATGGATGGTACCACTGGCAGATGAGAGAGGTACAGTCTAAAAGTATTTGGGGTTTTTGTGGTCAGGATTGTCAAAATATTGCATACTGCCTTTGGTGTCCAGGGAGCTTTGATTATCCCTCTCAAGCTGGATAGTTTTTTCTTGTTTCAGTTTGTATAATTAGACAAGAGTTTGTAGGATGAAAGAGAGCAGTGTACTCTCTGAAAGGATATATTGAATTTCACAGTGAATTGTTTCTGGCAAATCCCTAGATATGTGGCAGGGGCAACGTAGGAAAGTCAAAACAGAGTACAACTGCTTGCCACATGGGAGGGTTGCAGCCAAAAGACTTCAGAGAGGCGCAGTCTTCCCTTTCAAAAGACCCACTAAGTCATGTAGGCAGTTAGGTAACTTTGCTATTTTGGAAGGAGATCTTTTAGCTCTGAGTTATACTTGGCTTGAAGGTGACTCTAAATCTCACACGTGATCAAATGGAACAAGAGATCATCTCTCTAAATGTTTTATGACGATGGGGGTATGGCCCTTGCTACATGTAATTAGATAGAACCTAAACTGTGAACTGTTTTTTTAGGTTATTTTGTGCCCTCTCCATTGGTATTCACTGGAACATTATGGGGTTCTTCATCAGATCCATGAGGGAACACCATCCAAGTGGAAAACCAAGAATAGAGTGGAAGTCAGATGTCATTGCCGAGCTGTACCACACAGAGCATCCACAAATCTTCTATAGAAGAAGGGGTAGCCAATTCAGAGAGAGAGAGGCTGACAACTTCACAAAACTTTGCTGTTTGTATATAACAATCCTGTAGTGTAGCCTCTAACTTGTGTGGATCCAGACTCCTTCCTGACCTTCTGTGTCCCTATGAATTCTATATGCTTCTAAAAATGGCTCTCAATGGTTAGTGCTGGTGAACAGCTATAACCACAAAATATATACAAAATAATTTCTGGAGGGTGGTTCGAATCCAGACAACAGTCTGGGCAAAATCTCAGAAATAAATGAGTCATGGAAAGAAACTACCTTCTCTTGTCTTACTAGATCTTCTGGGGGCAGCACAGTATAGCACAAAAAGCCCTGTATTTGGTAGTTAGCAAAACTTGGGCTCAAATTCTATTTTTAATATTTCTTGTTTGATCATGTGCAAATATCACTTAGAACCACTGAGCTCATTTTCTTATCTATAAAATAAGCATACGTATCCTCTGTACCTAGATTCTCTACTTGTTTTTTTGGTCTCAAATAAGACAGTGCCTTGAAGTTCTTTGTAAACCTCAAAGTACTGGGTAAATGTCAGTCACTGGAACATTAAATTCATGACTGAAAACCTGAAGGTGTGTCCATCTACTAAAGTACATAATCTAGTTTTCTTTCAGACTATTACAAGATGACTTCCATTCATCATCCTTTTGTATTCTGACCAACTTAACATAATGGATAGGATTTTGGATTTGGAGTCGGGAAGACCTAGATTCAAATCTTACCTGAGATATTTATTAGCTGGGGGATCTTGGGCAAGTCACTTCACTTGTCTGGGTCTCATTTTTCTCATCTTTAACATGAGAAGATTAGACTGGCCTCTAAGATCCCTTCTTGCTCTAAATCTGTGTTCTAGCTTGGATGCTTCATATGGGACCAACATAGTAAATTTATTTTTTTAAAAATTATTATTATTATAGCATTTTATTTACAAGATATATGCATGGGTAATTTTTCAGTATTGACCCTTGTAAAACCTTTTGTTCCAATTTTTCCCCTCCTTCCCCCTGCCCCCTCCCCCAGATGGCAAGTTGATCAATACATGTTAAATATGTTAAAGTATACAACATAGTGAATTTCACTGTCCCTCCTAACAGATCAATTTTACTTCTCCAATTTTCTTTTAATAAATAGCATTGGGGCTCCAGTGGATAGGAGGTTGGCCAGTGAACCATTATTCTTCAGGTTCTTTTCAAAGAACTCTGCCTGGGTAGATTATATGGTCAAGGTTATGACTGCTCAAGCCTGGTTGATTGGGCAAGTCAACAACTTATATGGGGCATTTTTTTTTTTTTTGCTAACTCTGCTAAACATATTACAATATTATTTACACTGGGAAGACCATTCCAATATAGACTCTCCCAGAGCCAAGTTCTGGCTTTTTGTTTTCTTAAGGGGTTCTTAAATTTTTTTGTGTGTAATATAACCTTTTGTCAATCTGATTAAATCTGTGACTCTCTTCTTGGAATGATATTTTTAAATATTTGAAAGAAATACTAAATTCTAGGCAAAGATTAGTAAAAATGAGGTGAAGTTTTCCCCCCATCCAAGTGCAGGGACCACCTGAAATTTAGCTCTGTGGACCTAAGGATATGATGGTAAATGTTTAAGAACTTGTTCTCTGGGAAAAAAAAATACTCATAATACATTTTTATGTTTAATGTGTGTTAACATTTTCTTCTAGTTTAAATGATCAAGAAAACAAGAAAACAAAAAGTTGACCAGCAGATAGCCTGGTTTCCTGAATGGGACATTATGGGAAAGGGAAGAAGAGTTCTGTCCTTGGGGAAAAGGTCCATAAAATAACAAGTACTGATCTAGGAACCTAGGATATCGTCTCCCTACTTGGCATAAAACACTTAGGAGGGAGAATATTAACATTAGAGTGGCTGGGGGGGGGGGGGGGCTGGTAAAATTATTGCCTAAACTGGGAGCTTGTTGCTTTCAGACACACAAAAGTGACTTTCAGTGCTGTTAATTTTTCAAAGGTCTGAGACAATTACTTCCACAGCTCTAAGGTATATGGAGCCCTCTCCTGGAAGCCTTGGAGTATGACAATAAGCTTTGTCATTGATGTTAGAGACCCCCTCCCTCATGAGCCCCCCAACATCCCTCTCTCCCCAAGAAGCCAAATGAAAAACAAACAAAACTACCAAAACCCCAACCAAAAACTCCCATCTCCCAATTTGGTCACATATATTTAGGTCTGGGGTCAACCCTAATCAGTGACTTAGGAAAGCCCCCCGAGACATTGGATAGATGTTAGGATAGAAAAGTTGGTAGATTGTAACTGCTGGGATGAGGGAGGTGGGATACTAGTTGGTAAGCAAGCCCTAACTGAAACTCTATCTCCAAAGGCACTAATGTTCAAGAGAGGAGATTAAGGAGACAGAAGTGCAAGGAAAACCCCAGGAGAAGAAGATGCCCATGAGGAAGGGGTGGCCAACCCTGTGACATACTGCCGAGATCAAGAAATGTAAAGAATCAGAAAAAACAATCAGTTTTGAAACTTAATGAATGAGTCCTTGCTTGAAGAATGAGGCCAAAAGGCAGATTTCAGTTGACTGACAAGTAGGATGAGATAAGAAAAATTAAAGATACTGAGGGCAGCCAGCTTTCCCTAAGGATTTGACCAGGATTGTGAGCTCCTCAAGAGGAAGGACCATCTTTTGCTTTTCTTAGCACGGCATCTGGTACACAGTAGGCTCTTAACAATGTTTATCACTTACGAATGGAAAAATATATGGGACAGTAAGTATTTGAAGAGAATGTTCTTGAGTCTTTGTGACCCTATTTGGGTTGTTTTTTGTTTGTTTGTTTGTTTTTTGGCGAAGATACTGAAGCGTTTTGCCATTTTCTTCTTTAGCTCATTTTACAGATGGGGAAACCGAGGCAAACGAGGTTAAGTTATTTTTCCAGGGTTCCACAGCTAGTAAAAAGCCAGATGTGAAATTAGATCTTCCCGATTCCAAGCTCAGTGCTCTTTCCACTGAACTACTTGCCTGCCTTTTAAGGGAATGAGAGAATTAAATTATGTTTTTTTGTTTTTATTTTTGTTTTTTGGATGAGGAGAAGATCCAGACATGTTTGTAGAAAAGAGAAAGTGCCAATAGATAAGAAGAGATGGATACTTTGGGAGACAACAAGGATAAACTCAAATCTATTCATCTCCAATATGAGTCTAATAAAGTTGTTATGAGGATCAAGAGAATATTTATAAAGTCCTCTGCAAAACTTAAAGCATTATACAAATGTCAGCTATTATAGTTAGTGATGGTCTCTTAGAATCTCTAGTTTCTTTCAAAGCACATGTCCATCTCCCAAGGAACATCCAAGGTCTTCTTTCCTTATTTCCTTCCAGGCATGAATACTTCCCCCCTTGAAACAATTCTGCATTATTTTGTTTTTACTTATCTGGATACACATATTCTCACAATAGAAGGTAATCTTGAAGGAATGATTTTTTGTTTGGTTGGTTTTTTGTCTTTGCATATACCTTCAGCAGCAGTTCAAAATGCCAAGCACATCATTATCATTTATTAAATATTTGTTGAATTAGATTCATTGTTTTCTCTTGGGGGAGAATTAGCTTTTATGCTGAAAGGGTATGGCTCAGATCTACCAGAGCACCCTGATATATTTCTTGTAAAAGGAATAGAATGCCTTAGGCTTTGGTAATTGTAAAGAGAAATCTGAGATGATTAAATCTGAGATCATACACTGAAAGTAAGGAAGAAGTATTATTGATTCATACAAATAAGATTTTCTAATGTTCCAATTACACTAATATGAACATACAGAAATCTTCCCTCACTCCAAAGGCATAAAAGGGGATAGCTGAAACCGTTATTAATAAATCTACTTTTAATAGTGGTAGAATTATTTACCAAGGAAGCTGTCGTCGTTTTGCAGTGTTATTAAGTCTTCATCACTTGTTTGGGATCCCTTTGTTAAGCTTAGTCAGAAAGTATAAAAGGCAAAATGAGTCACAATAAAAAATTAATAAAAGGCTATTTTAAAGAAACTCTTTGGATGTTGCAGTGTGATGTTGAGGAAACTATTATGTTTTCTGCAACATAAAATCATCCCCTCAGAATTAGAGGGAACCTTGATGACTCATTAGTTCAATTGTTCTTTGCCTTTACTGCTAGCCTCATTGGGCAATCTAGTGAAGCTTGTGGATCCTTTTTCAGAATAATGTTTACAAATGATTGTAAGAAATGCTAAATTTCAGTTAAAGTTAGTAAAAAAGTAAACATATTTATCAAGTCCCTGAAATTTATCCGTGAATACCTTGGGAATACAAGAACCCCACATTAAGAATACCAATCTAATTGAACTCTTCATTTGAGACATGAAACTGCTCTTCAACATTCTTAATTATCTGTCATCCAGGCTCCATCTAATCTCTAGTGATAGGGAACTCAAGTATAGCTCAGAGAAATCTATTCTATTTTGGAGAGTTATCATTGTTAGGAAGTTATTTACTTAAACTGAATGAAAATCTGTCCCCATCTCCCTATAACTTGTTGGCCCTAACTCTATCCTCTTGAACTATATAGAATATGTCTAAGCCCTATTACATGAATGCTCTTCAACTATTTGTTGTTGTGGTTGTTTTTTGTTTTTGTTTTTGTTTTTTTGTTTTTGTTTGTCTTTCTATTGCAGATTAAACATTACTGTCCCTTTAACTCATCTTCATGTGATGTGATTTTTGAGTACTCTCACTATCCTGGTCACTTTGCTCACTATATGACACTAACAGATTTTCATAACTAAACATGATCCAATCCAATAAATCTTTATTAAACAGTCACTAAGAGAAGGCTAAGAGCTAGAAATAAGAAAAAAAGCCGTTTCTATTTTCATAAAATTTACAATATGATAAGGAAAGATAACTTACCAAAGGAAACTAGAAAGATGTTTATGGAGAAGGAAGGAATGAGGAAGGGACTGCCAGAGGATACTCAGCCTTAGGGGCATGAAAATGTTGGTGCCTTTAAAACCAGAGTAGTTGTAGCAAATGAAGAGATGGCTGGGGATTTTGAAAGCTTCAAAAAGGGAAGTGGTCAGAAGAGTTCTGGCTTTGACCTCCAGCCCTGTTAGAGAGGCAAAACAACTGAGAGCATTAATGAGGAAAAGCAAAATGAGGAAGGGCTAACAAAGTGTGCAGGTAGGTGGTGAAATGGATAGATCACTAGGCTTGGAATCAGGAAGATTTGGTTTCCTGAGTTTTCAAGTCTGGCCTCCAGACATTTATTAGTTATATGATGCTGGGAAAATCACTTAAACATATTTACCTTAGTTTCCTCATCTATAAAATGAGCTGGAGAAGCATATAACAGATCGTCGTTCTAGTATCTTTGCCACAATTGAGTCAGACTTGATTGAAACAATTGAACAACAAAGCAAAGCTGAAGAAATATTTATGATGATCAGTTTCTTGGTGCTGAAATTATTGTGATAAATTTATCCAGGGCTGATCATGATCAAGGTGATGGGGAAAGTGAAAGCAAGCAGAGAAGTTAGTAGTAAATGCTCCTTAATTTGTAATATTTAAAGGTGGGGTTTTGATTAAGGTTGTATCTACACACACAAAATGTGTTTTGATGGTTTCATTTGTACATTAAAATACATATCCTGGCTCTTTAGATTTATCCCAGCTGTGGGTTGTATGGCTCGATTAATTCAACCAAAATGATCTCTATGGTAGACATAACCAAAGACCTCACAAGAGTTTTCCCCTAGTTTTTAATCTCTATTATTTTATCTCCTTATTTCTAGTATTTCTCTCTACCTAGTGATTTTACTGAGGCTAATTTTAAATTGGGTAAGAAGTAAACTGTAGGTTATTCTGGCATCTTCACTATGGAACATTTTTATAGAAGCTTCCTTTGCTACTATTCAGATTCATTTGGCATCCTTTAGTTGAAGAGTGATTCAATTAAAAGCTCAGCGTTGTGTTGGCTGCATGCCTCCAGGCAGTCTCACTAGCACTCCTTTTAGTCTGGAATTCATTCCCCCTCAACACCTCTCAAAATCCTTATCTTTGCTCTTAGCTCTAGGAATTGCCACCTTCTTGGTGAATCTTTCCTTGATCTTTCCACTTGAAAATACAAACTCCTGAACTTGACATTTAAAGCCCTTCAACTCTGTCTCCCACTTGCTTTTCAGCAGCAACATTCACTGCATGTTGTTCTGCCTCACAAACTTTCTCTTAAAACGGTCTACTTGCCATAGCCCTGCCAAATGAGTGCTCCGTCATCCATTAAGATTCTTGATGGCAGAGAGTATTTTTCCTTTCATATTTGTGTCTCCAAAGCCTAATATTGTCTTATACACAGTAGGTCTTTAATATATGCTTGCTAGATTGAATTTGAAAATATTAGCTGTAATTTATTTTTTGAACTATATCAATTATGGCCAACTCTTTTTTTTTTTTTTTCTTAATAACGTTTTATTGATAGAACCCATGCCAGGGTAATTTTTTACAGCATTATCCCTTGCATTCACTTCTGTTCCGATTTTTCCCCTCCCTCTCTCCACCCCCTCCCCTAGATGGCAAGTCCTTTACATGTTGAATAGGTTACAGTATATCCTAGATACAATATATGTGTGCAGAACCGAACAGTTTTCTTGTTGCACAGGAAAAATTGAATTCAGAAGGTAGAAATAACCTGGGAAGAAAAACAAAAATGCAAGCAGTTTATATTCATTCCCCAGAGTTCTTTCTTTGGGTGTAGCTGCTTCTGTCCATTTTTGATCAATTGAAACTGAATTAGCTCTCTTTATCGAAGAGATCCACTTCCATCAGAATACATCCTCAAACAGTATCGTTGTTGAGGTATATAATGATCTCCTGGTTCTGCTCATTTCACTTAGCATCAGTTCATGTAAGTCTCGCCAGTCCTCTCTGTATTCATCCTGCTGGTCATTCCTTACAGAACAATAATATTCCATAACATTCATACACCACAATTTACTCAACCATTCTCCAATTGATGGGCATCCTTTCATTTTCCAGCTTCTAGCCACTACAAACAGGGCTGCCACAAACATTTTGATGGCCAACTCTTTGTGACCCTACTTTGGGGTTTTCTTGGCAAAGATAGTAGAGTGGTTTGCCATTTCCATCTCCAGCTCATTTTACAGATCAAGAAACTGAGGTAAATAGGGTTAACCACTTGTCTAGAGTCACATACCCAGTAAGCATCTGAAGTGAATTTCATGATTCCAAACCTAGCACTGTGTCTCCTACCACCTCAGAATTTATATAGTGCTTTAACGTTTACAGATCATTTTACAAATATCTCATTTCATTCTCACAACAATCCTAGGAGGACTATTACTATCATTTGTATTTTGCAGAACAGGAAACCAAGGCAGACAATGGTAGTGCTAAGTGTCTAGAGTAGTGGTAAGACTTGGGTTTTCTTGATTCCAGATCCAGCATTCTATCCACTGTATCACCTAGATCCCAACAATTAGTGTTTTCTATTATCTCATATTACCTGATTTTATTTATCTGAGTTGATATTATTTCACTAATCCTATTTCTCTAAAAGAAATTCTCTAAAGAAAAAAAAAACTATCTTTTTTTGTTTTTGTAAATCTAATACTTAAAATAGTAATAGGCATTTAATAAATGTTTGTTGAATGAATGGATGAACGAAATCTGAAATTTTCTTTCAATTTCTAATGAAATCTGCTGGCTTATTAAAATAGGTTTTTTTTAGTTCACAAAGGATTAAAATAATAATGTGTGACTAATAATAGACAATTGAAGAAGTAGCTAGTTATATTACTAAACAATTTTAAAACAGTTGGCAAATGAGACATCACTCATAGGAAATAGCAATTGATCACATTATAATCATTACTTGGGGGCCAGACCTGTGATTTCAATGGGTTGGGACATACTCTACGAACTGACTTTTTCTTTCTTTTTTTTAAATTAAAGGTTTTTAATTTTCAAAAGATATGCATGGATAATTTTTCAACCAAAAAATTGCAAAAACTTGTGTTTAATTCCCCCTTCTTCCCATTCCCTCCCCTAGATAGTAAGTAATCCAATATATATTAAACATGGTAAAAATATGTTAAATTCAATATATGCATACATCTTTATACAATTATCTTGGTGCACTAGAAAAAGCAAATCAAAAAGGAAAAACAAATGAGAAAGAAAATAAAATGCAAACAACAACAACAAAAAGAGTGAGAATGTTATGTTATGATCCACCCTCAGTTCCCACAGTTCTCTCTCTTCATCACAAGATCATTAGAACTGATCTGAATAACTTCATTTTTGAAAAGAGCCACATCCATCAGAATTGATCATTGTATGATGTTGTTGCCGTGTATAATGTTCTCTTGCTTCTGCTCATTTCACTTAGCATCACATGAACTAACCTTTTCAACCCAAAGCAGACCAACAATTGGTATGGAATTCATACTTCAGGTTGTTGCTCTGGGAACAGAGAGGTTAAGTACTTGCACAGAGTCACAAAACTAATGTAGGATTGAAGTAGGGCTCAACACAGGCCTCCTAGATTCTAAACACAGCACACTATTCTCGATGTCACACTGTCTTTGGAACATATAATAAAGATAGAAATTAAAGTGGATAAACGTGAAGGGATGATTCATATTTTAGTATACTGAAATAGAACACTAAGAAGCATTTTCACATGCCAGTGATGATTTTTAAAACTGTTATTTTTTATTTTTGCATCAACTTTATTTTTGACTACATCTGTCTGCCCACTGGGCCACCATCCCTTGTAACAAAAAGTAAGAGAAAGAGAAAAAAGCCATTTCAACAAAGCTAACAAGCATATCAGTTGTGTCTCATGTGCAGTATCCTACACCCAGTCAGCCCCCACATTCCACTTCTCCAAAGAAGAGAAAGAGATGTATCTTCTCAACTCTTCTGACATAAGCCTTGGTTATCATTCTCACTTCTAAATATAGTAGATATGGAACTGGTGGCCAACTGGGATGCTTCCAAGAAAATTAGAAGGGGGAATGTCTATCATATATTGGTGCACTGATGGAAGGAGGTATTCTGCACTGAAGATGAAGCACCATTATTCAGTCATTTTAGCTGTATCTGACTCTTTGTGATCCCTTTTGGGTTTTCTTGGCAAAGATTACAGTGTTTTACAATGTTCTTCTCCAGCTTATTTTACAGATGAGGAAACTGAGGCAAAGTGTTAAAGCTGCTAATTATCCTAGGCTCTTATTCTTATCATAAGATCATATGAGCATAGTTTTCCATCTAGAAAAAATTTTTGAACCCTAAAATTCATTCATCTAGTTTTACAGACGAGGAAAACTGGGTCTTAAACTTAGAGGTAAAATCATTTGCTCTGATTACACACATATTTGCTCTATATGACAGAAGCAGCATTTGAATCCAAGTTCAAATATCTTTTTCAGAGGCTATTAAACTAATCCCCTAACGTTTTCAATCCTGGTTTAGCTGAGTCTCCTTTTCTTCCTCTCTTTGTATAGTTTAGTATTTCTGACAACTACTTTCCTGCTCTGCTCTTTATTCTAATGACCAGCATGACAATTTCCTGATATGCTGAGGGACCATTACATTTGGCCATTAACACTTGCTTGGATGCTATTTATGGATAGAATGTGACAGCTTACTATGATTTTTCTTCACTAATGCCTTGAGCTAAGATAAATTGTAGTTTGTCTGGTGAAAACATTGCTTTTATCTTATTTATATAAATATGTAAGAACAAGGCCATGTTAAGTGAGAATTCACAAATGAAAATTCTTTAAAGCTTTGGATTCATTATAAGATAGCATTTCTGCTTGTGATAAAATGATATGGAAAGAACAAGAAGAAATGTAGGGAAGAAAAAATTGTAAAGAGTAATGAAAATAGGACCCTTTATGAATAAATATTATGATATGATAAGATAACATAATATTAATATATTAGTATAGAACAAAATATTACAAACATAATAAGAATAAAATAAATGTAAAACCTGATGTATAATTATTAATATTTTAAATTCTTCTTTATTACTACTTAATCTATTATTGTATTTTTATCGTGAGCTTGAATTAGATATTGAAACATTTAAACAGATAATAGAGGTAGTATGATGTGGTAAAGAGCACACAGAACTGGGTTCAGAAAACCTGAGTCTTAATCCCTATCTCTGTCAGTAGTGAATTTGTGTGTGTACATACGTACATATCTAATTAAGACGGCCTATACAAAGAATAAATAACAAATTATTATTGTTATTTATACGTGACAGTCTAACAATAAGAACTATGGATGGATTTGGGGACTGGATGGTTGTAAACTTAATATATGACCTATATACAAAAGGTACACATAAACCTTTCTCACCAGCTGGCATTGTCAGAAAGACTTAAAACAGGATTTTAAAACTTACAAATTCAGGTATACTCAGTGAAAACTGTTACAAAATTAAACAAACCAGATTAGTATCATAACCAAGTACTGTTACATTTTGCCTTAAGACTGGGACTTAAACATGGAAATGTAAAAGTAGACAGTGTTACATTTTGTCTTCAGCCTGTTTCCCCAATGCAAACATTTCCTTTGTCCTCATTCAGCTCCAACTAATGGATCCAGGACCCTCAACTCTCCAACTCAAGAGGTTGCCTCAAGACTGGACATATCTATTTCAGGATCACTATTCAGTTGCCTAAAATCAGGCAAAAACAAAATAAAGATGACCTTCTCCCAAAAAAATCCAAAACAAAACAAAACAAAACAACAACAACAACAATAACAACAACAAAAATCCAAAAAAGCAAAAGAGGCAGCCAGAGGAATAACCTCAAACTTACTGAGTTAAGTTCTTTTATTCCATGCAACTCATGGGAATAGTCACTATCTGGCAGGGTTAGGGGAAAGGTAACTAGATTGAGCTCCTATGCCTTCTACTAGAGTATGGGTCCTTAACCTCATTTTGTTGGTTCCTTTGACAGTTTTATGAAACCTGATATTACTGTGGTCTGTTGCTAAGATTCATGATGGAAGAAAATGCTAAATATCTATTAGAAAAATAAAAATAGTTTTTTTCCCATCTAAATTCGCTGACCACATAAAATCTATCATAGGTTCATGAACCCTAGGTTATAAACTCTTGAACTAAAGACTTGAAGGGTATTCATGTACTAATAATGGGAAGAGAAAGAGACAACGGAAAGGCAGCTTTTAGAGAACATTTGAGACATTAGCTCTTCCTGGATTCCTTCAGGGAATTGTTTCATGATCCCCAAAGTGCCCTTTAGTTCATTACTCAGGGCCAGCTGGTGAATCAAACTGACCTGTGACTGATCTGTGCAACCCCTGGTTATACTAACATGGTTTTATTATGAATAGTTTTAAATGTCTGTTGACATTTTTTAGTAAAGTACAAAAAATGTTTGAATATTAAAAATGCCTACAGATGACTTATAGAAATAATTTGTATATTGAGAATATGATTTGAAATATAATTAGATAAAATTTTAAATACTTCATCTTAATCTGAGAAAAAGAAAGATCCTTATTTTTTTTCCCATTAAATATTGTCTCATTTAGTGGTGTTTGAGTATCCAGGGAGTGCTCTCTTAATGGTAACTAATGAATGAAATAATTCAACTTTGACCAATATTTCCTTCTTAAATGGTATTAGTCCTTTATTTTCATGATACTAGATTTAGGAGTCTCTGCTTATCCTCTTTCTTCTCCTATCGCTAAAATTCTGATTCCTGAAATTTTGGTTTTGAATCTTTTTTCATCAGGATTGTCATCAATTTCCATGTTTTCAACTACATTCTTTATGAGGATGACTTCCAAACCTATATTGTCAGCCCTTTTCTCTGTCCTCAATCTTCTATTTTTCTGCTGGATAGTTCTATATAGATATAACCCCAGTCCTTTGAAATTAATATATTTAGACCCAACATTGTTCTAGTCACTCCAAAAATGACCTTATCCTCTTACCCTCCCACTTTCTGTTCATGGCATACCATTTTCCCATACTAACAAAACTTTAGCCTCTCTTTTTCTGTCATTATTCACATCCATTGGTCAAAAATTCTATCAAACTTTTACATGACTCTTGGATTTGCCTTTCTATTCCCCCTGTCACCCTACTTCCTATATTTATAAAATTAAGATAGAATTGTAGTATCTTAATTTTACTATCTTACCTCCTTTTTTTCTTCCATCCATTTAAAGAACTCTATTGAGACTAATCCTTTAAAAATATAGTTCTGACCATGTCATTCTTTCATTTGGAAAATTTTAATTGCTTTCCATTACCTACCAAATCACTGATAAAATAGCTCTTTCAGTTTTGAAAACCACCTAAATTATATTATCATACTTAAATCTCACAATAATCCCTTTAATGATATGAGTATACCAGGACTATTCTGAAACTAGTTGGACTTAAGAAATATGATTGTTAAATTTTTTGGTTCACTTATACTTCAAACATCAGCAAACCTATAAATTGGGGTTTGATCGATTATTTAGTTCATTAGCTACACTTAAGAAAGTGATGCGGAAAATGTTATTAATGCAAAATAAATTTTAAAATATTTTATGTATTCATATATTTTTTTTTCTTCCAAAGATCTGGTTGTTAAACATTTATTAGCATACTCCTCTTTTCTTCTAACCTTTTATTTATTGCTTTCTCCAATATAACATGATACTTCCCAATAATCTCTCAAGAGTAAGGTAGCATATTACAGTGGAATGAGTTGTGAATTTGGATAATGAAGATTTGCTTTCAAGTCCTATATTACTGCAGACAAATCACTTAATATTTTTGGGTCTCAGTTTCTTTTTTTTTTTTTTTCTTTTCTTTTTCTTTCTTTCTTTCTTTCTTTTTTTTTTTTTTTACAGAAAATCTTGTTTTATTTCTACCCCAAGGAATATTGAGGATGGGTCATGTGGGCCTTATATTCCAGAAGCACATTGCAGAGGAATCAAATGTCTCTGTATCTTAGATCTTCTGTTAGAAAACACCACAGTAAGTCCAGCTCTCCCTGATTTTACAGATGAGGAAACTGGGGTTTCAGTTTCTTTAAGTGTATAAAAAAAAGGGCAGGGGAAAGAAAGGAAAGACTAAAGGAACTTTTGACATTTCTTCCAGGTCTAAATCTATGACCAAATGTTCCCAAATTTGAAAAGTACTGTAGTGCTTTTTAATATAATATAATATTATAATATATTAATATAATATATTATTATATATAAGCTTTTTAAGCTTTTTTATATATATAATATAATATATAAGCTTTTTAAGAGAGTAGGAACTATTTAATTTTTTCTTTGGAGCCTCAGAACTTGGTGCATAATTTATGCTTGATGGTTTAATTGAATTTAGGGTCACTTTCAAAATTTCAAGATCTTTTCCTCATCTCTTTTTCCAATACATCTTTACACAAGCCCTTCACTGGAACTAAACTGAACCTCTACCTTCAATAGACTTGTGGCTTTGCTATCTCATTAGGTGATTCTAGGATCCCTGCTGATTCTATTAAATTTGATTTTATTCAAGAAGTATTAAGCATTTGTTGTATGTCAAGCTGAAGAGTTGGTGTTTTATCTGGTAGGTGACCAGGGAGTCATTGACAGCTTTTGAGCAGGGCAACAACCTGGCCAGATCTGAGAATTAGTAGAGAAAATTTATTTTAGAAAATAATGATTGATAGCTAAACATCTGACTTAAAAAAAATCTTCATAATCTATTGAAATCTTTTCCCCTTTTTTCTCCCAAATTAGCCAGTTGGGAGAATCCTGTGTTCTCTAGCTAGTTTTAGGAGAGGGCAAAGAGTTTATTGCTGAAAAAAAGTCATGAAGATGCCTTTCTTGTTCCTATTTTGTATTATTTCTCTTTGTCTAGATTAAAAACCTGTCCTCCCTTCCTATTCTTTCCCCAACCCTCCCCTCCAGTGTGGAGAGGTAGGATCATGGGTTCTCAGGTTCTTAGACATTGTACTTTGTTTTGCACTGTGTGTTGGTGGGACAAATGTTCTAATTATACACTTAATTGCATATATCCCTGACATGATGAGGGTTTTTTTTTAAGGACTAGGCAATCATAGAGTTTGAATGCCATAACACCAGACTTTGTGTACTACATCTGTAATTACTATACATCTTCTAATTACCACAGTTGTTACCTAATTTCTATAGTTCCCAAAAAAATGGATTCTATTTGTCAACTAAGATATAATATTTGGGGCTGATAAAATATGGGCTCTATCATTGATATGATGTCTAGGAGCCTCATCAAAGTGTAAAAGGTACACAAAATAACAGTTGCACCCATAGCCCATAAATACCTTAAGTCAAATACTTTGTCAATTTAATCTTTGCCTAGAACTTAAACCAGTGTTTGAACTTAATAGACACAATAAATGCATTAGGTTATAATTATGCATCATATAATTAAAATGGTCCTTAATTGTCCAACTTCTTTTTCTTTTAAGATCTCCAAACACTAGTTAACAAAATTATTTGAATGAGCTTAGAGATCTTTCAGGTCAACTCCCTCATGTTACAGGTGGGAACTGAAGTAATTTGCTTAGTTTATTAATGAGAGGCTAGAACTAGGGAAAGGTATTTATTATATCAGGAAAGTTTTGGAAATTGTTTACCTCCCTTCCTTGCTCAATTATAAAACTGGGTTTACTGTCGGACTGTCTTTTGGAAGCTTTGAGACTTCAGTGTAGGGAGACTTGACATCATGACATCAGAAACTCAGGAATTAGAAGAAATCTCAGAGGCAATCTGTTTTAACTTGTAGTTGAATAAGAACCCTGTCTACAGCATCTCCAGTAAATGGTCATACAGTGTCTGCTTAAAGATATCTGGAGAGATACTTATCTACCAGATAACTCCATTTTACTTTTGGACAACTTCAATTATTAAGAACTTTCTTCTTCAGTTGAAACAGAAACCTGCCTTTTCAACTCCCATCCACTGTAGGTTTCTTAAAGTAATCTGTCCCAAATTGAACTCATTATCTTACCTTCCCACTCAAAGCTTCACCTTCTTCCAAACTTTTCTCTTACTGTTCAGGGTTCCATCCTCCTCCTAGGCACATAGGTTCACAACCTAAAGGTTGTCCTTGGTTCATTGCTCTCTCTCACCCCCTATATCCAGTAAGTTGCTAATGTCTGTCAATTTTACCTCTGCATCATGGTCTCACCTTCTCTCCTCTGATATTGTCACCATTCTAGTGTGGTCCCTCATCACCATATCCCTGGATTACTGCAAAGCCTGATGGTTGATTTCCATACCACAAGTCTCTCCCTACTGTAGTCCATTCTGTACACCAGATCTGTTACTTCCCTGCTCAACAAATGTCAATGGCTCCCTATCACCTCCTGGATCAAATATAAAGTCTTCTATTTGGAAGTCAAAGCTTTCCACAGCCTACCTCGCCCCACCACCTTTCCATTCTTCTCATACCATAAACACTCCCACTTATTCTGTGACCGAGTGACATTAAACTCCTTGCTGTTCCTCAAACAGGGCACTCCTCTCAATTCCTCATTTGTCTGGGATGCTCCCCTCCTCCTCTCTACTTCCTGTGCGTTCAGTCATTTTTCAGCAAAGTCTGACTCTTTGTGGCCTTCTTTAGGGTTTTTCTGGCAAAGATACTGGAGGTAGTTTGCTACTTTCCTTCTCCAGCTCACTTTTACAGATGAAGAAACTGAGACAAATAAGGTTAACTGACTTGTAAGTATCTGAGGTCAGATTTAAACTCACGAAGCTGAGTCTTCCTCACTGGCGTCCTCTTTACTAGGTACCTAGTTGACCTACTGTAGCAAAGCATCACATTTGCTAGCTTTATATGATAGCACATCTGCCTGATGGACACATCATTCTAGATAAATAGCATTTCTTCTCGAGGTCCATGGATGATTCCTATTCCCTAGGCATGTTTCTTCTAATGGATTATACATAAGAAAACTCTTTCTGCACAAATATGATATGCCTGTTGATGAATCATTGTTTTTGTTTTTTCATTTTTTCTTTAGTTAATAAAAATTCATTCATTGTATCAGTCAGAGATGTAAAAAAGATACGTCTTCATCCTAGTATTTTTTTTTTCTCTTTTAGAAAGAGGACTGGAAATTATAAAATTTGAGGATCAGCTGAAGTCACTAGGGATGTTTTGCAGAGAAGAGGCAGCTCAAGGAAAATATAATGGCTCTATCCAGGTTAAAAAATTTGTCTTTTGAAAAACTTGTTCAGTTTGACCCTTATCAAAAAATGTTCATGAAGTACCTATTAAGTGCTATGTACTGTGCTAACCACTGAAGTTCAAAGAGAGATAAAAGACAGTCCTTGTTCTCAAGAAGTTACAGTCTGATGGGAGGAAAAACAACAATAACTATCGAGGAAGTGCCATTTATCCAGAATGGTGTGTCCATTGGACAGATATGCTAAGAAAGTTAGCAAGTGTTATACATCGCTGCAAAATGAACTAGAGATATTTTTTATTCCTCAATGAAAATGGTAAAATTTCCATCACCTTATGAAGGAGAGATCAATACTCATTAGTATTTATAATTCAACATAGTTCAGTTTAGTTAAATAAGCACTTAAGTGCCTGCTAGGCACTATACTAAATATCAGGGAGAAATACAAAGACAAAGTTCCTTGACTTTATTCCTACTATGTGTCCCTTGATTGAGTAGTATACATATGTTAGTGAAGGACATGCTTAATTTTCTTTTAAGGATATGAGCACTAGAAAAAGCAAGATATTTCACTTCTTGGGGATTCAGGATCCTTTATTATACAATGGGATTGTAAGGAAAATGCTTTGTACATCTCAAAGTACTACAAAATGTGAGCAATCATCATATTATTACTAGGTTCTAGAAATAGTCACTTAAATGCACTGGTCCTCAGGAGGCAGAAATAATTAGAAGTTAGAGTAAAGCAGTTGACCACCCTAAGACAATTGGTTGAAAAGACTGGATCTCCCTGGGCAGTATTTGACCTGATTGAAGTGCACATCCTTTGGACAGACACTATTGGAATCAACATATAACAAACCCTTGGGGAAGCTGCTTTAGGAAATTTCCTTCTACGATAATGTCTGGGTCAGACGGCTGACCAGGGAGAAGATTGAAGGACCCTCTTGCTGCAGGCTTCTAGGGCCCAGGAGCACAGACCAGATACTATCTGGGTTTTGGCTATGGCTATGGATAAGGTAGAACAAGCACACTCCAATGAATGCCATCACAGAAGCCCTCTGTGGGCTCTGTCCTGGGTTGGCTGTGGGCATTCACCAGGAGAGTGAAGTCCCTGGTTTTGGTTCTGGGGCAGAAGTATGAGCGAAGTTTGTTTCCATGGGAAGAGGGATTGCAGAGTGTGACAGTGTTTCTGGGGACTCTGCTCATGGCTCAAGGCTGGAGAAAAGTACCTGAGGTCAGACCCTCAGATAGAGCTCAGAAAATAATAGCATGAAAAACTTGAAGCATGAGATCTTATCCTGCACATATTGGGACTATATCCCAACTCAAGATTCTAACACAAAATAAAAAGTCAGGAAATAATGTACTTAAAAAAGAAACGAATAAGAGAAAGAACCTAATCATAGATAACTACTATGATAATAGAGAAAATCTGAGTTTAAACTTGGAAAAAGTCGAAATAGCTACTTCTACTTCAAAGAAAAATGTCAAATGATCACACTCCCCAAAAGGTTCTTGGAAGAAGTAAAAAAGACTTTGAAAATTAAATAGGAGAGGATGCAGAAAAATTAGGGGGAAAGTAGGTACAATGCAAGAAAATCAAGAAAATTAGGGGGAAAAGTCAATCTATTGGAAAAAGAGGTCCAAAAACTTATGGAAAAATATAACTCTCTGAACATTAGAATTGGCAAGGGGAAGATAATGACTTCCTTAAAATAAATTGAGGAGAGACAATAGAAGAATTGTTGGACTACCTGAGAGTTATGATAAGTAAAAGAATCTAGACCCTATATTTCAAGAAATTGCCAAGAAAAATTTCCCTCAACTTTTAAAACTAGAGGGTAAAATGGAAATTGAAAAAAAAAATCTACCCATCACCACCTGAAAGAAATCCCAAGATCAAAATTCATAAAATATTATAGCAATGTTTTAAAACTCTTAGATCAAGGAGAAAATACTATATTTTGAAATTATAGGCAAAGAAGGTATCCTACCAAACTCCTTTTATGAAATATATAAACCAGGAAGAGCAAAAACAGAAAAAAAATTATAAACTAATTTCATGAATGAATATGGATGCAAAAATTCTAAATAAAATATTAGCTAGGGAGACTACAATATTATGACACAAAAACTGTACATTGTCACCAAGCAGAATGTATATAAGGAATACAGGCCAAGTTTAAAATAATGAAAACTATTGATACAATTGATTATATCAAACATAATATGATTTATATCAATAAGTGCAGAAAAAGCTTTTGACAAAATACAACATTCATTCCTATTTAAAATACTTGAAAGCATATGTATAAATGGATTTTTCATCAAAATGATAAAAAAAGCCTCTACCTAAAACCATCAGCAAGCATTCTTTGTAATGGGGATAAGCTAGAAGTCTTCTCAGTGAGATCAGGAGTGAAACAAGCATGTTTGTTATCACCAATATTATTCAATATTATATTAGAAATGCCAGCATTAATAACAACAAAAAATACCTGGGAGTATTTTCATTTGGATGAAAAAAGTTAAAGAATATGATTATAGGGGCATCTAGGTGGTGCAGCAGATAGAGCACCAGTCCTGAAGTCAGGAGGACCTGAGTTCAAATCTGACCTCAGACACTTAACATTTCTTAGCTGTGTGACTCTAGGCAAGTCACTTAACCCAAATTTCCTCAGTTAAAAAAAAAAAAGGAAAAAATTTAATTATAGTAATCTTTATTTGACAAATGTAAAGATTTAAGATTTTGGGATAAGATTTGGGATAAGAATTCACTATTTAAAATATATTGTTGGGAAAATTGGAAAGCAGTATGGCAGAAATTGAATAGAGCCCAATATCTTACGCTATTTAATAAAATAAGATAAGATGGATATATGACTTAGATATAATGGGAGATACTATAAGTAAATTAGAATATGGAACATATTTCCTGTGAAATTTATGGATAAGAAAAAAATTGATCAATAAACAAGAGATAGAAAGCATTATAAAATGTAAAATAGATAATATTGATAACATTAAGTTAAAAGGGTTTTATGCAAATGAAGTAAACATATCGAAGATTAGAAGGGAAGCAGAAAATTGGAGAAAAAATTTTTATAAACATATCCTTGGAAAAAGGTCTCATATTTCAAATATAGAGATAATTTTGCCAAATTTATAAGATATGAGTCATTCCCCAATTGATAAATGGTCAAAGGATACAAAGAGATAAAGAAATTAAAGCTATCTATAATCGCAAAAAATGCTCTAAATCACTATTTGACTAGAGAAATTCAAAAATCAAACATCTTTGAGATATTATCTCACACCTATAAATGGTTAAAATGATAGGAGAAAATCACAAATGTTGAAGGGGAGTTGGAAAAATTGGGATACTAACACACTGTTGGTGGAACTGTGTACTGATCTAACCATTGGAGAGCAACCTGGATCTTTGCCCAAAGATTACAAAACTGTGTATATCCATCAATACCACTATTAGGTCTATCCTAAAATATTTAAAGTAGTTCTTTGCAATGGGGAAGAATTGGAAATTGAAGGAATGTTCATCAATTGGAGAATGGCTAACAAATTGTGGTATATGAGTATGATAGAATAAATTATACTATAAGAAATGATGAGCAGGCTGATTTTAGAATAATATGAAGATGCATCAAACAATGAAAAATAAAATGAACAGAACAAAGGAAATATTGTACATAGTAATAGCAATATTATTCAAAGAATAACTGTTAAGGACTAAATTATTCGGAGTATTATAAATATTCAGATCAGCTACACCGGACCTTGAAGGAAGATGCTATTTATCTCCAGAGAAAAAACTGATAAATAGAAGAATACATAGTATGGTTTTACACATACGCACATGTACCTATATATAGATACATATGTACATACAAACACATATACACACATATATACATTTATATATCCATACATATACACACATATATCTATATCAAATGATGGCTTTTTCTAGTATTGTGTGTGAAGGGAGACCAGAACTTAAAATGTAACAAAAAATTAAAATTAAAAATTAAAAAAAAAGATGACCTTGGAAGTTCATTCTAATAGGTATGTTTGTAAGCATTTCTGGACTCATATATGTAATGGATGACAGGCCAATATAGATCCATGTTCCTTTGCTGAATTTTTTAAAGCCTGTTTTTAGATGTGTCTGATAATGAGTAATGGAGAAGCTCTGTCCCAATCCATTCTGTGACTCTTTCCTGTCTGCTAACTGCATGGTTCAAGAAAAGCCTTTTAATTGGCTGCCGAGCTGGAATGGAATGTGAATACAAAAGACACAGATAAATGAATGCTGTTTCTCTTTCCCTGGTGGAGTTCAAGCGATGAGAGAAAAAAAAAATGCAGAATTAGTTGTTTTTTCTCCTCGGTTGCTTTTTTTTTTTCCTTTCCTGATGTTAGGTGAATGATTTAAGAGACAGAATAGAAAAAAAAAATCCCAATTTTGTGAGATTCAAAAGGTCATTGATCTAGCAACTAAAATCCATAGCCAAGTTTGTCAACAATCCCCACAGCTAAAAGTCCCAAGATCCAGACCAGCACTGGATCATTCAGGTAGCTGAGATACTGAGCCCTGGTAGCAAGGGAAAAACTTGTTCATTAGCTATGCTTTATCCAGAAATAAACATGGAGGGAAGAATTCTTGTAGCAACCACTTTAAGCTTTAATTCTCTCTTCTAGGGACTAAATGGGTTTGTAGAACGTTCTTAGTACATATCATTTTATAAAAATGAATTGATTGTGAATTAATACTCAGTGGTATCCGGGAGATATCAAAAGGATATCAAAATTACATAAGGATTATATTATATTATATGAGATACTATACTATAGATTATATTATAGTTATATTAGATGATATCGAGGAAATAATAACTAGTTTGACTAACAAGGGAGAAACAGATTAGTTGGAGGCTTGTGAGGAATTATATAAGAATAGATTAGAAACAGAATAATATTTAGAAAATAGATCCCCATTCTCTTGAGGTTACTCTTAGAACTTTGAGGGGAGATTTAGCCAAGGAAATTCTGGGAACCAGAGAAATACAAGCATGGGGTAAGAAAGTGAAACTCAAAGCTTATATATGTGCTACACGTCCTACATCCTACAATACAATAAAAGATTCATTTTTCTAGGTCAGTAAAAAAAAAAAAGTAAGAGATAATCCAGGACAAAAGATATTTCTCATAAAATTGGGATGAGAATGAAATGGCAGTGGGATATTTCTCACTGTTAGATTCCACCTACTCTTGAAATCATTCTGTTACTAAGAGCAATAAGTATAAAGGCATAATCAGTTATATTCTGTCCTAAAAGCTAGAGGTTGTAAAAGGCATGAAGGGCAATTATACAACTCCTTTGCTTTACATTTCTATTATGCTGTAACTTTAGTTATTTATTTCTTAACCATTGGGACAAAGCAAAGGGAAGACAAAAACATTTCTGCTAAGTGGGCTTGCTGATTAGAGTTAGCCTAAGACTTAAAAGAACTAGTCTTTTCCTTCATTTGCAATGCCAAAGGACAAATGGAGGGAATAATAATAAGTGACATTTATATGGCATTTTTTAGTATGCAAAGCCCTTTTTTACATTAGTTCATTTGAGCCTTACAACTTCTCTATGTTATAAGCAATCCCATTTTACAGACAAGCGAAAGCATTTAGACAAAGAAGCAAGTGCAGAGGTTAAATGGTCTTTCCATATTAGAGTTACCAAGAATATGGTCGAGTATGATAAAAACAACAATAAAATAAAATTTCATGATTAATCTCATTGTACATATGTAACCTAAATCAGATTGCTTATAAGGGGAGAAGGGAAGGAGAAAAAATTGGAACTCAAAATCTTGCAAAAATGAATTTTGAAAACTATCTTTATATGCAATTGGAAAGAATAAAATACTATACTTAGTGAAAATATAAAATAAAATAAAGTTTCAGGCTCCCTGTGAAGGAAGAGAAAAGACATGAGGGAAGAGGAGGAGAAAGGAGAACATGGACCAGCTAAAATAATTACTTAAGAGCTTTATTAATGCGTAAAAAACCCCTCAAAAAACCTTGCCTGATACATAGTTGTTAAAGAACTCATAAAAATTTAAAGAATATGTAAAAAATTTACATCAAAATCACATATCACATTATTATAATTCACATTGCAGCAACCTCATAAATTGTGACACTTACATAATGCAACCTAATTAAAATTATTCACAAAATGAAATTATTTCTTTTTTCAATAGGGTGTTTGAATTTTAAATTTTTACAATGTTGACATAAGCTCATCTTATTTATTTGAAAAGGGAAAATACAGTAAATAACATTTTTAAAATGAATTATTTCTTTCTGACAAAATATATAGAGATACTATTCAAATTTTTGTAATGAAATAATAACTAAACATTTAAAATATATTCCTTATCATAATAAAATAAAATTGCTCTTTAAATGGCAAATTTGTTTACAAAAGGCATATTTTAAAAGCAATTGATTTGGAAAAGTTTTGATCAAACATAATAAAATGAGATGACATTGTTATACTGTTAAAGCACAGAAGGCAATAGCCAGAGAACATTGAAAATACCAAGAAAAACTCAGTTTATGGTGCAAATCATTATTTACAATTAGGTTTTCATTGAACATGAAGTATATGTGTATATATATATATATATATGTATGTATACGTATATATGTAAGAACTACATTAAAATACAATAGTCAAACTTTAATAGGCATTTTCAAAATAATAAACTATTAACAACCATATGAAAGGATGCCTCATATCACTAATAATAAGAAAAACACACATCAAAACAACCCTGAGATTTCACTAAGTTGGGGTCTATGATCCTGAATCCCATGATGTTTCCAATATTCCATTGTACATCTCTCAAACAACACACCAACTGTCATAGCTTCTACCAACAAAAATAGAGACAGGAAGATCTGGATTCAAGTTTTCCCTCTAGCATATACTGGTCGTATGACCGTCTGGTCTCTCCTAACACAAATCACTTGGGCTCTCAGTGTTTTTAGTAACTAAACTAAATAAACTGTAGAATTGGTACTGATTTTTAGTGGTAGAAAAAAATTATCATCTCATGACAGCACAGTTCAAGTTAAGAAATAAAAAGGCCCTGGCCATTCCTAGAGCTAAGACTATGGCAGGGAAACAAAAAATGGAGCATAAAGAATACATCTTTTTTCCCCTCAATAGTATTTTATTTTTCCAAATATATGTAAAGTTAATTTTCAATATTCAATTTTATAAATTTTGTTCCAGATTTTATCTCTTTCTCCCTTACCTCTCTCCTCCCCAAGACATCAAACAATCCATTATAAGTTAAATACGTGCTATTCTTTTAAACATATTTCCATATTTGTCAAGTAAAATCAGACCAAAAAGAGAAAAAAGCCCATGAGGAAAAAGACAAACAAACATAAAGGTGAAAATACTATGTTTTGATTCACATTCTGTCTCCATCGTTCTCTCTCTGGATGCAGATGGCATTTTCCATTATAAGTCTATTGTGATGGAATCACCTCATTATTGGGGAAGAGCCAAGTCCATCACAGTTGATGATCACATAATCTTGTTGCCATGTATAATGTTCTCTTGGTTCTGCTCACTCCACTCAGCGTCAGGTCATCTAAGTCTTTCCAGGCTTTTCTGAAATCAGAAAAATTGTTTCTTACAGAACAATAATATTCCATTACAGTCATATACTATGACTTATTCAGCTATTTCCCACCTGATGGGCATCTTCTCAGGTACCAGTTCCTGGCCACTACAAAAAGGGCTTCCACAACATTTTTGCATACGTGAGTCTTTCCCCCTCTTTTATGATCTCTTTGGGATACAGAATCAGTGGAGACACTGCTGGATTTAAGGGTCTGCACAGTTTGATAGCCCTTTGGGCATAGTTCCAAATTACTCTCCAAAATGGTTGGATCAGTTCACAACTCCACCAACAATGTATTAGTGTTCCAATTTTTCCACATCCCCTCTGACATTATCATTATCTTTTTCTGTCACGTTAGCCAATCTGAGAGGTGTGTAGTGGTACCTCAGAGTTGTTTGAATTTGCATTTCTCTGATCAGTAATGATTTAGAATATTTTTTCATATGACTAGAAATGATTTTAATTTTTTCATCTGAAAATTGTTTATGTCTTTTAACCATTTATCAACTGAGGAATGATAAAGGATGTAGCTTGCTGGTGGTCTCCAATTAGTCTGGTCCAGGTCACTCACTACAGCAGAATAGAGATAGATTAGGGGTTACCTGTGAATAACTATTTTTTAAAACCCCCAAATAAAATATTTATTGTACATCAAGATGGCACGTGGAAAGAGCACCAAGAGTAAGGAAGACTCATCTTTCTGAGTTCAAATCTGGCCTCAGACACTTACTAGCTGTGTGATCCTGTGCAGGACACTTAACTCGTTTACCTCAGCTTCCTCATCTGTCAAATGACCTGGAGAAAAAAATATCAAAACACTCCAGTATTTCTGTCAAGAAAACCCTAAATGGGGTCATGACAAGTCAGACATGACTGAAATGACTGAATAGCTAGAAGAAGGTTTATTAGTTTAAATGTAAACTTTATTAACTTCTATTATAAGTGTAATATCACATTTAATTGTTTTCTGTATTCTATACTTTTCCAGTTGCTGTAAATTTCTTTTTAAAAATAAATTAAATATTGGGGCAGCAAGGTGGTACAGTAGATAGAGCACTGGCTCTGAAGTCAGGAGGACCTGAGTTCAAATCTGGTCTCAGACACTTAACACTTCCTAGCTGTGTGACTCTGGGCAAGTCACTTAACCCCAATTGCCTCAGGAAAAAAATTAAATATTTTATTTTTGCTTTTTAAAAATTATTGTTACTTTTGAGGTAAATAGATGTCAAAATGGGTAGAATGCTGGACTTAAGAGTCAGGAAGCCCTGGAATGAAATACTACTTTAGCCACTTGCCAGTTGTAAGATTACTAACAACAACATACAATAGCTATCATTTAGATAGGCACTGTTCTAAGAGCTTTATACTCATCTCCTTTTTTGATTATAACAACCCTGGGAAGTAGGTACTATTATTATCTCCATTCACAGAAGAGGAAATTGAGACGGAATTTAAGTGACTTGTAAAGGGGTCATACAGATAGTGTGGTCCATCTAGATCCATCTAATTAGATTTTTCGGAGGCTGAATTTGAATTCAGGTCTTCCTGACTCCAGATAGACATTATCCACTGTGCCATCTAGCTGCTCTATGATCCTAGATATGTATTACTCAGGCTCCATTTCCTTATTTGTAATATAGAAATAATAATAGCAACTATATTACAGTATTTTTGTGAGGACAAATTGAGATAATATTGGTACCTTACTTTGTAATCACTTAAATTCTATATAATTATCTGTAAATACTATTGATGATTAATATTGTTATTATTTCCTCAGCTAAAATATGGACAAATACTACATAAATATATAAACACCTATAAATACTATTGATCATTAATATTATTATTATTCATCTTCTCACCTGAAATATGAGTAAACACTATATGAATATATAAACACCCATAAAACTATTGATGATGATGATGATGATTCATTTCCTAACCTGCAATAAGGAGATAATAATAGCACTTTTTTCACAGGTTTGTTGTGAGAAGCAAATGAGATAATCTGTACAAAGCAGCTTGCAAATCTTAAAGGGCTATGTACTATATAAATTGCCTCCTTTCAGACCCCCCGAAACAAAATATAACAAATCTAGAGCATCTAGGTAGTGCAGTGGATAGAGTCCTGGGTTTGGAATCAGGAAGACTCATCCCCATGAATTCCAATCCATCCTCAGACACTTCCAAATTGTCATTTACCCCTGTTTGCCTCTGTTTCCTCATTTGTAAAATGATCTGGAAAGGGAAATGGCAAAAACCTTTCCAGTATCTTGGCAAGAAAAGCCCAAGAAAAGCCCAATGCAGAATTGGACACAATTGCACAATATTTAATACAAAACAAAACATCCCATTGGCCAATCTAACAAAGTACTCCTCACCCCACACCTAGAAGCCTGCTTATGACTAATGATTTTAAAAGGGCTGTAAAACAGAGCTTTCCTCAGCATCTCAGAGAGAACTGCTGAGTGCCTCAATTCCCCCTGCATATCCTTGCAATAAATCTATCTCATTACTAAGCAGAGCAATCTGGTCCATCTGGTCTGGGGGCTAAAACAAGGATATCAGTTTGAGTTTGTGCATCATCAGGCATGGGCCCAGGATCAAAGATTTTGGGCTTTTGGTCTAATTTTTCTTTCTAAAATGATATTCAGCCTCTGCTTTGTTTTAAACCAAAATCATTTTTATAAGCTTGAAAAAAGGTAACATTAAACATTTTTTAAAAATATCATATGATGTTTTAATTTCAACATACTTCTAATCAACTTTACCCTTCTTAGCAGTGCCCAAAGCCACATGAGAGTAAATTAAGACGTTAAGATGTTGGAGAATTTGAGCATTACCATGGATGACTTAACATCTATATTTGATAAATGTCGCACATTCTTCCTAATGTTCCAGAACTTCATAAGCAAAAAGAACTGCTAACCACTTTCACTTTGCTACACAATATGTTTTGCTTTTAAAAAGAAAATTAGTAGACAATGAAATGAAAAATTATGCAGATTAGATGAGCACAGATTTGCTTGAGCTAGCCATATAAGTATTGACTTTGACTCTTGAATGACCCCGATTCTTCACCCCATTACCTCCATGTCCCAGAAAAGCAGGGAAATCAGTGGTTGAGAAAATCACCCCTCCTCCCACAGCACTCACTGTCATTGAAACCTGGAATTTTAGAGAGGAAGGACTTTTAACTCATGGCTTACAGATGAATTAGAGACAAAAGAAGAGAAATAGCTGTGAAAATTTGTGTATTTGAATCCTTATTACAGAAAATTTACATTTTCAAAATGATTGGAAGCTTATAGGAACTTCCATCTGTTTTAAATGAGGTTGAACATTTTGAAATGCTTGCCTACATAATGAATGCTTTTGTTCCTTTGGCCCAGATCTGGGATTTCATAACTAAGAGTTAATATTCAGCATTCACTCCTTTCATGGATTCAATTGGTAATGCATCTGTAACTTATGATATGCTGCATGTCCAAAGAGGAAAAAAGGAGGTTTTTTTCACTTAATAGTACTTTGTTTTTTCCAATTATATGTAAAAATAGTTTTCAACATTCATTTTTGTAAGATTTAGAGTTTCAATTTTTTCTTCCTCTCTTCCCTTTCCTCTCTCCTCCTCAAAACAGCAAGCAATATGATGTAGTAATCATTTTAAACATATTTCCATATTAGTCATGTTGTGAAATAGAAATCAAAGCAAGGACAAAAACTATAAGAAAGGAAAAAAAGGTAAAAATAATATGCCTTGTTCCACATTCAGTCTCCATAGTTCTCTCTCTGGATGTGGATGGCATTTTCCATCCCAAGTCTATTAGAATTGTCTTGGATCAATGTACTGCTGCTGAGAAGAGCTAAATCTATCATGATTGATTATCACACAGTCTTGCTGTTATCACATACAGTAATCTCCTGCTTCTGCTCACTTCACTCAGCATCAGTTCATGTAAGTCTTTCCAGGATTTTCTGAAATCAGCCTGCTCATAATCTCTGATAGAGCAATAGTATTCCTTTACATCCAAATACCACATCTTATTTAGCCATTCTCCAATTGATGGGTATCTACTCAATTTCTAACCAGAGTAACAAATTTAAAAGTGAAATAGCTACCAAGATATATGGGAAGGAAAAGAGAAAGATCTCTATTTATCAAATAATGAACTGATCAATTCACAAGTATTTATTAAAGTACCTGTGGGAGAGTGAGGTGGTACAGTGGAAAGAGAATCAGGTCTGGAGTTAGGAAGACCTGAGTTCAAATATGACCTCAGACACTAGCTGTGTGACCCCGGACAAATCTCTTAACTGTTTGCCTCAGTTTACTCACCTGTAAAAATGAGTTGGAAGAAGGAAACCTTTTCAGGATCTTTGCCAAGAAAACCCAAAATGGGGTCATGAAGAATTGGATGTGATTGAACAACAAGTTCAATTTTGTGCCAGGAATTATGCTGGACTCTGAGGATATAAATTCAAAAGTGAGACAAGTCCCTCTTTGCATTATAACATTAGCAGTAGTCTTCATGAGTTTATGTCCCAGTTTGTTACCCTCTGGTGATGATAATGATTCTAAGAACTAACTTCTACATAGAATTTGAAAGTCTGGAAAGCACTTCACATATATATATATATATACACACATATACATATACATATATGTTATATATATATATAACATATATGTATATGTATATATATAATTTATATATGGATATATGTTTATATTTATACTTTAAATATTATATCCATTTTAGAGATGAGGAAACTGAGTTCAAGGACATTATGTAAGTTGACCATAATTGTGAGCATTTCCAGACTTGCTGGTCTGGTCTCCAAATAAAAGAAATATAACTCGTCACCTGGGCCCCTCCTAGTTTGGCATTAATTAGCTAGAACTTGTGTTCTACTTGCATAATGTTCGAGAATCCAGAGTCATCTCCATATCACGATTAGATTGACACTGAATAGGGCTTAGCAGAGGTAACTGAATAAAAAGATTCCACATTTGCAACTAATATGCCTTTTTAGAAAACTTTATCTATTCAGACTTGGTTGTCAAGAGAATGACAAGACAGAACATATTACCAATGCAAAATCCTTGTTGGAACAATTTAAAATTACAGAAACTGCCAAAAACTTCATTTAGATTCTTTTCACCAATGAGAAAACTGACTTCAACAATACTGGGCACAGACAAGGAATAATTTCTGCTAAAAGATGAAAAATAAAACACAATTCAAACTTTGTGGATTTGATCTGAGTCATGCTCATTTTAAGATTCCATGATTCTTTGTCAAAGGGGAAAATTGTCTCCCTCTGTTCAAATAAATACACCCCCACACTTTGGCATCTGCCATGTTTTTTAACATTTTAATCCTGGCTTCATTTTGGAGCATTAGAGACAGCTCAGTTCAGTGGGGAAAAAAATGCTGGATTTGTAGTTCCAATGAATGAATGTACAAAAGAGGATTTATCAAGTACTTACTACATACTAGGTGAGGCAGCTAGGGAGTAGCTCTGGGCTTGGAGTCAGAATAACCTGAATTCATATCCAGCCCCAGAAACTTCCTAGCTGTATGATTTTGGACAAATTATTTAACCTCTGTTTAACAATGAAAAAGGAATGGCAAACCATTTCAGTATCTTCTCCGAGAAAACCCTATGGGCAGATATCCACAGGGTGATGAAGAGTCAGACATGACTATCAAGACTAAACAACAACTGACATGCTAGACACTGCACTAAGTACTGGAAATAAAAATAAAAAAGAGAAATACTTCCTAACCTCAAGGAGCTTACATTTTAACAGGAGAACACAATGTATATACAGGATGTTCCAAAAGTCTGAGTGCCATTTTAAACTATTAAAACACAACTTTTTAATAAGCTATTAAAGCTTTAAATGGAACCAAAAACTTTTGAAGCACTCTGTATAGAAGAACCATATGGCAATTGATTGCCTTGTCTTTTCCAGAAGTCATGATTATTGGGACATGGAGGTTTTTTGTAGAGAGAGGAACAAAAGTGAGAAGGTGCTGATACGTGTTCATGGCAGGAAGAGGCAAGAAAGAAGAAACTCTAACTGATTAGATGTAGAGAAGTCTCACTATTCCATGTGACCCTATAGTGGGAGCTGGAGGTCTCATTGGGAGAATGTAGCATTAGAAGGTTTGTTTTTGAATCTTAGCTCTACTATTATGTGAAATGGGGGTGAGTCATTTAACCTCACCAGTCTGTTTCCTCATATGGAAAATGGAAAATTGGATTAGATAATCTATTTCTAAAATGATTTCTAGTTCTAAATCTATAAACACATAGCCATTATTTCTACTCTAGATTTAAGAAGCAAGTTCAATATTCCCATAGTTTTATCTCTTTAATGTCAATACAATATTTAATTTCTATTTGTTAAATATAGTTTTTATATCTCCCTTCTTCAACCACACATGTGGGTCTCCAGAAGAGGTACTTTGGGCATTGTGTGGAAAAACAACTCTTGAAACTATAACTCGTGAACTCTCACTTATGTTGACTTTTATTAAGCAAACCAGAAAGGACATATTAATTCAAAGCAAAAAGAATCTTCTCAAATAGTATAGCAAGACAAGCTCATCTCATCTCTGCAAGAGTATATTCTTTCATGTGTTAACCCTCTGTTAGTTGAGAGAGGATACATAAACAGAAAACTCTCATGATCATGGAATATTTGAGATTTTTATTACGAATTAATCTGAGCATGTTATTCTTTTGTCCATAAATTTTCAGTCTTTTTCTTTGTTAGTAAGATAGGATCAATATCCATGAAGTTCCCCACTTAATATAGATTAGGGTGGTCCTTTCCCTAAAAAGTCAAGGAGAAGCTATTCCTAAAATTTCATTGGTCCAGGGGATTAAGGCTCCAGTAGTGTTATCATGGATGGAGCTTCCAGGTAGTGCAAGACAAGTGCAGATAGTTAACTGATCACTCTAAAAAGGGATGCTAATAAGCACTTTGCTTGGTTGTTGTGAGAATCTAGAATTCCCTGGCAGGCTGGCAGGTCTGGCTCAATCCCCTGAGGCCCTGTCTTAGCAGGAGAACAACTAAAGCCTGTATTTGCAAATCTGGCCTCATTTTACAGAAGGCCTTCCAGCAAGTCACCTTGATTTGCATACACAAATTAGATCAGGGTGTGTCTAAAGGCAGTTATTTTTCAGGTCACATCAACACCTTCTGGTTATAGGGCTTTCTCCATTACCATCCTTCCACAATGACCTCCAGTCCTTAAAAAAATACCCTTGGATGTCAGCTTTGTGTTTTATTTCCTATTTCCTCATGATTTCCAAACCATTAATCATATTCTAGAGAAAATGACATTTCTTCTGCTTTTTCTTACATAGCCTTAAGTATACAGACCTCCAAATAATCGAGCTCAAGGGCATATTTTTAAAGACGGATTTATTTATTCTACTTAGCTCACAAATCACATTTCACTGAACATGGGTATCTTTGCCTCTGCCTTTAGCTGTCAGATGATGTTAGGCAATGGTTTTAGAGCTAATAATAATCGAAATAGTGAGTTTTTAAAGGCTTTATTTCTGAAATCTGAACTTAAACACCAAAAAAGGACATTTTCATACACACAGAATAACACAAAAGGAATTCTCAATGAACCCATGCATTTCAATTTCATTATTTTAAATAGCATATAATACATTTTACATGATTATTTTCAAAACTGCCCTTCTTGTCAGTGCTTCCTTCTGAACTTCGTTTATTTTCTTCTGTGCATTTTTAAAAAAGCTTTTCAATGGCCCTCTTTTTTCTCCATCACTACTCTTGTATCCAAAGGCAGAATCCCACTTTCAAGAAGCTAGTCATTTGTTGTTTTTTCTTTTTGTTATTTCTGTGACATTTGACATCCTCTAACTCACAGGCTTACATCCTTTGGGAATAGCTTTCAAGTCTTGTCGTCTCCCTGCCTGCTCAGCTTTAACAGTGCTTTTAGGAGCAGCAGTAGCATTTAGGAATGTTATTTTGAGCTTCGGCCTCCACACTTCCTCTCTCCTCAGTGTTTGTTTTGACTTCCGTCTATTCCCCAGACTCCCTTTAGATGCCTTTTGCAAAGTAATGGTGAATGTAGGTCTGTGAACCCTGAGTTAATTATTCAGTCTCAGAAGTCCAGTTTTATCCCTTTGTTTCTTCCGCTGATTTCTCCATTTGGCTCCAAGTGAGCTCCTTGTCTCTTTCAATCAGACTGTCCATTACATGTAATAATTTCTGCTTTGGCTTTGTCATTTCCAGAGAATTCATAATAAGTATTAAAACCCAATTCAGGGTTTAAAAATGAGCACAAATGAAGAATTTTAAAAACTCGATTAACAGTTTGGAAAAGATTGAATCCATGATGGAAACTCTCTCTCAAGAAGAAGTGAAAGAGATTCATAGATCAGGAATGCAAAAATATTGAAGTGGAGGAAAATTTGGCAGAAGAGAAGCAAAAGGTAACAATGTTAAAAGAACCCATAAACTCTATACAAGCTGCTGTAACCGACCACAAGTCCAAAAATGTTTAGAGAAAATTTAAGGATCATGAGTTTTTTAGAAAAAAAATATATTTCTAAAAAAAATTATAATGCAGTAAATAACAAAGCTAAAGTATTTGGACCTTCTGAATATTAATGATATACTATTAATTAAAAGAATTTATAGATTACCACTTGAAAAGAAAACATGTGCTTCAAATTCTAAGGTACCAGCGAAAGGAAATTGGAAAAAGGAATAGAATAATATATTCAAAAGGGCATCTAGGTGGCATGTAGACAATGGGCTAAGCCCAGCATCAAGAGGACTTATCTTCCTGAGTTCAAATCCAGCATCAGACACTTACTGAGTATATCTGGTCAAGAACTTAATCTTTTTTGACTCAGTTTCCTCACCTGTAAAATGAGCTGGAAAAAGAAATGGTAAATTACTCCAGTACCTTTGCTAAGAAAACCCCAAATGACATCTTAGAGAGTTGTACATGATTGAAACAATTGAGCAATATATATTTTTTAAAAGCAGGGAAACTCTAAATGACATATCCTATAAATCTGACTTTAACCATCAAATAAAAAAGATAGATTTTCAACACAGAAACACTTGAAATGAGCAGATTATTTGATTTGTAGAAATAATTAGATCACAACCTATAACTGGTTATATAAGTAACATTTCTTTATTTCTTTAAATGAATGAGACTTGGAATAGAATATTTTTAGGAAGTAGGTTTCTTTAAAGTATTCAGTGACAAGTGAAGTTAGGGATATGGAATGTGCTGCAGACAGTGTTTAGCAACATTTTTACAGTTTTACCTTATGAGTTGTTAAGACTATTTAATACACACAGAGTCTGTCAGTCAACAAACACTTATTATGCACTTACTATTTGCTAGACATTGTGCAAGTGTCTACAAAGAAAGACAAAAACAGTCTCTGCTGTTAAAGAAACTCATGATTTAATTGGGAAAACTATTGGCAAAGAACCTTGTTCTTATAAAACATAGGGAGGATAAATTGGAGATAACTCTCAGATGGAAGGAAGGCACTTACCTTGGGGGAAGAATGGGAGGAGACAAGAAAGGCTTCTTGTAGAAATAATATTTTAGTCAAGACTTGAAGGAAGCTGGGGAAAATGGAAGGGAGAGGTGGTTAGAAAGAACATTACAGATGTATAGTCACATCCATGTACAGCAGATGTTCAATTTCTTTATTTCAAGGAAGTAATTTATTAAATTTATTTCATGACTTGTCCACGCTTACTTCTTTTTATTAAAGTTTTATTGCTGCTTGATATTTTTACTAACACATTTATTTCTCATTAATTTTACCCCTTTCTCCCTCAATAAAAGCACCAAACCTTTCTTTGTAACAGAGAAACATATTTAAGGAAAATTAGTCAACACAGTGATCATGAATGTATAACACATTCTACAACTGGAGTTTCCATTTCTCTATTAAGGGGAAGATGCATTTCCCTATCAGCTCTCCAAGACTGAGGTTATTCATTATAATTCATCCATTTGCTTTTAGTATTATTGTTTACATTATTGTCATTCTTGAGGAATGTAGTGGAGAATATATTGGATAAAATTAGTAGCAGGAATTTTTGATTTCCTTCACAGGCTAATTGTCCACTATTTCAGAGTCTGATTCTTTTTGTATAGCAAAATAACTGTTTGGACATGTATACTTATTTTGTATTTAATTTATATTTTGATGTATTTAACATGTATTGGTCAACCTGCCATTGAGGGAAGGGGGTGGAAGGAAGGAGGGGAAAAATTGGAACAAAAGGTTTGGCAATTGTCAATGCTATAAAATTACCCATACAAATAACTTCTAAATAAAAAGCTATTAAAAAAAAAAGAATTAGTAGCAGGAGCTTAGAGTTTGGAAAACTGAGTACAAATCCTACTCAGACAGTGTGATTCTGGGCAAGTCCCTTCATCTTTGCTTCAGTTTACTCATCTGTAAAATGGGGATGAAAAAAATTTATTATCTCCCAACATTGTTGTGAAGCTCAGATGAAATATTAATTATAAAGCGATTAGCAGAGTGTTTGGCATATAGTGTAATATAAATGCTAGCTATTTTCATTATTTTTCATATGTTAGATTTGGACTCTGCTATTTACTCCCTGTGTAATTTTAGGAGAGTTCCTTTTCTGGTCCTCAGTTCATTCACTGGTAGCTAGAGACTTGTGTTACATGATCCCCTCAGTCCTAAATGTATCAGTCTATGCTTTCTTCACTCTGTATTACTTCATGCAAAACTTACCATATTTCTGTGATTTCCTCATATTCATCATTTTTAAGGCATAATAAAAATATCATTTTATGTACCTATGCAATAATTTGTTCATCTATTTACCAATCAATGCATCCCATTTAAATTCCAGTTTTTGGCTAAGTTGTTTGGTCTCAGACATGCCTTGAATTTCAAGTAATACAACTGGCCACGTACCAAGAATTTTGCTACTTTATAGTCCCCCTTCGTCCATTAACTTTGCCAGTAAGTCATAGAATATTATTTATTTATTTTCAGTGGAACTACTTTTTAATTGATTTTGACTGCCTGTGCAGGATTAGTTAGCAGACACGAAAAGAGGGGGATGGAGACTTTTGTGGAAATTCTGAACAAAATTGCATTTTACATGTTAATGAGTTTTAGAAGAAGATGGCTTTTCATCATGATTAATTTTACTTTCAGACTTATAGACTTTAGAGGAAGAGGAGCACTGAATTTAAATATTATCTCTATCACTTATTATCAGTATGTTTATATCACCTCTGTGGACCCAGTATCATCCCATGTAAAATGAAGGTTTTTTGGTTTCTCATTCTTTGTGATCCCATTTGGGGTTTTCTTGGCAAAGAAACTTGAATGCTTTGCCATTTCCTTCTCTGGCTCGTTTTACAGATAAGAATATTGAGGTAAATAGGTTCATATGACTTGCCCAACTTACATGATTTATAGTTAGCAAATGTCTAGGGTAAGATTTGAACTGAGGTCTTCCAAAGTACAATACTCTATCAACTGAGCCATCTGGCTGTCTTTATAAAATGAGAAGGTTGAATGGAGACAAGATTAGAAGGGAAGCAGTAAATTGGGGAAAGTTTTTTTTTTTTTTTTTTTTTTTTTTTTTTTTTACATCTAAGGATTCTGTTAAAGGCTTCATTGCTAAAATATATAGAGAAATGACTCAAATTTTTAAGAATTCAAGCCAGTCTCCAATTGATAGTCAAAGAATATGAACAGACAATTTTCATGTGAAGAAATTAAAGCCACTTTTAGTCATATGGAAAAATCCTCTAAATCACTATTGATTAGAGAAATGCAAATTAAGACAATTCCGAGATACCACTGCACACTTCTTAAATTGTCTAAGATGACAGGAAAAGAAAATGACAAATGTTGGAGGGAATGTGGGAAAATTGGAACACTAATACATTGTTGGTGGAGTTGTGAAATGATCCAATCATTCTGGAGAGTAATTTGCTCAAAGGGTTATCAAATGTATACATCCTTTGATCCAGCAGTGTCTCTACTGGACCTGTCTCCCAAAAAGATCATAAAAAAGAAAAACTACTCACATGTGCAAAAATGTTTGTAGCAGACCTTTTTGTAGTGGCAAGGAACTGGAAACAGAGTGGATGCCCATCAATAGGAGAATGGCCGAACAAGTTATGGTACATGTATGTTATGGAATATTATTGTTCTGTAAGAAATGATTAGATGGATTATTTCAGAGAAGCCTGGAGACACTTACAGGAATTGATGCTGAATGAAGTGAATAGAGCCAGGAGATCATTGTACATGGAAAGAAAAAGTTTATATAAAGATCAATTCTGATGGATGTGGCTCTTTTCAGCAGCGAGGTGATTCAGGCCATTTCCAATGGTCTTGTGATAGAACAATCTGCACCCACTGACTGTGGGAACTGAGTGTGGATCACAACATAGTGTTTTCACTCTTTTTGTTGTTGTTTGCTTGCATTTTATTTTCTTTCTCATTTTTTCCCCTTTTTGATTTGATATTGGATTTCTTGCTATCTAGGGGAGGAGGTAAGAGGAAGAAAGGGAGAAAAAAATTTCGAACATAAGGTTTTTCAAAAGTGACTGTTGAAAACTATGTGTATCTTTTGAAAATAAAAAGCTTTATTAAAAAAAAGATAAGATAGATTTCTATTACTGACCCCTCTTCAAATGAGAAGGTTGGACTAGATGGCCTTAAAGTTCCAATTCTGGTATTATTTCCATTATGCCACATTACCTCTCTGTTGTGCCATCAAGAATGTTGTGCCTTCAAGAATGATGCTTTTATTATGTGGGTAGTAAATTTGCTTGATATTTTACTATTTATTAGTTAAAATAAAACAAAACTGAACCATAATGGGGTAGAGATATTTCTTTTGCTTAATATTAATGTATCATAAGCATAAAATATATTGAAGGTTAGGGTTGAGTTTTGGCTTATAAACTGTCTGGAGAGAGGAAAAAAGTGCTATTTCTGAGTTAACTATGTTTGAGTTAGGAAAGAGTGAGAGGGAAACAAAAAGGATAAAAAAGAAAGTGTGTCTATGTATTGTATGAGAAAATACTTGAACTGTAAATAATACAAGACAGAGAAAGTTTGGGGATTATGTTACATATATGTTTTCCCTGAGAGATAAATTTGGTGAGTAAGGGATATTATAAGAAATAGTGAGTGGGGCAGATAGGCTACTATGGGGCAAGTGGGGGAAATCATAGGAAAGGTAATAGGTGAGAGAAGCAGTGAACAGCTGGTGAAACTTATAAGTCTGTTGTGGGATGTGATTTTAAAAAGCTCAGTGACCCTGCTTACACACTCCTGATATGATTCTCTTTTGGCTATTAGTAGTCTTCCAGCTGTACATTGAAAACCAAAGGTAGCTAGCATACTGATCATGTTGGCTCAGTGTTTATAATATTTTTACTTTTCTCACCTGATAACTTATCTTGCCCCAGTTTTTGGGACCCATCTGAGAAAGGGAAGTATATAGATCAGTTGTTTGGAAACATGTGTGTCTTGCTGTTGGTTCAGTTCCAGGAACCTTATAAGGTCTGTTGCATACCTTGGGTTCAAGCCCCCTGCTTGGTATTCTAGTTTCCTAGTAATTGGTCACTGTGGGACTGGAGTCAATCTTGTCCCAATTTCCCTCTAAACTAGAGTCCTATCCTAAACTCTAATTTCTTGCTCACTCAGGTAAATGTATTATTGTGTGATGTTCTTACTTCATTTCTGGCCATTTGATAGTAGGTGCTCACTGACAAACCTCCCTTGTGATCACTATCTACCTGAACCTTTACTGCTGTTAGCTTTCTCTGAGACATTTACCTATTGCCTGCTTCTGCTAAGCTTTGACCCATTCCCTTTTTCCAATCTTCCTTACTACAGTCTGTTCCAACATTAACTGAGCTGACAATTCAGCATTTTCAGGCATTAACTACCACTTGTAACTTTCATCATATTCTGGATGTATTTTTTCTCTAGTTATTCCATGCAGGATCAATCTACTATAAAATATCTATCAGTCAAACGCAAGGAAGCCAGGTTCAAACTGGAAGAATTTTTTTTATTATAGCTTTTTATATACAAAACATATGCATGGGTAATTTTTCCAACACTGACCCTTGTAAAAATTTCTGTTTCAACTTTCCCCCTCCATTTCTCCACTCCCTCCCCTAGATATCAGGTAGTCCCATACATGTTAAATATGTTAAAGTATGTGTTAAATACAATATTTGCATACATATTTATACAGTTATCTTGTTGCTCAAGAAAGATCAGATTTAGAAAGAAGGTAAAAATAACCTTAGAAGAAAAAACAAAAATACAAGCAAACAATAAACAAAAGAATGAAAATGTTACGTTGTAATCCACACTCATTTCCCAGTGTTCTTTCTTTGGATGTTGCTAGTTCTGTTCATTACAGATCAATTGGAACTGATTTGGATCCTCTTAGTGTTGTAGAGACCCACGTCTATCAGAACTGATGATCACGTAGTATTGTTGTAGTGTATAATGATCTCCTGGATCTGCTCATTTCACTCAGTAACAGTTCATGTAAGTCTCTTTAGGCCTTTCTGAAATCATCCTGCTGGTCATTTCTTATAGAACAATAATATTCCATGACATTCATATACCATAATTTACCCAACCATTCTTCAATTGATAGATATCCATTCATTTTCCAGTTTTTAGCCTCTACAAAAAGGGCTGCTACAAACATTCTTGCACATACAGGTCCCTTTCCCTTCTTTGAGATCTCTTCGGGTTATGTATAAGCCCAGTAGTAACACTTTTGGATCAAAGGTTTGATCTTCAGTTTGATAACTTTTTGAGCATAGTTCCAAATTGCTCTCCAGAATGGCTGGATGTGTTCACAATTCTACCAACAATGTATCAGTTTCCCAATTTTCCCATATCCCCTCCAACATTCCTCATTACCTTTCCCTGTCATTCTAGCCAATCTGACAGGTGTGTAGTGGTATCTCAGAGTTGTCTTAATTTGCATTTCTCTGATCAACAATGATTTGGAATGTTTTTTCATATGATTAAAAATTGTTTCAATTTCTTCATCCGAAAATTGTCTGTTCATGTCCTTTGACCATTTATCAATTGGAGAATGGCTTGATTTCTGACAGAGTCAATTCTCTATCTATTTTGAATATGAGGCCTTTATTAGAACCTTTAGCTGTAAAAATATTTTCCCAGTTTATTGGAAAGAATTTAAAAAAAAAGAAATTGGAAGTTTATTGAAGGATGACTCATAGATTCACTTCTGATGGGTGAATCAAGAAATTTAAAGAATCGGTTTCCTTGTGTTCCCAAAGGTAACAAGATACATCTTTGTGGGACATTTGCTCATTTCATCTTGCAGGATTCACTGTGTATAAATTAACAGAACCACAGCTTTATGTTAACAATCTAATCAGAGAATCAAGAAGAAAATTCCTAGGTAGAACTTGGTATTATGCCTCTAAACACTTTAACAAATATTTGGTAAATTAAATTCTGAATGTGATTACAAAGGAAGACCGCAAGAACTTTGGGAAAATATACCTTATCACCAAGAAATAAGTCATCAATACAAAAATTATTAAGATTATACTTATTTATATATTATGAATTTCTTTGAAATGAAAATTTAAAAATAACTTCATAAACTTGGAGCTATATCATTAAAAATAAAATTTACATTATCTTAAGAAATAGAAAAACAACTGGTTACTGATTATGCTAATCAATTCAGAATTATTTCTCTATATAGTCAGAACAGTAATTTGGGCAGTGAGGAACAAAGTCAATGGAAAATCTGATGAAAGACTAAGAGATATAGGCAATTTAGATGGCACAGTGGATAGAATACCAGGTGTGAAGTCAGGAACACTCATGTTTGTGAGTTCAAATCTGGCCTCAAACACTTATTACTGAGTGAGCCTAGATGAGTCATTTACCCCTGTATACCTCAGTTCCTCATCTGTAAAATGCACTGGAGAAGAAAATGACCAACTATTCCAGTATCTTTTCCAAGAAAATCCCAAATGGGGTCACAAAGAGTAGGATATAAGTACACCTATAACCAGAGTTCTAGAAATTTCTGACTTTAGCACATTTAAAGCTTCTGTTAGTTCCATTGAAAGCATTGATTGAAAAAGTTATGGAACATAGAATAAGCTTATTATATACCATAAAGAAGATAAAATGGACTTGTACATAGCCTAGTCAAGAAAACTTTCCCATTTCAGTAAGTCAAAGATATAATTTTCCCACTAAAAAACCCCACACTATCTTAATTTTTGTTTTTTTGTTTTTGAATATGAAACATCAACAATCATGAACTTTTCGTCCACAAAACACACACAGAAAAAGAAGATATTGTTTGCAGCTGTCTATCTCTATTACACACACTTTGGTTTTTGACCCTTACTTTTCCTAGGGGTCTGTACTGTCACTACAGATTTAGCATGATCCTGGAATGGAGCCTGACCTCTCCAGATGAAAAGAGAATTTGGGTCTGTTAGAGAGGACAACAACTTTTCCTCTGAAAGCTTCAGGGCTTTCACAGTCTATAAGACATAAAACTTGGGAACGACACTCATCTGTCCACAGCTATAGCTCTTCTTCCTCACAAAGCTCATAGGCAACATTTCTGTGCTTTTCTGTTGTTACTGAACATAGACCCTCCAGCGAATCTATGGCTTCCTCTTTCCATAATGCTAAACTGAAGGTTCTGATTCTTCAGAATGTCAGCTCTTTTGAGTAATGATTAGTGATTTGAGAGGGAGACAATGTGCCTCAGGGCTAGTCCCCAAATTTTTAGGTCTATTGTTCATTAGATCTTAGTCCCAACCATTGAAGCATGAAAAAAGGCCAATCAGGCATTTTCTAAGAACATAGAATTTTTGCTTCTTCATCAGGAAGTCCTTAATTTGTATCTGTATTTATTCGAGAGTGATTCAATTCATTTTTTTCTTCTTCTTCTTCTTCTTTTTTTTTTTTTTTTTTTTTTGGTCCCAGAGGTCAGGCTGTGTGAGCCCCACAGATGGTTAGTTTTCTGTGTTTACTCTTTCAGACAGGAGAAAATACTTGCCTTCATTTTCAGGCCATAGCAGGAAGAGTAGTTTTAGCTAAAGCTGTTGGCAACTCTTGGGTCAGAGCAGCCAGTTCAGCTGGAGGTCCAGCAGGGAACTGCTGCTAGCTCACTTCCTGATCACAGATGGAGTGTTTTACAGAAAGGGATGGGGTCCTGTTCTGACATGTAAAATCTATTTCTGCCTTCTACAAAATCAGGCAGAGGGACACCTATCATCCAAAAAACTGGAAGCTTCTGGTCTCGAATAAAGTATTTTAGCTATGGAAGTGGAGGTAGCTAGAAAAAAGACAAGGCTGTCTTTTGGAGGAGAGAATATAGATAGGGGTTGGAGAGACTGATCAGGAAGCCATTGGACAATGCCAGAAAAAAACCGAATAGGTTTTTTTCAACTACTATAACATATGTAAGTGTGTATTATTTTTTAAAAAATCCTCCATTTAGCTGGATATGCTCTCTTCCTTTTTTTCAATTCTAGTCATCCTTGGTTGTTACTTGCTTTGTGTCATTCTATTCTCTTTGTAGCTACTACCCCTACCATAATCCCCCACCATTACTATTACCATACAAGTACTATTGCTACTTCTACTACTGCCATTACTATTGCCACTGCTGCTATTGCTATTGCTACAACCACCACCACTGCTATCACCACTATCATTAATCTTGCTACTATTATTACCACTGCCCCTACTACCACCACTACAATCATTATTACTACTATTATCACCATTATTGCTATCACTGTCCCTACTACCATCACCACCAAACACCATTAAGACTACTATTACTGCTTCCACTAGTACTATTACTATCATTACCACTTCTACTACTACTACTACTACTACTACTACTGCTACTATTATTACCACTGTCCCTACTACCATCATCACCAAACAACATTATGACTACTATTACTACTTCCACTAATACTATTACTACTATTACTACTTCTACTTCTTCTATTACTACTACTACTACTACTATTACTGCCACTATCCCTACTATCATCATTACCAAACACCATTACTACTACTATTACTACTTCCATTAGTACTATTACTACTATTACCACTTCTACTATTACTACTACTGCTACTACTACTACTAGTACCACTACTACTACTATTACTATCACTATCCCTACTATCATCACTACCAAACACCATTACTACTACTATTACTACTTCCACTAGTACTATTATTACCATTACCACCACCACTACTACTACTATTAACACTGCTTCTGTTACTATAGCTATTACTATTACTAGTTTGCATTAAATTGCACTGTAAGGTTTGCAAAGTATTTTATATTTGTTATAAAGATAGTAGGTTCCCCATCACTGGTGAAAAATTGGAAGAACATTTTTTGGATATGCTACCATAGGGATTCTTTTGGAAGATGAAGGTTGGACTAGATCAGTGGTCCTCGAACTTTTGTTCTTAATATCTTTATCCTATTAAAAATGATTGAGGAGCTGTCCAAAGAGTCTTTGTTTATGTGGGTTATAGTTATAGATATTGATCACATTAAAAATAAAAACCAATTATGAATTTGTAGACTCTCTGAAAGGATTTCAGAGATTCCGAGAATGCTCTGGACCAGACTTTGAGAACCACTGGACTAGATGGTCACTGGAGTCTCCTTCTACTCTGAATTTCTATGATTCTAGCTTTAAATTCTAGGATCTCAGACATATTAGAAGTCTATATGTGTGTCATATATTACTGGTCCAGAAAGTACTGCTTTCATAAGATCATACATCTACAGTTGGAATGCGCCTTTGTGGTAATCTAGTCCAACTTTCTCATTTTACAAGTTAAAAAAAAAAAAAAAACCTGAGGCAGAGAGAGGGTATATGACTTGGATAAATAGATAGTGTTATTGGCAGAATTTGAACCTGTGTCTTCTGAGTCCATAGTTTGGTGGAGCATAACACATGCTTATCAATCAATCAGCTAATGGATCATAAGTAGCAAAGCTGCCATGTGAACAGTAAAAATTTTGACTCTTCCTCCAGTGCTCTTCTGCTACAATAAAATGTGCTTTTATTTCTCACTTCCCATATTTAAAGGCATATTTTCACACTATCTCTAAAATGAGGTCAATCTGAATTCTTTGCATGAAACACAGGACAGAACAAACACAATAGATTATTTTTAAAAATGTAGGCCATTCCCCCTGCTAAGTGTGGAAATACTCAAGGTGGTAATGACTGAGTGTATCAGAGCTTTAAGAAAGCTCACTTCACATCTCAGGGTGGCAGAAACTGTGAAGAGATGGTGATTCAAATTTACTTAGCAATGCTTTAAGGTCCATCTTTTCAGACATGCCATCTGATTTCTCCTTTGAATCAAAAGGTGGCAGCTTTAAACCTCTTAAATGTGCTTTCCTGAGGCTAAGAACTTCTCCTGCTGTGGCTTCTGTTTGTCTAAGGGGAAAAAAACCCCCATACAATAGCAGCCAGCACAGGGAAGAAGCTATAGGGGAGCTGGATTTTTATTTTTTTTTTGTCTGTTTCTCCAGGGGGAAACACAATCCCTAAGTACTTTCCCATTTGGAATGAGCAGAAATCAATTCATTCAGTTGGCCATGGATCTTGGTCTCTGTAATGCAGTTATCGATTAATACAGGCTATGCAGGCAATACTGAGTAGAAAATGCTGGGTTTTTTGCCCATTAGACTTTTGGACAGCTCTAATCATTACAAAGTTTTTCTTAAATCCTTCTCTCTGCAATTTTCAGCAACTGTAATTCCTATTGGTGGTCCTCTAGGGCCAAACAGTGCAAGTCTAAAAGCCAGATGGCTCAGTGGATAGAACAATGGAGCCAGGAGTCAGGAAAATCTGAGTTCAAACGCAGCTTCAGACACTTCACTTCCTAGCTGTGTAATCATTGGCAAGTCACTTAACCCTATTTACTTTAATCTACTGGAGAAGGAAACGGCAAACCGTGACAGTACCTTTGCCAAGAAAACCCTATGGACAGTATGGTCCAAGGAGCTTGATGGCACAATGGATAGAGTACTGGACAGGAGTCTAAATCTGGTCTCAGACACTTCCTAGTTGTGTGACCTTGGCCAACTCATTTCAATGGGTTTGCCTCAGTTTTCTCATCTGTAAAATGACCTGAAGAAAGAAATGGCACAACACTTCAGTATTTTTACCAAGAAAATTCTGTGGATTATATAGTCCATATGGCCCCAAACAGTTGGATACAACTGAACAACAAGATAATCCTTTAAACATTTGAAGATATCTACCATATGCCTCCTGGGGTTTCCCTTTTCCAAGATGGACATCCTCAAAAAAGTTTCTTCAACTGATTCTCATAAAGAATGATCTCAAGGTCTTTAACCAGAAAAGTTGCTTTCCTTTGGGTCTATACAGTTTAGCAATTTTATCTTCATAGGAACTCCTGTGATGTCAGATAGAGAAATGTATAGTTTAACTTTGTTACAAATAAGATTTGGAAAACACTTTGATTTTTTTTCTCTTCAATCACAAAATGTTTTAGATACACTTGATCTATTATGTTTCTTAAAGTGCTTTTTACATAATAGAGCTGGGTTATTTACTTTCTCATTTTTCTCACTCTACTCTTTCCCTATCTGCCCATCTCCTGCCCACAAAACTCAACCTTTCAAAATCTCAAGTATAATTCATTAAATATTTGTGAGATCAGGTTTGATTCTACTCTGTAGGGAACAACTTAAAAAACCATCCCTTCTTAGATAAAATAGACTTCTAATATTATAGATTGTAGGCTTCTGTACTCCGGTACATTGGAAAGCTATGTACAATTTTCTTTGGATTCCAGTTCACAATTTACAAGAACCAAAAGCTGCAGATATTTGCTAACACGGGTGTCTGCAAATTATTGCTAGGTTACTTAGAATTCTAAATAAAAATCAGGGAAGGCAGGATTTGAATTTATATCTTCCAGGTCTAGCTGTATCTACTGCCCCACCCTATTGTCACTCCAAAAGGAGTTAGTCCTCTACTCTAAGTGGTTACCATTTTAACCTCAAGTTCTGAAATGAATGTGTCCTTTTGTGCAGCTGGGGAATCAGAGGCATTAAAGAGGAATTAGATTACAGCTCCCTTGGTGGTGTAGGAGATTGTTGACATTTGTATAGAGGTGTTAAGAGAGTGTTTTTACTAGTCGATTCCCTTTCCTATTATTGAGATAGTTTTGTTTCTTAAATGATTCTTGCTGTCGAATTGATGTGTCCCTCGGATGATCTGGCAATAGAGAATAGATTGGATGGGGATTTAAGCCATGAATTGTGTGATTGATTACCCCAAATAGCCTCACTGAACCTAAGGGTAATAGGAGGAAATAGAAGGAGATCCCTCCCAATCCCTTAAATCACATGCTTGTAGAATTTGTGGTATGAGAAACGTGATGGATTTTTGCAAACACTATGCTAGAATCGTTGAAATATGTAGTAATTATAACTATGTAGGCTGCCATGAAATGAAAAAATAGTAACAGCAAAAGAATTGGAATGAAAGGAGGTCAGAAGTTTAAGAGATCTCAGAAGATTTGATAAAACTTTATGGAAGGTAACTCAGGGAAGGAGAGATATATAAAGATTACTCTATGACCTTCCTCAATGACTTCAGTTACTAGCTCTCAGCTTCTCTTTCTACTATAACCACTAATGACTTCCATAATCATATTACTGACTCTTGTAAGACTCTGGGCTCCTAGCTCATCAATTTCATTATCTTCACCATCTTCCCTTTGCTTTAGCTTTTTACAAGGCTGGCTATACCTTGAGCTTTATTTTTCCTGTAAACTGCTCTATCTGCAAGATTCTGAACTCTGAAATTCTGTTTACCTAATTTCTTCTGAACCTACTCTTTACCCCCATGTCTGTCTCCTGTCTTAGCATCCTTCCATGTTTTCCTGGTTCCTACCTTTTGATATAGTTTACTTTCTCATTGAACTCTTATCTTGTCAGCAAGGTGAAAGAATGCAGAAAGTGCTAGCCTTGGAATCAGGAAAACCCAAGTTCAGATTTGACTGCAGGCACTTATTGGCTGTGTAGAATTCTGGAAATGTTACCTAACATCTGCCTGCCTCAGTTTCCTCAACTGTTAAATAGGGATAACAATAGAATACTAAAGAGTTGTGGTGAACATAAAATTAAGCAATATTTATAAATCACTTAGAGCAATTAGTGGCATATAAAAGATGTTTAATAAATAATTTTTACCTCTCCTCTCTTAACCTCTTGGTCCTAAAGTTAGCTATTTCAATGTTACTATCTTGAATTCATTGGCCCCTTTTCTTGCAGTTCCTTTCCTATGCTAATAATCCACAATTTTGTGTCACATCATCCAGCTGCCTTGCCCATTTCTACCCCTCCACCCTTTTCCCACTCTTTCCCCGCTCTTAGCCACTGAGTCATGTCGAAGGAAATCACAAAATTGAATTGTTTACTTCTACTACAAATTCATACTATCTTACCTAACTGGGGCCTCACTGCTAGATAACAATTCTCTAATCTACATCTGATTTCCTATTATACTTTACACCCTGCATGTAGAGTATAACTTTTTCCTTTTCCTCTACTTTTCCTCTCCAATCTTTTCCTCTTTCCTCTAGATATTTTCTCTATTTTTTCTGCCTCAATGACCTCACTTTTTAAATGACTGAGATTGAGCTCTTTCACCATGTGCTCCCTCATTTTTCACACTCCATATCTAATAACTTCACTATTCTTATCTCTTTTTCTCCAATCTCAGAAGATGATTTGGCTTGCTTCCTTTCCACCGCTAACCCTTCATTTCTACCTTTAAACTTTTACTTCACTGATGATTTTTTTTTTTTTTTGCTCTAATTTTCATTTTTTCCTTTTCCATTGGCTCACAATAGCTGACTCACAATCCATGGCCAGGTTCTTCCTGCTCAGGTTCTTCCTTATTCTAGAAACATTCCCTTGAAGCTGCTACCCCCTCATCCTATTGTTCTAGATCTTCCCTTTTATTTCCTAAATGTCTGAGCAGAATAGTCTATCCTTTCTACTTGCATTTATTTATCATACTGATTCTTTCTAAAATTAAATTTACTTTTTAAATTAACATAAATTGACATTCTCTTAGTTACTTTTTGGGGACAAAAATATAACTTTTTTTTTTTTAAAGAATAGCTTTTTATTTTTCAAAATACATGCAAAAATAGTTTTCAACATTCACCTTGCAAGACTTTGTGTTTCATAATTTTCTCCCTTCCTTCCCCCCCCCAGACAACAAGTTAAACATGTGTCCTATATATATTATATACATATATATGTGTGTGTGTGTGTGTGTGTGTGTGTGTGTGTATCTACACATATCTATATCTACATATCTCTATATACACACATATATTTTTATTTGCTTAGGTCATTTTCCTCTTTCTTTGATTGGCTCATCACCTAAGTTTCCTCCAAAGCTTTACAATTTGACTTCTGACTTCACTATTTTACCAAAATTACTCTTTCCAAAGTCACCAATGAATTCTTAATTGTCAAATCCAGTGGCCATTTCTTATTCCTTATCCTCTGTGATTTTCTATAGTATTTAAAACTATAGACAATTCCTTGTTGATTCTGCCACCCTTTCTTTCCTGGCTCTCCTACCTCTTGCCTTCTTTTTGGGTCATTTTCATTGGTTCATTCTTCTTTTTCTACTCCCACTAGTGGGTGTCTTATAGGACTCTGTTTTTGACATGCTTATTTCTGCACTTTCCTTTGTTGATCTCATCTACTTCATTGGCTTCAATAATTATAGCTAGACAAATACTTCCCAAATCTGTATTTTTAGTTGCGTTTTTCTCATGGAGTTCAGGTCTCCAATTCTAACTAACTTCTGGACATCACCATCTGCATATCTCATTAGTACTCAGACATAACATGTCCCAAACTTCTTATTCTGCCACTTAAATAGTCACATCCCTTAATTTCTCTATTTCTATTATTGGTATGACCATCCTCATGCTTTACCTACTGTGAGGTGCTGTGGATAGAGTGTCGGAGTCAGAAAGACTAGTTCAAAGCTGGCCTCAGATTCCTATCAGCTGTGGGACCCTGCAGCCTCTGTTTCCTGGGGATAATAATAGTACTATTAGAAATACACTCGACGCTGAAAATCAGATATCAAGGAAAATTTATTAAAGAAGAATCTTAAGGAATTGTCAACTTTTCTAGCCAGAAGCAGGCTCTGCTCCTCTTTGTGAAGAGGAAGCCTTGACCATAGAAACCGGGAGAAGGTTTATACTTGTTAGTTTGGCTCAGCCTCTCCCGTGGGAGACCTAATTGATTCATTCTCTTCCAGGTTACAATCTTTCTGATAGGCCCACTAAATGTTCCCCCCTAAATATATATATAAATGTGTTCTCCCTTTCCTTGACATAATCTAATGTTTAAAAATGGTGGAAAACTCTTCCTATGTGTATTGTTTAATATTCAATTAGCCAACTAAGCAGGTACAGTAGTGATCTGGCCAAGTCAGGTCATTGCTAGTTTGGGCTAGATCTATTATCTTAAGTTTGCTTTTCTCAAAACTTCAAGACTTTCTATTTGCCTGAATCCACCAGTGCTTTCCTAATTCCCCAACTCCTTGTTTGCTTAAGGATTTTATTGTTCTTAATTGTTCTGTGGGATCTTAATCTTCCTTAACCTCTCATATTCTGAAACCTCTTGGTCAGGGGTACCCATTATCTGACACTGTCTTAAAGCTTGCAATACTCTGTGGAAACCCAACTTTTCAATATTTCTCATAGCACCTACCTTCCAAGGTTGTTATGAGTACACAGTGAAATATTTGTTAAAGTACTTTGCAAACTTTAAGGCATTACATAAATGTTACTATTGTTGTTGTATTATTATTATTAGTGATTAGTTCCTCCTGGTTCTTTCACCATGTTCTTTCCTTTCTCCTCACATTGCTATTACTGATGTTGTCTTAAATTAGATCCTCATCATTTCTCACTTAAAATATCCTAATAGTTTTATAGTGAGTGTGATCCCCTTCTCCATCTTTTCTAATTCCCTCTTCTCACAGTTGCCAAAAATAATCTCCTTGCTCTTCAATTCTGACCAGATCACTCACTACTCAAAATCCATTAATATCTCTTTATTTATTATCTATTAGATTAAAATATAAACTTGGTCTGACATTTAAGAGCGTTGGGGCGGGATTCTGGAAAGATGGCAGGAAATTATCTGACTTTTCCAAGTCCCCACTCCCATTTAAAATAATGCCTCAAAGTAAACTTTGAATGGCAGAAATACAGTGGGACCTCCTCACTCTTCTGTTGTAAATGTGTGGAAGTTGGTGTTTGATATATTTTGAGAGGGAAGAAATATGTTCCCACTTTATGCTTGCGGGCCTTTGTTGCACTTGTTGTTGAGCAGTAGGGATGCGAAGTTGGCCAGGTACACCGTCCAGCCCCCACTGCCACCGCTATTGCCCTCGGCCCCTCTTCAGTGAAAGTGACAGAGCCCGGGACTGTCAGGTTGGAGCCCACGAGCTAAAGGTGTGCGCATGGGCGGGCAGGTTACGGCCGTTCTTGTAGGACAACGTGACTCCCCAAACAGTAGTACTGGAAGGGCATGGAGTGATGGGTTTGCTTACTGGGAGGAAGAGCACTAGCATCCGGAGCCCAAGCAGAGGCCGTCGGCGGTGGCAAAAGCCATGGAAGACCCGAGACACCTTTGTCGCATAGCCAGAGCTGGGCGAGAGGACACTGGACTACAGCTTCTGCCTTCAAGTCCAGCCCCACCCCCCAGGAAGCTTGGACAACGCCGGGCTGGGAAGCGAGTAATCACGGTTTAGTTCAAAGTGAATTGGGTCTAGAAGCAGCTGTCCCTCCTAATACGGCTCCAGGGACTTTAGGAAAGACTTGATCTCCCCGAGTCGCAGTTTGGTGGGAATGAAGCGCACATAGCTCTGGGCAGATTCTAAGGAACTACAAGTCTGGGGGCAGCTGCGTGGGCAGCAGCCTGGTTTAGGAACTTTTGCCCCGTGGACAACGTGGAAGGTTGATCTGGGGAATTGGCAGGGGGGAATGCAGAGCCCACGTGCGCTGACCAGACAGACCCAGGCTGTGGCTGTGAGTAGAAAGGAGCAAGCACAGCTGGTGAGGAATATGTTTGCAGAGACAGGAACCCAGCTGGCTGAGAAGATTTGCAGGAGAGTAGAGGCCACGGTTTCAGTTCCAGAACAGAAGGGTGATCTGAAGTTTAAAGCAGCAAAAAGAAATGCAGGGAATAAGAGTGTTTGCAGTGAGTGTGTTGCTGGGAGTTCTGGCTAAAGGGCAAAGTGGAGAACTTGAGATCAGTCTCCCAGAGAGAGTTCAGAAAAGAATAGCATGAAAAATCTAAAGCTTGGGATATTATTCCCTAAATCTGGATCTAATGCTCAACTCTAATATAGTGTTAATAGGCAAAAATAAGCCACAAACAAAATAAGCAGTATATCAAGTCTATAAAAACATGCATGTCTTTGATTTAATGATACCCTTCTGTATCCCCCCCCAAAAAAAATTAAAAAAATAAAGAAAAGGACTTATATGCACAAAAATTTTTATAGCAGCTCTCTTCTCATTGCAAAGGATGGAAATTGAGGTGATGCCCAATAATTGGGAAATGGATGAACAAACTGGGGCATATGATTATGATAAAATAATATTGTGGTATAAGGAAAGATGAGCAGGATGCTCTCAGAAAAACCTGGAAACTCTTCCATGAGCTGATGGAAAGTGAAATGTACTGTGTACAAAGTAACAACAATATTGTAAAATGATCATCTGTGAATGAAATAACTATTGTCAGCAGTACAATGATCCAAGATAACTCTGAAGGGTTTATAATGAAAAATGATATCTATCCCTAGAGCAAGAACTGATGATGTCACAAAATTATCAAGTAAAATTTCCCTGAAGTTTTCAAACTAGAAGGTAAAATATATATTTAAAAAAAATTCCACCTATCACCACCTGAAAGAGATCCTGAGCTGAAAACTCATAGGACTATTATAGCTAAGTTTTAATGCTCCAAGGTTAAGGAGAAAATACTATAAGCAACTAGGATAAAAAACCCACAGCAATTTAAATACTGTAGAGTCACAATAGGATAACAAAATTTAGCAGTTTTTATATCAAAAGACCTAAGAGCATGAAACAATATTCCAAAGAGCAAAGGACCTGGATTCACAACCAAGAATAATTTGCCCAGCAAAGATCAGTGCAGGATTATCCATGGGAAAAAATGGATATTTAATGAATTAAAGGACTTTCAGTTATTTGACAGGAAAAAGACGAGAACTGAATGGAAAATTTAACCCACAAAAATCAAAGGAAGCATAAGAAGGTAAATATGAAAGACCAATTAAAAGGGATTTAATAAGGTCAAATAGCTTACTTTTTAAAGGGGAAATGTTATCTGTAACTCTTAAAAATGTTATCTTACTAGGGTAGTTTGAAAAAAACAACAACATATAAATAGAAAGCTTGGGGTTTAGTTAAGTATGATGGGATGATCCTAAAAAAATAAAATGGAGTAGAGAAAGGCAAAATGGAGCAATTATCTTACAAAATGAGGTGTGAATGTAAGAATTCACAGTGGAGGGAAGGAGAGAGTATAGGACTGGGAATGCTAGAACCTTATTCTCATTAGAACTAGGTTAAAGAGGAAATAACATATACATCTAGAAAGGTTTAAAAGTCTTCTTAACTTAGAAATAGGAGGGTGAAGGGATAGGATAAGGGAGGAACTCTGAAGGTTGGTACATTAAGGAATAAGAGGGTAAAGGCAGAGGATAAGGAAGCACTTAGAACATAGAAGAGACACTGATTAGGGTGGCAATGGTCAAAAGTAGATTAGATACATGAAGAATAGAGTAAAAGGAAAGGGAGAGAAGCATAAATAGTGACAAAAACAGGATGAAGGGAAATATAGTAATTATAACTCTGTGAATGGGATAAACACCCATAAAACAGATGGATAGCAGAATGGATTAAAAAGCAGAATCTAACAATATGTTGTTTACAAGAAACACATTTTAAAATGAGAGATACACATAGAAGAAAACAAAAGGGTTGAAGTAGAATTTATTATGCTTTAGCTGATGCAAAAGAGAAAAGAAGCAGAGGTAACAATCATGATTCAGCTAAAACATATTTATTTAAAATAGACAGGAGACTAACTTGTATTATAATGAATAACCTTTCATTATAATAATGTACTTCAGATAATGAAGTACTATTTATATAAAACCTATATGCAACAAATGCTAAAGTATTCAAAATTTTAAAGGAAAAAGTACATACAGTTTTGATACCTTCATTGAAAAACTGCCTGCTTATATCATTTGATCATTTGTCAATTGGAGAATGACTCAGAGTTTTATAAATTTGACAAAGTTCTCTATTTCAACAAAGTGTGATGTGAAACCATCATTTAAGAAACTTTCTCTAAATTCCCCCATTTTTCTGCTTTCATTTTAATCTTGTTTTATTTGCACAAACCCTTTTAAATTTAATTGTAATCAAAATTACCCATTTTATATTTCACAGTGCTCTCTAACTCTTGTTTTTTGATAAGTTCTTGTCATATCCATAAGTCTGATAGGTAATATGTTCCATGTTTTCATTTATTTATGGTATCTCCCATTATATCTAAGTCATGTTTCATTTTTGACCTTATCTTGGTAAATTTCATAAGATATTCCCTATAATATTCTTTTCTGCATTCTATATTTCAGTCAAACAGAAGTATTATCTAGTCCCTGTTCTTCTTTTAGCTTCTTACATCTCTGTGAATTGGTACATCTTTTCTCCTCTTTCCTAATCTAGAATGTGTTCCTTTTGAATCTTCATCTGTTTAAATTATCTCTTTTTTTAAGACTCAGGATCCACCTCCCCTTATTAAGCCTTCTGTAGTCTTGATTTTTATCCTGCCACTGGACTTTGATTACTTCAGGAGAGAGTAAGGCTGATGACTTTGCACAGCTCTGCCTCACTTAACTCCAGTACATTCCCAAATCAAGACATCATTGATCCCCTTCAAAAATGAAGGATTAATAAAATAACAATAATCTTTCCATCTCAAAGTTATCTTTCTCTCCTCAAATCTGCCAGTAGCACTTAGTATCTCTCTTTTTTTGTTCTCATCATTTACCTTGCATCAAACTTGTTTTTGCATGTTATATTATCCTTGTCAGTTTTTGGCCTCACAGGTTTAGAATGTCATTTTAATTCTCTATCCCCAGTGCCTTTCACATAATAATAGACATTTAACAAATGTCTATTAATAAATTAACAAATAAATAATTGTTTTGATCAAAGAAGGAGCCATGTGATAAAGAATTTTGCTATGTGGCACAAAAAAGAAGCAAAGAAATAACAAATTCCCACTAGAGAAAAGGATAAGATTAAATCACAGTCATAAGTTTAGCAAAGAACAGATTATATGGCACCCCTCATGGCACTATAGAATATAATGGATAATATTATAATTTTATACAACAACAAACTCTTTAGTCTATCATCTTCTTCAATTTAGACTTGATTTACTTTTCTGTTATCATTTTATACTACTCCTCTACTTTTTCCTTTTATCAGAATTCTTAAATCTTTTGGTTTCAGGAACTTCTTTACATTCTTAAAAATTATTGAGGACCCTGCCCCATCAAAGAGATTTGGTTTATGTGGGTTTTATTTATCAACATTTACCAATGTTGATATGAATGAAATGAATGGAAAAAAATGTGAAAACACTTGCACACATCTGAGTCTATCTTCTCTAGCCTTCATTCTTTTTTTTTTTTTTTTTTTGGTTAAAGCTTTTTATTTTTAAAACATATGCATAAATAATTTTCAACGTCCACCCTTGCAAAACGTTGTTTTGTTCCAAAATTTTTCTGCTTTCCCCCCACCTCCTCCCCTAGATGGCAAGTAATCCAATATATGTTTAACATATGCAATTCTGTATATATTTCCACAATTACCATGTTGCACAAGGAAAATCAGATCAAAAAGGAAAAAAATGAGAAAGAAAACAAAATGCAAGCAAGCAATAACACAAAAGTGAAAATAATATGTTGTGATCCACATTCAGTCCCCACAATCATTCTCTGGATGCAGATGGCTCTCTTCATCACAAAACCATTGGAAGTGGCCTGACTCTTTTATCTCACTGTTGAAAAAAGCCATGTCCATCAGAATTGATCATCACATAGTCTTATTGCTGTGTACAATGACCTCCTTTATCCTGCTCATTTCACTCAGCATCAGTTCATATTAGTCTCTTCAGGCCTCTCTGAAATCATCCTGCTGATCATTTCTTATAGAATAATAATATTCCATAATATCCATATATTGTAACTTATTCAGCCATACCCCACCTGATGGGCATTCACTCAGCTTTCAGTTCCTTGCCTCAACAAAAAGAGCTGCTATAAACATTTTTGCACACATAGGATCTTTTCCCTTTTTTAGAATCTTTTTGGGATACAGGCCTAGTAGAGACACTGTGTGTGTGTGTGTGTGTGTGTGTGTGTGTGTGTGTGTGTATCGTCCTATGGACGTAGTTCCAAATTGCTCTTTAGAATGGTTGGATCAGTTCACAGTTCCATCAACAATGTATCAGTGTTCCAGTTTTCCCACATCCTCTCCAACATTCATCATTATCTTTTCCTGTCATCTTAGCCAATTTAAGAGGTATGTAGTGGTATCTCAGAGTTGTCTTAATTTGCATTTCTCTGATCAATAATGATTTAGAGCATTTTTTCATATGATTATACATGGTTTTAATTTCTTCATCTGAAAAATTGTCTGTTCATATTCTTTCACCATTTATCATTTGGAAAATGTTCAGCCTTCATTCTTGCTGTATGACTGATAGAGCATCCTTTTCTGTTTATATATTTTATGAATGATTCCTCTATGAAATTTTTATGCAAGTTTAAGATATGGTCAGTCTCTTTAAGATCCTTTTCATATAAAATAGTTTAGTGCTGAAAATCTAGGACAGGAAAGTTACTCCTTTTTGTAATAAAATATTTAAATCAACTGCTAAAGGATACAAGGATATTTCCTATGCTTTCTCTCCTTATCTCTGATTTAATAAACCATTCTTTTCTTAAAGGCTGTACTCAAATGACTTCCTCTTCCATGAAGCTTTCTGGAATCCTTACTGGTGTAGTGATGGTTGTTCAATTTTTTTTCAGTAATGTCTAATTCTTTGTGACCTCACTTGGGATTTATTTGGCAAAGATTCTTTTCCCTTTTCCTTTGCTCATTTTATAAATGAGCAAACTGAGGCAAATAGGATTCAATGATTTACCTAGGATCACACAGCTAATAAATATTTGAGGCTGGATTTGAACTTGGGAAGATGAATCTTTGTGATTCTGGTTTTGGCACTCTATTCACTCTTTCACCTCGCTACCATTTTGCCTAGTATAGATATGGATGGATGTGTGTGTCCCACAATGTTCATATGCTGGGGGAACATTCCTACTGGCTTTTGCCTGAGGAAGAAGAGTTAGGGCTTGTGAGAAAGCTCTCCCAGGGTGTTCCGCTCATTCAGCCCAGGCTCTATTCATTTTTGTGTTTTCCAGGTAGAGGCATTCTCATCATCCACAATTTTTTTCTGACACTGTATTTCTAAATCTCCTTTGCCTCCACTCTACCTGACTTTATCCTACTTTTCTTGCACATGGTACCTTCCCCTTCTCTTCTCTCTCATCCTCTATCCAAAAACTTTCCCTCTGCATCCTCACCTGTGGCTTTGGACTTTTTTTTTTTTTCAGTGCTCTAATGTTGGAATTATTAAGTACCAAATTACAAAAACTTTTATCCTGTTTCAGTGAAAAAAGGTCAGTCCTAAAGAATCAATGAAACAGAACATGAACTTAGAAGAAGAAAATGCTTATCTAATTAAATGTTGATAAATGAATTGAATTGAATGGAAATAAGTAGAGGCTTGAGAGTTTTTCAGATTAAAGGAAAATAAGGAAATCTAAAAGGAGGCGGAAACTCTTTTTAATCTATTTAACTTCATTAATGAATCTGTGATATCACTGACATATCTACATCCTCTATTTGTTCAGATTACAACTCATTCCAACCTTTTTATCCGAATTCTTGTCTATGTCTCTCATTGATTCTCCAGAGAAAGAGCCTCCTCTCAGTGATGGAAGTCTTCCTCTAGGGGTCTTTAAATGTTTTATGAATACTGGTTCAATGCTATTCCTCAATGGATGTCTCAGGTTTTATGTTTATTATCTTTCACTCTAGTTGTATGACTGGTTCATGGTTCTATTCTGATCACATATTTTCACGGATGTTGCCTCTATGTAAGGAACAGTCAATGCTTTTAAGACCCTTTTTATATTGAGCAGTTTAGTGCTGAAAAGGACAAAAGAGTTACTTATATATAAAGAAAAAACATTTAAATCATTTGTTGAAGGATGTAAAAGGTATTAGTGTTGCTAGAGATGAAAATTTTGAAGACTGAATAGAGGGAAGGAAATTTGGTTTGATAAAACTGCTAAAATATGTGTATTTTTCATATATTTATACATGTATTTGAAGCATATGTACATATGTATGAAGAGACACAGCTTTCAAATGGGATTTGAGAAATTTTGGACAGAAAATTAACTGTTATATAAATATAAAAACTTAAATCACTCCAATTATTCCCTTCTCCTCCCCCAAGTGACCCAAACAGTACCCTGCACATAATGGCTAGAGCAGCAGAATTTGTACTAGTGGGATTAGTTTTTCTGCTAGCACTACAAAAATGGATTTTAAACTGTTTATATTAGTCTTAGGAACAAAGACCTGAGAGATTTGAAAGAGGAACAGGGGCAGAAGAAACAACTTCCCCTGGCATGTTAACTATTATTTGTTTAAGATGCATAAATGGGAAAAATTGTTGGAATAACTTAGGTCACCTTATCAAAACTGTTAAGGAGTATTTGGAAATATATGTCTTTACTTTTTTTTTTATTAGAAAGTGTAATCTTAAACATTGCCACAACTAAGAAACTAACTGTTTTCTTTGATTAATGCTTTTTTTTTCTTCTTGTGAAAGATCTCTCATTTTTGTGTGAATGGTTTTGTGGCTTAATGAGGAAGAGAGGGAGGACTTTTTTTTATTAAAATTGGAACAATTTTAATTTAAAGAAACATTTTTGAGGATGCTAAATGAAATCTTGGACTTGCTTTCAATCTTAAGAGCTACAAGGCATTAGTGTCTTGTTAATTTTTAGCTGTTTTGTGATATTAATCATTTTTAATTTTTCTATATAATTTTTCCAATATTATTTGCATATTGTCGCTCCCTTTAGATCATAAATCCCTTGAGGTCAGGAGCTTAGCACAATACATGGTTCATAGTAGGTCTTTAATAAATATTTGACTGACCAACTGAAAGTCCTTTTATGGGGACTTGTATCTTCCAATAGGAAAACAGATTTAGTTTAAAAAGACAACATAAGGAATAAGTACTTATCAGTAGCCTAGGTAAGAGCGAGGAAGTTCTAAAGCATGTCACTTTGATCATATAAGTCCTCACTGGTTACATGCTGTAACTTAGCCACCATAAATGGTTCTGTGACCATTTCCATGATATTTGAGGCAGTATGGTAGAGAGGATAGAGAACTAACACTGAGGTCAGAGAGAAGGGTTCAATGATACTTATTAACCTTGTGATTTCAGGAAAGTCTTAGGGCTTCATTATTCTCATTTGTAAAATGGAGGCATTAGACAAAATGACCTATGAAATCCTTTCTAGTTCCAGATACGGGATCTGTGATTCTTCAGAGACTCTCTGATTCATGGCTCTCATATATTCTGGGAGAATATAGATTATTAAAAACTTGGACTTCTTGAGCCAGAGAGCAGCTTGGGATGGTTAAAAGGACCATGCAATTTCCCAAATGAGCTTTTAACATATAAAAATGATTTCCAGGTGTTGAGTCTTAAATATCACATGTTCACACACACATGTGCATACACATACAAAGTATTACTTAGAGTTTGCTGATAATGACCTCATGCACGGGGAACAAAAAGTGGCTTTAGTGGGGGTGGAAGGATATTTTCAGAGCGTGCTGTTGACTGAGCCATAGTTAGTGGGGGAGGTGACTAGGGTTTTGCTCCAGCACACCAAAATTTAGGGAATTCTGAGAGCACTTTCAGTAGAGCAGAAACAAAGGAAGTTGGCAAATTGTTAGCAAGACTAATTAAAAAACAGGGGAAGCTACCAGATGTGCTTTCTCTTTGCCCCGCCCCTACCGGTGGCCTCATTGAACTTCTCTTTGGTCTGGTCTCTGTCCTATTCCTGCCCCTTCTCTCAGCTTCCTCCATCAAAGTCTTTGGGTATCCTATTATTGCATGGCCCCTTTCTGTACCCAACTGAATTTATGGAGTCCAAAGTGGATTTAATTTTGCTCTGCTTCTACCAGGCATATTTTGTGAAGCTAACTGTCAAAAATTGCTAGTTAGGGCTCTGCTTGCTAGAGATAGAGGGAAAGAGCAATAATAATAACTAACGTTTACATAATCTTCTAAAGTTCAGGTCTGTTATTTTCTTTGATCCTCACAGATTCTGAGGGGATATTTTTACTCCCATTTTACAGATAAGGAAACAGATTGGAGAGATTAAATGATGCATACAGATCAGAAAGGCAGTTAAGTGTCTGTCTTATCTTTTTGATGCTAAGTTCAGTGGATAGACATTAAAATTGGATGGGATGCTACAGGAGTAGAATTTGACTAGCCAGAGGAGGCTGGGCAGTTGAGGGATGTGCTATTAAGAGAAGAAAGGTGGCAGAGTGCCAGCTTTCTCCTTTAGCACTTCTCTGCAAGCCCTCCAGATCCTCTGCTGCTCCCCCCTCCCTCCTGGCTACCCAGGGTCTTCAGCGGCAGAGCTGCAGTTTTGCTGACCTTCAGGTCACTTAGTGAGACCATAGTGTTCAGTAATAGCATGCCTAGAACCGATTATGCTATTTTAAATAACCACAACATGCAATCCATTTTTGCTGCTATAAGTTTCCTGACTCGGAGAATTTTTCATTAGGGGCCCTGTGCCCTCCTTGTAATAAATCATGCAGTTGCCTTAAGGCAGAGAAAACCCTATGTGGGTAGATAGACTAACAAACCGTGGAAGTGACATGACTTGAGGGAAACCCTTGTATTCTCTAGCTCCTCATCCCCCCTATGCTCACTCCTGCTTTTTAGTGACTTTGAATCTCATTGAGAAGCATCTGTGGTGTTCTGGGGCTTGATATCATCAGCACGGTGTCATTTATAAGTGATGGACAACATCATCTGTCATCTGGAAGTGCTCTACTCCCACTGTCAATTCCTCTCTTATTTGAACTTTGCATTAGATGAGAAAACACTAAAGATACCCTCCATGACAAAGGTGAATATCTTTGGTGAGTATGTGCCTTCCTGCTTTCTGCTTTTGCTTGCTTTAACCAGATAGCCAACTAGCATTTTGTTAGTCAACTAGCATTTATCAGGTGCTTACTATGTGTCAAAGGCAATAAAATAAAAATCCAGTCCCTCTCCTTAAGAAGTTTATAGTCTAATGGTGTAAGGTACTGGGGATATAAAGGCAACATGAAACAGTCCTGCTCTCAAAGAGCTTACATTCTACATTTGGGATATAATATGTTCACAAATAAATATGTTATCAGATATTTTAAGGAAGCAAAGAATTTCCAAAATTGGGCAGGGGGAGGCTTCCTGCAGAGCTTGGCATAGGAGTTGAACTTTAAAGAAAGATAAAGAGTCTGAGAGGCAAAGATGAAGAGAAAGGATATTTCAGATGTGGGGGGGAAATCCATACAATGGCATAGGGGGCACAAGATAGAGATGAATTGGAATGGATGGAGATGGGAAGCAGAGGGACCAATTAGGAAACTGTTATTACAGCCCAGGTGAGAGGTGATGAGGGTCTGAACCAGGAGGGCAGACATAGAATAGAGAGTAGAGTATGGATAGGAGAGATATTGTGGATCTAGACCTGGACCTTTGTGACAGTTTCCTTTCCTTTGTGGTAGTTTCCAGGTAAAAAAAAAAAACTACCTGGAGGTAGGTGAGGAGGGAGAGTGAAAAATTGTTGCTGATTCTGAGGTTGTAAGCCTAAGTAATTGGGACAATAGTAGTACAGAAATTTGAAAGAGGTGGATATTTTAAAAATGTTGAGTTCTAGATATCCTTCCTTCCTGTCCATGCTTTCCTTCACTAGAAAACGTGTAAAATTATGCAAAACATTTCCATAAAAGTTATATTGCAAGAGAAAACATGGATCTCCCCCCCAAAAAAACCCCCAAAACTTCAAGAAAATAAAATTTAAAAATTATGTTTTGACCTACATTAAGATACAATCAGTTCTTTCTCTGGATATGGATAGCATTTTTCATCCTAAATCCTTCAGAGTAATCTCAGATTATTGTATTGCTGAGAACAGCAGTCATTTCCAGCTGATCATCCCACAAAATTGCTATTACTTTGTATACTTTACATTTCACTTTGTTCGAAAGTTTTTAAGAGATGCATTTCTACTCATCATTGTAAATCTGATTAAAATGACTATCACTAGAAAGTCTTGAAGGAATAGATTTAATGGTGAGTTTTTCAAGCACTTTTGTGTATGAAGTGGGAAATTGATGTGTGTGTATGTTTATGTGTATGTGTGTGTGTGTGTGATATCTTTGCTTTCTTTTGCTTTCTCTGCCTCTTGATGCTACTCAAATCCTATCATAAAAATGATTTTCTCCTCTAGCTAAAACACGGGGTTGGTTGTGCCCTTGAGTAATGGTAAGGCGTTTTAAATTTTTTTTTATTTTTACATAAGCAAGTGCTCAATTAAAAATTCTCCAAGAGTCAGGAATCTATGTGAGCAAAATGGATGACACTCTGTGGTTATTTAAAGCAGTGTAATCATTTTTAGTCATGCTATTATTGAACAGTCTAGTCTAGTTAAATGACCTGAAGGTCAATAAAGCCAAAATATGATCAAATCAGGGCCAATTGGGAGGAGCAAGAGCTCAGATTCTCCTTGGAAAATACCCTGCTGCCTAGGATCATCTGGGAAAACACAGATCAAAGTGGTCACCAATGGTCAAATAGGAAGGAGTGAGTCAAGGGCTTGCAGGAATCAGCATTTACAGATAGAAGGGATTGCAGCAGTCATCTCATTCTCGAAGTTCAGTGATTTGCTCATATTCACACATAGATAACAGAGCCTGGATTTCAGCTTCTGGCTCCAAATCTAATGCTCTCTCCATTCTACCATGTTGAATCATCTCCAATGACTCCTTAAATCCTTTGTGGATCCACAGGTCCTTGACCTTGACCAGTCTTCTTTTGTCCTTTATTATGACTGTAAAGTATCCAGGGAAGAATGATGACTTCGGATAGCCAGGGCCCAAGCCATAAGGAATGATTCTGATCATCTCTCTGAGTTGTACTTGCACAAAATGCAGCCAGTGGCTGTTATCTGCTTTCAGCGCTAAACTGATGGGTACTGAGCTGGGAGAGGAAGAAATGACATTAATATTCATGAATAGCTCCAGCCCATTGAAATATGAGTTGATCAGTACCATAGATGGTCATAGCATACTGAATTTTAAAGAAGATTTCCAAATAGTACCAAAAGAGCTTTGACACAATCAGAAATCTCATGAATTATTAAAATAAAACAACCTCCCCTCATGACAATCAGAGTCCTTCTAACATGATCCTATCACTATTGTACTGTAGATTTAACCTCCAAGGCCATCAAGCACCAGTCAGCTCTAATCACTTTCTAGAACTGATTGTTGAATTTTCAGTATGGGCATTTATTTACATCTCTTGAAATCAGCTACAAATTGGCTTGATTCATTATTTGTTTTATTGATTCCTAGACCTAAGAAGATGTTAATAGTACAGTTAAAACTTAAAAGTATATGGTATATCTATTTTCCTTCACCCAGGAGAGTCAAACATTTATTTACCAGCCCACCCCTGAACTTATCCAAACTTCTACAGATGGAGAAACTGAGGTATATGTTAAATGGCTTAAATGTCTAATATGGATTTGAACCCAAATCGATTCTGACTCCGAGTCCAGTAGTCTCTAATAAACTATGTTGCCTCTTCCCATAGTTTCTTAGATGGAGGAGAAATTATTTTTCATGCTCAGTATAATTATCAGCAATCTCTCAAACCACTCAATACCCCAGGAGGGTGCTGGTAAATGTTTAACAACCAGCTCTCTGGAAAAAATGGCTCTTAAAAGACTTTTAAGTTTAAACTGCATCATCAACATTTTCTGCATCACTTTTCTTAAGTCTAAAGTTGACAGTCAACATAACAATGTATTGAGCACTGATTTGTAGCGCTGCCATTTCTTGGGTGCAAATGCACACACTGACAATTTAGCATTTATCTTATTAGCCGAATACTCCTGGCAGTGGAACTTAAAGTTTCCTCAACTATCAAAAGAAAGCATTTGACTAGCTGGTTGCTGATGAAAACATCAAGTCCCCAGCACTTTAGAATTAAAATGACTTGCTTAAGGTCATAAAGATAGTAAATGGTAGAAATAGGATGTGAAACCTGGATTTCACTTTTTTGTTATAAGATGCAATGTCTAATATTTCTAATAATGTCTAATACTGTCAAAATCTGAGCTTATCCAACTTTGCTAGTCTTCTCTTGAATCACCTAAATCTTTTAAAAGCATATTTAAAAATAAATTTAAATTTGACCCAAACTCTATAAGTACCTCCACAGTACGTTGCCTAGTCAATGTAGTTTTTCAATAATATCAATTTTTCAATAAACATATTCAAACACTCCAATGGATCCATGGTGACATTGATCTGGAAGACTCTACCAAACAAGAAGTTTGCTAAGCTTTCATGTCTGCCTGTCCTATGTAACTCATTTTTTTCCTCCTAAAAATTTGCCATAGAGGACCAACCAAAGAGTTGGCAGCCTTTCTTGTCTTCTCATGACATCCGTGTATCCTCACCCTTGCCATGTAACCAGGCCATCTTTTCTTTCCTATCATTCAATTTCTTGATATTTTTGACTCCTTTTATTTCTTGGATTTCCTCTTTGGTTATACAATGCAGTTTGATATAACATGCTTTGTCTAATCCCTTGAGATGCAGATTTCAGGAACTTTGTTTTATGGAGTAATCTCCCTCCAATATGTTGTATCATTAACAGTTTTATTTTTTCTGAAGCTGATAGATAGTTGCATGAGTTTATGTTTGGAGGTAGGGTATGATGTAAGGTGGAAGCTATTGGTGATTTTAGTCATTTTGAGATAAGAACTATTGAAAAATGAAAATTAAAGGAAATTTCATATTTTAAATTTAAAGCATTAGATTTCTCACAATAAAGAAAATGTTAGGAATAATTTGTTAAATAAATATATATGTTCTCTTAGCAAACCATATGGCAGACAGTAACATAAACTCTGCCATTAAAATGGACATCCTAGGGGCAAGTTATAAATGCATCAAACTATTTCAGTAGAGTAAACAACAGAGCTTGATCTCAGTTGCCTGTAAAACTAAAGCATTGGACTATATGGCAATATATATGAATAGCAAGACTAGACTCAGACTCTACTATCCTTGTTGAACTGAGAAGAAAAGAAATGATTCTCTTGGGGACATTGCTGTTGGATTTGCTGCTATTGTCTTTTGTTGCAATCAAAATGCTTTTTATCTTAAATAAATCAATATTGTTCTTGCTATCTTATAAGGCATGGTGGGCTGGAGGCAGCTCATTCCAGCTTCAATAGTTAAATATTTTCCATATGACTATTTATGCTTTGGAAATTGGCAAATATTACAGTTCTGAACTTTATAGTTTTATTTATGATCTAGACTTTAGAAAGTGATGCAGAAAATATTAATAATACAAATTAAACTTCAAAGTGTATCATAAATACTTTTTTTCCTTTAGAAAGTTAGTTATTAAAGACTTACAAGCACTTACCTGGTATGATAAATATGATAACTCCTGACTGATCTGAAAACATGGGAAGTCAGTAGATGAAAACTTTTCTTAGATATTTTGAACCTTGAATCTGGTAGATTTTTCAGGATAGCAGTTCGATGTACTAATATATATTGAAAGTGAGTTAGAAGAAAAAGAAATCTACTTTAATTGTCATATACATATATCCTTTTGGTTTTTAATTCCTATGACTGAACTATGTTTTTAAAAGAGAAGAATTATTCTACTGTTTTGTCTAATCTAACAGACCATCTAAGGGAAATGTTAATGTTTTAAGCTAGGCAAATACTTAGAAATCATCTATTGGGGAACAAGAAACATCAGTAGCTGTGTTGTATTTTCCCCCGAGTCTGGTTTCTGAACTCGGCTGACTCCAAATAATGGAAGAGGCACCCTTGGCTTCCACCCAGCTTTAGAGCCAGATAGGGAATCTCTGAATGGCATCTCTGAATATTTAATTGAAAATTTGACTTACAATATGCAGCCACTGGCATATTTTCTAAGAACAAAGGTAACAGCAAGATCCCTAAAAGCTTTCTGATAAGAGCACTCACTCCTACTAAGAACCACTATTTTTTGGTAAATCATCAAATGACTTCTCAAATAAATCCTCCAGACATCCATCTCCAGTGCAAATACCTAACTCTGCAGAAACAACCCAATGCCTGGACTGTTCAGCATTTATTTAGAAAACAGTGGTATTTTTAGCTGATCAGCTTAGAGGAGAGTGAACTGCTTTTTCAAAAGACAACTGGGCTGCATTTTCATGGAATTCTAAACTAGTTTCTATATATTGTACAAAGAGGTAGGTTAATAGCTTTAAATGGTCCAAATGCACTTGTAAAAGACAAAAAAAAAATGACATAGTCATCAGTAATGATTCTTAGCTCAAGAATCTAATAGAATTTAGAGTGGAAAGAGATCAGCATCCTGAGTTTACAGATAAGGAAACTGAGACTTAGAGATGAAATAACTTGTCCAGGATTAGATAGATGAGTTATACTATTTAATTGAACATATATATGTATATATACATACATATATATTAAAAGGCTTTATTTAATTTTTAGAAATGAAAGTCTTCAATCCTATTCACTTCCAGTTCATTCAAGACTAGACCATTTTATTCTCTCTTGGATAATGAGTTACTGACTTAGGTGTACTACAGAAACCAGAGCCCAGGTTATTTAAGTTTCAAATTCCAGATGTTAACTCCAGGTTCTCATACTTAGGTCACTGATATAATTTCTGATATAATTTTATATTCACAAAATTATTTAGTGTGAATGATCAGCAGGATGATTAGTTCCATTATTCGAGGAAAGACAGACACGACATACTCTAGAGCAAATGAAAGAAGTAAAAAACTCAAAACAAACCCAAATATCTGGACGTATGCTGCTACTACCACTACCATCATCACTATTATGTTTCAATAGCTCTAAAAATCAGGGATACATGTAAGTTTTGGTTAAGCCCTGGAAAGATGTCACAGTGCTTATTGTTAAACTTGGGAATTAGGACGATCTGGTTCATATTCTGTCTCACTCTAATGAGGCATGTAATCCTGGGTAAGTCATCTAGATTCTGTGAGTTGTAGTTTATTCTTCTGTTAAAATGGAATAATACCCACTATATTACCTTTCTTACACGTTCTTCTCAATATCAAATGAAATAATATAAATAAGATAATAATATTTATGTACTTTAAATGTCAGTTATTATTTACCAAATGTAATCAGAAGCAATACAAGAAATTAGAAGCATATAGACCAAAATGAAAATTTTATTCAGTGAATTAGGAAATGGGCAAGGTGGTAATAATAAAATTGATCAGTATGTGCCACCTATTAACAGAAGGGGGACTTTAAATACTAACATTTTGGGGAAGAAAATATTCCTTGAAAAGAATGGTATAATGAAAAAATAAAGGAGAATATTCAGGAGAACAGAATAGTCCTAGGAAGGAAATAAACATTTATACAGTGACTACTATATGACAAGCACCTTTATAAATATATTTTATTTGATCCTCACAGCAACTCTGCAAGGTAAGTACTATTATTATTATTTTCCCCATTTTTACAATTGTGGAAACCGAGGCAAATACCATTAAATTTTAAATATGTTGTTTTAAAAATATAATTGAGCTATTGTTCAGTGAAGTAAACATAGCCAAACAGAGGTTAAGCCCCAACACTAGCTGCTTATTTTTTTGAATAGTTCTAGGATTTTGCTAGTTTGGGAAACTCCAATGTGAAAACTCCCTCCACCCATCAGAAATCGGCAATTTATAGTCTCAGAAAGTTGGTTTAGTTAAGTGGCTTCCTCATGATCACACAAAGCTTGATTGGTCCCAAGATGATTCCAAGGCTGAATCTCTTTCTCTCCAGCTATTTCTACCTCTTATAACTATTATTTTGGTCAAGTTTCTTCATTTCTCTGTCCCATGGTTTTCATGTGAAAGGAAGAATTCAGACTATATAATTTCTGAGGAATTTCCAATTCTAGTAGTTTCATGTAAGATTTTGTAAGAAGTCTGTTAAAATGGCTTTGCTGAAGCATTTTAGAAAAAAATCTTCAAAATTTGCTTGATATAGTGTCTCACAAAGAGATTGTTGATTCTAAGTAGGCAAGTGGGTCCACAAACTGATGTGTGTACATATATAAATATAAATATCATCTTCAATTCTAATAAGCCCTTGGAAGACTAGCCAATTCTGCAAATAACAGTTTTCTGTACTTTTCGGAGAATCAAGTTTTCCCACATATAGCTCTAGTGCCCCCTGCTGTCAAGCAGAGAGATTTGTTCTGATGTTTTGCTTTCTCAAAGGTCCATCTTTCAAGTGGAATGAAACATTCCTTCATGTTACAATATTTATTTGATAGCCTCCAAATAATGGAAATTGCAAGACTACTGGTAATTTACCCTCAAAAGTGCTATGCACTCTGTGGGCAGTCAATAAATAATGTTGACTGAGTGACCAGAGCCCCCCTCTATTTCTCCAGTTTCCAGAAGTCATTGTATTTCTAGACAGACTCAGCACTGGATCATGACCCGGAGGTATAAAATAGGCTGAGGAAAGCTAGGAAATGCATCTGGTGAATAACTAGGCATTTGATACTCCTCAGACCCCTGAGAAAAAGCATGAATGAAATGTTTTACATGTATACCTGGTCAGAGGCTCCCTCACCCAAATTCATGAGTTGTTATTTAATAAAATTTTTTTTAAACTACCTAGAGAAATAACGATAGATAGAGTTTTCTGAAGGGAGATAATTTCACGAGAAGGAAAATAGATACGAGCCAAGGAGATCTGGGACCCCCGGATGCTTTATGCTATTGAATAATTTTCAAGGAGAGGTATAGAAATCGCCTACCTCCTAGGAAGTGGCCAAATGAATATGAATGGATACCCTCTGCATGCTCCTTGCCAGTGAGGCTCTTAGGAGCATATATTTAGGACTCAAAGAGTCATATGCCTTTTATAGATGAGAAAATTGGAGTTTAAATGTCACAAGTGGTAAATGACCAGAAATTTGAACTAAAGTCCTCAGATTCCAAATGACATAACTTCCCCACTCTACAACACTCTCATCTTCAGGTTCATTTAAAGCAGTGGTTCTCAAACGTTTGTTTTCAGTATATTTATCTTATTAAGAATTATTGAGGATCTCTCCAAAGCGGCTTTGTTTATCTGGATTATATTTATAGACATTTACCATATTGGAAATAAAACTATTTTTGAATTTGTAGACCCTCTAAAAGGATTTCAGAGATCTCCAGGATTCTCTAGACCATACTTTGAGAACCACTGATTTAAAGTATAGGTAAACTGTATCAGATTGCTTGTTGTCTTGGGGAGAGGGGAGGTAAGGGAAGAAGGGAGAACAAAATTGGAATTCAAAATCTTACAAAAATAATGTTGAAAATTACTTTTACATATAATTGGAAAAATATAATGCTATTGGGAAAAAATTTAGATTAAAGACTTCCTACTATAGGAAGTCTAACCTGATAGATAGTATTCTCCGTGCCCTTTCAATTGCTTGGTGTTTTCTCTGAATTTATTTTGTATTTACTTATCTTTGTACATGTTGCTTTCCGTTTAATAGAATGGAAGCTCTTAGATTATTTCATTTTTATTGTTCTTTCTAGAGTTCAGCACTGTACCTGATATATTGAAAGGATTCAGTATATACTTATTGATTTTTTAAAGTCCTAATCAGCTTTCAGTTGGGTGGGCACAACCTTCACCAAAGTAATCAAGTTCAAGTATCCCTAAAATAGTGTTTACTCTGAGAAAATAATCTCAGTGCTGGGGGACCTGAGAGGCCATCTAGTATCCCATATTCCCACCTGAAAAAGAGCTTCTTTTCAACTTCTAGTAACTCAATACTCTACGAATCACTGACCTGACAAAAGGTCACCCGACCTTTGCTTCCAACCTCTTGTGATGGGGAATTATTACTTACCCAAGTAGCCACTTCCATTCTGAAGATTTTCCTTATATGGGCCTAAATTTGGCTCTTTGAAATTTCCAAATACTGACCAGTTCTGCCCTCTTGGTTCAAGCAGAACAACATGTGATGGTCATTCAGATACCCGAGGGCCACCATCATGTCCTCATCTTTACTTTTGCTCTCCTTCCCCCCCAAGTCTTCTCCAGGATAACCACCCCCAGTTCCTTCAGCTGACCCTCATATGGCATGCTTTTCAGACTCTTTACCATGCTGATCACGTTCCTCTGTTTGTTAATCTTGACGTACAGCGCTCCAGATGTATTCTGAGCACTGGAGCAATTACCCTTTCCTTGCTGGGCACTTTTGGCCTAGGATCACATTTGCTTTTCTCGTTGCCACATCACATTGTTTCCTGTTGAGCTCATGGTCTAGCCTCTCCAGTCTTAAATAGATAATAACATCTGATGGGAGGACCTGCAATCAACTTGGTCTGTCACCTGAATGAAAACAAAAAATCAAAGTTACTTTAGTGGGAGTCATGGGCAATCAGATTCCTTGGACAAAGCCCATGTTTCCTAATCAAATAGAGCTGTGCAGGCAGATCCTTGGCTTACGAGCGTGCAGAGAACAAGCAGCTGTCTGGAGAACAGTTATGAACATAAGTGAATCTTTTAGAGAATCTGTGTCTTCAGAATTGGAGGGAGACAAGATGCTCTGCTTTTATTGATCCATGGACTCACAGGAGAGTGGTAGTGCTTCTGAGTGTTTGTTCCCAATTACCTCCCCGCCTCCCCACTGTACTTTTGAATTGAGGATGTCAGTGGAGTCTTTACTCCTCAAGTAAATGTGTGCATTTTCCCTCTTAGAATAATTTTATATGTATTTTGCATTCATTTATTTATTCCTTATTGTCCGTCCAGTAGGATGTATATTCCTTGAGGGCTGAGCTTATTTCCTTTTTGTCTTTGTAGTATATTGCAGTTCCTTAGGGATCGAAAGAAACAGAAATGTGAGTGAATAGAGTGCTAGATTTGAACTACAAAGGCCTGGATTCAAAACCCACCTGACTCTTGAGACTGTGGGCAAATTACTTAAGTAAGTCTGAGCTTCCATATCCTCATCTATAAAATGTTATTGGGGAGGGTGGTTTGGATTAGGTGACCTCTAAAGTTCCTTCCAGTTCTAAATCTATGGATTTATGATCCCATAAATGTTTGTTGGAACAAAATGAAGCTATAAAAATCAGAAACAACTTAGGAGTATTAATTCCTAGGCAGAGGCAACCTGTTCAATGTATCCTCTTTCTCCTACCTCCAGCCCCTCCACTAACCATACCATCTACTATCTGATTTTTTCACTGTTTATAATTTTATAGATTAGAAATTCATTTTGGCTTTATATCTTTGAGATTTTTGGGAACTATTAGACCTTTTTTGAGTCGGGTGAAGTCTTTAGTTCCCTTCTCAAAATAATGTTCTTAAATACATAAGGTTATAATTATATTTTAATTATACAATACAAAGCAGTTGTATTAAAGTACAATTATCCAACTATTTAAAGAACAAGGTTATAGACTCTAGGTTAAGAGCCCACGGCATTAAGTAAATACCTTTTGCTAAGGTTAGCAGCTCTCAGTTATTCATGAAGTGGTGGGATTTACTTCAAGAGATTGGATTTCTTCCTAATAGTGAATTGAAAGCCTTTACTCCAAAGGAGTAGAGTTTTTAGGAAGGGAGGGACAAGTGTCCTCCTGGGAGGTATAAGGGAGATCATTAGGGGTTTAGGAAAGGGAGATCATTAGGGGTTTAGGAAAAAGAATGGGGAAAAGTCTCTGAAAGGGAAGGAAAAGGGAGGAACCAAAGCTCCATATTTCAAATTCAGCTTAGAGTTGGCCCAGAGCATGGAAAGGAAAAGAGAAAAAAAAAAAGAACTTCTTTCTTCTCCATCACATAGTTCCTCCCTTGCTCTCAGAACAGAGTTGAAAGCATTTGTATCATAGCTCAGTTGAATTATGAGATAAATAGGCTTCTGAGGCTCTGCTAAGACCCTAACAACCATTTATCACCATTGTCTCTTTAGGAAAATGTGTTTGGAGTTCCTAGGAACGGACTTACAAACAAACTTTTGGAACATGACCCATTTGTCTGTACTATTTTGACATCAGACTTTAACATAACACAGCACATAATTGCTGACTATTTGACTTGTACACCATTTAAGGGCCCTGAGTTTGTGGATGGAACAAACAAAATTTCCTGTAATGGGATTTTACCTTTAATGTAGCCTTCTACCCTGATGAGATTTTGGGGAAAGTAACATTAAACTGGCATCCAGAAGGAAAGGTGACAAACTGGATGCTGTCTTGGACTGAGGGTCAGGAAATCCCGAATTCTCATACTGTCACTGATGCTTATTATATTACACTGTTCAAGTCATTTAACTTTTCTGCGCCTAAGAGAATTGGATTCAATGACCTTTATAAACTTTTGTAACTCTGAAGTTGAGATGTCCAGGTTGTCTGGGCTCTAATTTTGTGCTTGTCACTAATTAGCTATGTCAACTTGGACAGACCACTTTTCTGTGTCTCACTTTACTCAAATGTAAAAACAAGAGGGTTGGGTTGCATTATTTCTAAGACCCATTTTAGTTTTATGAAGCTACACGTTTTTGCATTTGGTAGGGTAAGTGGAAGTTAGCTTGATATAACTTTCCCTTTATCAATATTCTTTTTGTGACTTTGCTATTTAAGAATATCCAAAGATTTTTTTTTGGGGGGGGCAGTGTACTTAGTAAGGGGGGGAGAGAAAAAAGTTAAAATCTATCCCTAGCTATTTTCAGATTTTAAAAGATCAATAATTTCAGTATTGTGGTTATTTCCTCTGCTAATGCAAATAAAAAAACCTTACTCATTTTGGTTAAATAATCTTTCACAGTTTCTGTTATCTCCCCAAAACCTAAACACTTGGCAGATAATCATCTGGTGATGAGTCTCTTGCCCATCTTTGGGTTGGGGTGACAGATATAGAACTTATTGTTAGTTCTTTGACTGTAAGCCTGACTCACAAAAGAGTTAAAAGAAACTGAGTGCTATAGGATTTGGAATGTGGAATTTGTCCTCTGATTGTATTGCCCTGAAAAGTCCAGGATCAACTCCATTCCTTGGTGAAGTATCAAAAAAGGATTTTCATAATTCAATATGATGATCACAAACAAGAGATGGTGCATAATAATTCATATCACTCTTGAGAGTAGTAGAGTGAGGGCTGTTTTGGTTCTGTGATTCTACTAATTCTCAAGATTCCTATGTCCTGTAGTAGAATGTTCTATTCATATATACTCCAACCTCCAAACTTTCCTGTATGTATTTGCTTTTCTACATATTCTCAAAGGTTTCTGAATTACTTCTACCTCTTTAAATAATTTCCTTCTGATATCTCACACTTGTAAGCAGGTCAGTTTTTCTGGAGTAAGCATTAGTTAATGACTTTGTCCTAATCTAAGACTTCAGCTTGGAGATATAAAGAAATTCCAAAACCAGAGATATGGTGATAAGAAACAAATAGGGGGAGAGGGAGTTGAGAGATGTTTTTTATTGTGTCAAACAACATGGAGAAGAAAAAAAATAGGTAAAAAGAAAGGAAGAAAGCTCTTCATTTAACTATGACTTTTGAAATGTTTTATTTTCTGAGCTTTCAGTACTAGCATTTTTTGCTTTTTTTGATACCTCATTTGATACCACTATCAAGAGAGAATGAATCCTTTCTCCTGAATACTTTCCAGGAAAGAATATCTTGAATGGTATTAAAAAATTGGCTGTAAAAGGAATTCAAATTATTCCTACTAAAATAATTTTCCTTCCACAAATTATAGATTTCTCTGAATTGAGACAAGCTTTTCTACTCATTCACATATTAATTTATTTTTTGCTTTCATATTTTGTCATTTTATTTCTAATCTCTATAAGAAAGTGTTACTACTTGTATCCCACCTTTGAGGAAGACAGGAATAAATTTATCAATAAAATTAATAGGGGGAAGTCTACAAAGAAGTCACTGACTTCTTCCTCTTTTGGAAATGGCAGTGCTTCCTAGAGGTAGTTTAAAAAGATCAAGGTCTCCCCTTGCATTCAGGCCATGTTCAGTCATCCTGATCTATACTGGCTACTGGACCCAGATGGCTCTGGAGGGGAAAATGAGGCAGGTTATTTTGCACAGCCTTCTCACTTAAATCCAATCATCTCCCTGATAACTTGATCCTTTTCAAGAATAAAGTTCAAACAACAATAACAAACAACAACAAAGAACATATATAAATATGCTTTGTTTCCTGTATGTCCACAGGAATGCCTGGCATTAGCGATAAGAGCTCCTAGATATCTGATTAAATCCCTAGGGCAAAGAAATATAAGAGAGTCATTCCTGTATGAAATTGTTTTTAGTCTCAAAACTTTCCAGCTTTCCATCTACAAATTACACAGTTTAATGAAATAAAAGTTCCAATTAAGGGAATATATGTGGGAAGAATTTTCTTTGTCATTTATTTTGTTATGCTGCTTGAAGAAATGTATTTTGTTATGAACTAATGTGTCTTTTGGTTGGCCGGTAAAAAGGAATGTTGGTGGGGACTCCCAAAGTGTGTTTTTGAGTAGCGATGACCTAAAGACTAGCTGAAACTTGGAGGTACTTTTAGGGGCTGCAAGTAGAGGGAAGAATCTAGGTTACACATATAGAAATCTTTTATTATATGGTTTTTAGAAATCATTTTTGGATAGTAAGATATGGGTAGCAATATATAAATACATCAAATCCTTTGTTCATCATTCTAAAAATATTAATACATTCAAATATTTCCTTTTTCTGGGAGGGAAGATAGCTTTGGGATAAAAAAAGTCTTTTTCAACTTTTCCTATTTGTTTCCAGGCCCTTCATATTTTTATTTCGATTACTATGCAATAAAAACAATTACATGAAAAACTAGATAATATGGATGAGTTGTGAAATTTATTTTAATATTAAAGGGACAGAGGATCAAAGACAATTTTACTGATTAGAGAAATTAAAGATGTGCTTCAAATGTAATTCTGGGTCATTAGCAATGACTCTGCTTCTTTCATTTTCCTCGAATTTCCCCAAATTGAGAATTACTAACCACTCTGTGTGGAAATTTCTGCTGCCTACACTATCAAGAGGGAATGAATCCTCTCTCCTGAATACTTTTCAGGAAAGAATATCTTGAATGGCATTAAAAAATTGGCTGTAAAAGGAATTCAAATTATTCCTACTAAAATAATTTTCCTTCCACAAAAATCCAATGAGACATATGTTTTAAAGCAAAAGGAGGAGGAAGTTTGGTGTGATTTCCACTATGTTGGTGGTAGAACTCAGGAGAATCCAAATAAATCTATATTTATTTTTTGCAGTATTTCATTGCGAAACTTTATGCCGAAAATCTACCGCAATCACACTCCAGGAGTTCTGTTAATGAATGCCACATGTTCGGCACTCCCGAGTTTTCAGCTGCAGTGGTCGAGATTTCTGTGTTAAAGTCATTCAAATAACAAATAGCTATCCAGGCCCATTTCAGCTGAAGCAAGTCAACTGTATTGAATGTGAGTGAAACATTAATTCTTTATAAGAACATACCCAATTGGCAGATACTCTGACATGTAATACACATTAGTCCACCATTCTCCCCACCCCCACGGATTCATTTTATCCTTTGCATGAATATGTATATGTGTGTGTGTGTGTGTGTGTGTGTGTGTGTGTGTGTGTATCTCCAATCAACTGAATCTGTCTTTGGGGTATCGCTTACATGTACTTACAATACATACATTTTTAAAGAGACACATGCATGAGAATGGCTCTGTTTCTTGGAAATGTTCGTACATCATTATTTCCATTTGTTCTACAGCATGTACTTGCAATTTCTTTTCTCCCTCTGGAACTTTCTTGTCCTTCTTTATCCTTTGGGTTCTGTCAGTTTTTCTACCATCTCTTCCCACCTCCTCCCCTCTTCCTTTTCCCCCCTAAGACCTTAAAAAAAAAACCAGAGGAAGGAGAATATTACATGTTGGCATTAGACACAAAAGGACACCTGGGGCTAGTTTTGGCTCACAAAATTAAGAAAAAAATTTAAGGAATGGAAAGGCAGAGACAGACCCCTTTTTAGAGACTGTTGCCTTACTGCAGAGCGTATTCACATGGGACAAAGTCTTTCTTTTGAAAGCCAGTCTTGGAAAGCAGAGAGACAGGAAATGCAGAAGGGAATAAATCTGTCAGACTCATTTTCCTTTCTGCTTTACTTGGGGTTGTTTGTTGGTTTTTTTCTGGATGGCAGCCAAATTCCCCAGTGACTTGTATGAATCCCTTAAACAGAAACAGTGAGTAAAGGTGTAGGGAATGAAAAGTTCCCCTCCCTGAAGTTCCAGATAGTCAGTTAATGTTTCCTGACCATCCCTCCCAAAAAGGGGGGGGGAGATTTGAATGTATTAATATTTTAGAATGATGAACAAAGCTTTAATACATTTATATATTGCTATCCAGACCTTATTCACTCAAAAGATTTCTCAAAACCATACAATAAAAGATTTTTATATATGTAAGCTAGATTCCTCCCTTTAGCTTCCTGATAAAGGTGACTTCAGACTGTTCAGCCCTCTTTCTTGTCCTACCCCTCACAAATCTTTAAATCAATTCAATTCTAAGGCACTTTCACTGAGGTCTAGAAAGATAATTAAATGATACTCCAGTATTGAGACAAGACTGGCAAAAAGTGACCATATAGAAATTTCATTTTCCAATTGGCCTGCCCTATTCTTCAGAATCCTGTTCTTTGTTTTTTTAATTTTATTTTTTATTAAAGCTTTTTATATACAAAACATATGAATGGGTAATTTTTCAGCATTGACTCTTGCAAAACCTTCTATTCCAACTTTTTCCCTCCTTCCCCCATCCCCTCCCCTAGATGGCAAGTAGTCCCATACATGTTAAATATGTTAAAGCATATGTTAAATACAATGTATGTATACATATTTATACAGTTATCTTGTTGCACAGGGAAGATCGGATTTAGAAAGAAGGTAAAAATAACCTGAGAAGAAAAAAACAAAAATGCAAGCAAACATTAACGGAAAGAGTGGCAAGGTTATGTTGTGGTCCATACTCGTTTCCCAGTGTTCTTTCTCTGAGTGTAGCTGGCAGAACCCTGTTCTTAAGAATATGAATTCTGTGAGAATTTTGGTACAGGTGATGACATTTCTCTCTAAAACTGCAAATCCTTTATTAAAGTCCTAAATTAACATCTCCTATTGGCATGAAAGTGACCATATTTTTAGAAGGCTAAAGATTTTTTTTTTTTTTTTTGGATCAGCTCTGTGTTTTCACTGGTACGTGGAGCTTGACACGAGGAGTTTTCTCCTATGCTTCGAGGGTTTCCTAAGGGGTTCTAGGGGGCACTCCTATAGTCACAGTATGGTAGTGTAAAGATATTAATAGGGATAGAGGACTGGGGCTTTGCCCTAAGGTGCAAACAGTGAGGGGAGGTGGACATAATTTCTCCTTTTTCTGGCCCATTATCCCTGAGATTCACAGCCCTTCATTGGGTGTACCAGCACCCCACTCCACCCTTTTCCAGTTCCTCAGTTTTATTGCTTTGCTCAGACTTCTTATTTTTGAATTCTCTGAAGGATGACTATGCTATGTCCTCTATCAGTATTTATTCATGTCTTGGACTATAACAGTACAGGGCTCTTAATTTTTTCCTTCCTCCATCCTTCACTCAGATTTGTCCTCAGCACCACAAATCCTACTTATGGCTCTAGTGGGATGTCCCAGAGGGGACACCAGTTTTGATACTGGAAAGGACTATCTATTTTGAACATTGGGAAGGGAATAGTAATGAGAGGTTGTTTCCATATCTTTAAAATGATGCAATTCTTTAGACTCTCAAGAAATTCTCCCCAGCAAAGTCCTCAGCACTATCAATGTCAGAGACTAATATATTTTTATCAGTAGAAATGACATTAAAGAAGATGCCTTACCATCTGCTTCATCACTATACCCTGAAGACCACTGAGCTTAGCCATTTGATTTACAGCCAAAACCTCCTTGAGAACAAGGATTGTCTTTGCAAACTTTTAGACACTCTATAAATGGTAGCTATCTTTATAACTGTTATTAAATAAGTACTGCAAATGTGAGCGAAGAAGCCAAATATAGAGGCAATGGGGTCCACAAAATAGGGAATAGCAGGGAGACCTGCTGCTTTTTTTCTATAGTATTCTCCATGTTTAGTATAGTTCTTTGCATATAATAAGTTCATATGCAACACTATGCTTTTTACTACTTCTCAATTGCTTGGAAAACTCTACTACCTTTTAGATTCATTGTTTCCATCAAGACTCAACTTTCAACTACTGAAAGCCTTTTCAAGTCTTCTTTGCACTTTTGGTGCCTTCCTTCTGAGTTTACCTTGCATCTACTTGTATCTATGGGTAGTATATATATTTTTATATATTTCCCCTCATTGAAATAAGAAGTTGCTCAGGACAGGGACCATGTACTTGTGTTGTTGGTTTTTTGTTTTTTGCATTTCCAGTGCTTAGCACATAACATTAATAAATGCTTTTTTCCATTCAGTTATTCTTTTAAAAATTTTTTTTCCTCTGAGGCAATTAGGATTAAGTGACTTGTCCAGGGTCACACTGCCAGAAAATATTAAGTATCTGAGGCCAGATTTGAACTCATGTTTTCCTGACTTCAGGGCTGATGCTCTATCCATTACACTAACTAGCTGTCCCTAGTTATGCTTTCAACTAGATATAATCTTAAATTAGCTTGGAACAATAGTTAGAGTTGGGACATCTGAGCCTAGCTAAAAAAAAGAACCAATCTTATTTATACATTAGTTGTAAGCCAGGCAGTGATCCTGAGCCAGCAAGTAGCAAGAATAGTAGTCTCAAGAAGCAAATCAGAAATGTTCATTATAATTTCCTTCTTCCCCCATCCCTCTTTCTATATGACACCATTTTTGTTCCCAATTACATGTGATCCTAGGACTAGAGCTGGAAGTAATCTTAGGACATTATCTAGTTCAACCCCTTTTATAGTATCGAAGAGAAACTTAAGGCACAGTAAGATTTGTTAATTTGTTCAAGGCCATATAGGTATAAGGGAGCAGAACTGAGATGATATCTCCAAATCTGGGCTCTTTACTGTCCATGAAACAAAAGTGTAATAGTAGAGCCTCGAATACTCTTGAGTAAACTGGGCCTAAACTCTGTCTAGGAATGCATATGGACCTTGTGATATTTTTACACCTAAGAATATGAAGGTTTCTATGGGCTGAATTTTCCAAGAATGAACAAAGAAGCAAAAAAAAAAATATTAAGGAAGAAAAACTATTCATCCATTTAATGATGATTTATTTATACTATGTGGTAGGTTAAAATAATTAAAGTCCTATCCTGATGCCTCACTGTAGTGATATGATGACCTTGGGGTATCACAAACTATATAAATACTAGAAAATCCTAACAAGCTGGAAAAATATCTGTATATCCAAAGACAAACCTCGTTAAATTCAGAGAAAATTATCACCAGGGTCATTGCAGAAAGACTGGTGACTTAAATCTAATGAATGACACAAGTCAAGACATCACCTGGGATGTCATTCACCCTTTTCAAAAAGGAAGAACCAAAAACAACAACAAACAAACAAGGTAATAGAGTGTTGGAGCAAAAGTTACAGGAATATAAATTTAGAGCTAAGGGGGACCTAAATTATAGAAATTTAGAGATACTGTATATTAGGCAAATTGGGAATTTCAAGGCTAAAAATCTTTCTAAGGTCTCATAGATTCAAATCAAAAATGAAATTATACCTACTCTTAAGGAGTTTAAATTCTAATTGGTTTAACATGATGAAAGCAGTAGCTTTAAGGGAAGATTAACCAAGGAGGAAAATGCATGGTAAATTAGAGCAGGAAGAGAATGTAGACTTTGCAATAAGACATTGAAATAAATGGCAATTTCTTCACATGTAAATACTGAGACAAAAGGCATTTGTAGATTTATGGGATTTAATTGAAAAGGGATGTTGAAGATCTTTTCATTTATTACTAGAGTAAGACAAAAGTCCACTTCCATGGGACTTGGTAGTGGTATGAAGAGGCCATTTTGGACCTGATACAAATACCGTCTCTTTTGTGTAACATCTCTCACAAAGTCTAATCCCATGGGTAACATTCCTAGTTCCAATTTTAGTTTCAGGTAAGTATTTTTTTGAGGTGAACAGAGCGATAAAAAAGGTGATAACTCCTCAGGTGTTCAAACTGTGTTCTTGTACTTCTTGATTTAAATCAGGAGTTCCTTGAGGTTAAGAATTGTCTTGCCTCTTCTTATACTTGCTTAGCACAGTTCCTGGAATACAGGAGATGCTTAATAAATGGTTATTGACTGGAAGACTAAATTATAATTTGATTCCAGTTCAGATGAACATTTATTCCATTTTCAAGCATTTAAAGCATTAAAGACCTGGCTTGCTCTGATCTGGTAACTCCAATTCAAAAAATGTTTATCTGGTACCTACTAAGCACAAGACACAGCGCTAGGTGTTTGGGTTACAAAGATGAAAAATGACACAGACCCTCTTCACAGGAGTTTACAATCTGGGGAGATACACTAATAAAGATGGTATAAGACATATTGTGGGAAAGATGACATGGCTATAAAAATGGTGATATAAAAGTTTTGGGGAGAAGGAAAACTTAATGGTCTGATAGATATTTCTGTTTTTTTCATTTATTTTGTTTAAAAATATTTTGTTTGTTTGAAAACAGATAGGAAAATAGCAGGAATACTTGAGACTTATGCAGATACCTCTTTGTTGAAGATTATAGGGCTTTTGCATCCATGTCACCTGCCAATATTTCCTAAATAAAAGGATATGGTCATTTAGCAGAGACAGGTGGCACAGTAGAGTGCTTGGCCTATGGTCAGGAAAACTTGAATTTACTTAATTGCTATCTGCCTCAGTTTCCTTAACTGTAAAGTGGGGATAATAAAAATATCTACTTCTCAAGATTGTTGTGAGGATCAAATGAGATGATATTAAGAGTGTTGTGAGGATCAAATGAGATGATTTTTGTAAGCAATTAGCACAGAGATTAGTATATATACATGCTTATTTCCTTCCTTCCCTTACATTTCTGGGTAGAATATTGGACTGATGTTGATTACAGGACCCTATAATAATAGTCTCCAATTGCTGTAATCTATAAAAAAGGCATCATGTGGACCTGGTCCTCTTCAACAATGAGATGAACCAAATCTGCTTCAATAGAGCAGTAATGAACTGAACCAGCTACACCCAGGGAAAGAACTCGGACATGACTGTGAACCAATACATAGAATTCCCAATCTGTCTACCTTTGTCTGCCTGCATTTTTGATTTCCTTCACAGGCTAATTGTACACTATTTCAAAGTCCGATTCTTTTTGAACAGCAAAATAACTGTCTGGACATGTATACATATATTGTATTTAATTTATACTTTAACATATTTAACATGTATTGGTCAACCTGCCATCTGGGGGAGGGGATGGGGGAGGAGGGGAAAAATTGGAACGAAAGGTTTGGCAATTGTCAATGTTGTAAAATTACCCATGCATCTATCTTGTAAATAAAAGTTATAATAAATAAATTTTAAAAAGAGGCATCATGGGAGTAGTTGAGTATTAGATTTAAAGTCTTGAAATCATAGATTTAGAGCTAAAACAAACTTTGGAGATAATCAGATCTCCCAATCCATGTGTGACAACCCCCACCTCTTTTTTCTTTTTAATAGATGAAGAAACTGAGAAATGGAGAGGCTAAATGATGTGACCAGAATCACACAGCTAATAAATATCTGAGGCAGAATTTGAACCCAGGACTTCCTGACTTCAATACTCTTTCCACCAGACTTTATCCGTTCTTTTAGAAAGCAAGTTGCTTAAGTGACCCTGGGCTACACTTAAGCTCTCAATGTCTTAGGCAGTTCCTTTGGATTTGTCTGTATTGGTAGAGGGAGCGCCCACATAGGGAAGCTGACAAAAATCACATACTGTATTTGCTGCAGTATGTATCTCTCAGATTAGTGAATAAAAGGACTAATGGGATATTTCCCCATTATACTGTCATGATTTAGGGAATACTCTCTCAAAAATATCTGAAGCTTCTCCTTTGGTATTTAATCTTTTAAGTGACCATGAGCCAATGGGAAATCCTTTCTCCCAATATCTGTCCCCTCTCCCCGCCCCCCTCCGTCCTGGCTGCCTTATTGATTCTCCAGAGCACTGGATCTGTGCCATTGAGGAATGTAATTACTGTCTGAGGTTAGGTGGCATTGATAATCATGCCCTCTGGAAGGCTGAAGGTATTAGCCCCCCAAATCCACATTAGATGATGAAATGAGGGCTGCTGTATAGCCAAGCCGTGCCAAGAAAGGTCAATAACTTCTCAGGCAGTGGATTTTTACAGGGAGTAGGCTGCCTAATGGAACAGCACTGATGATTGGAGTATTCAAGCAGAAGAGAAAAATCCTCTCTCTTTCAAACTGCATGTTTTTGTCATAGAAGCCTCAGCTTAAGTGATTTTCTATCTGCTACCATTACAGAGAACGCTGCTCTTCTCTGGGTCCTTTCCTCCAATGGAAACTCATTTATTTGATTTTATATGTCTGCTGTTTTTTTCAAAACAAGATTCCCCTCCCCTCTAGTTGTCAGTTATTGCCAATATTCCATTTAACCTTCTCTCTTGTTTTATCTCCTGTATCTTGAAGTACCTGACTATGCTTATTTTGATTTGCTGTCATCGAAGAACAACCTAAATAATCTGCCATAAAATATTAATTGTTCAATATGTAAAAAGGCAAGATGGCAGAGGGGAAAAAATGTCAGCTTTGGGGCGGGTCACAAATAAGCATTTATGTAGTACCTATCCTGGTAAGTGCCTGAAATTGTGCTAAGCACAGGAATTATAAAGAAAGACAAATGACAGTTTCTGTTTTCAAGAAACTCACAATCTAATAGAAAACCTGGGATTGGGGGGAGGGAGGGAACAACTGAACAAATTCTGATCTATGAATGTAGGTATAAAGACTGGAACTGTGATTTTACTGGTACAGACAATTCCCTGGTGACTGAGAATATATCTGTAATTTTTAATGTTAAAGAGGTCAAATAACCTGTCCAGAGATACACAGGCTGTATTTGTCAGAGTTAGAATTAGAATCTTTGAGGTTCTAAATTAAGCTCTCTGTCCATTATACCACTCTATCTCTGTGAAAGTAATGGAATATTATATTGTACAAAGTTATAAAGGAAGCTTCAAGAAACTGGAAGATTTCTATGGACCCTTTGAGCTCTCTATCCTATTCTCCTCTACAACAAAATTCATAAAAGTGATCTTGACTGTCTTTGGAAGTTTTCTCCAACTTATTGGTTAACCCCAATAACCTGAATACAGATAGCCTGTAAAGTGTTAAGTCATACAGACTTACACACATAAAATCTCATCTGTCCTTAACACTCTTGTTAAGAGCTCCTGTATCTATACAATATAATAGTTTCTATGGAGAGAAACATTAGAAAATTGTTGCTAGAGATTTACATGAACTTATGCGAAGTGAAGTAAGTAGAACCAAGAGAACATTGTACACAGCAACAAGATTATATGATGATCAATTCTGATGGATGTGGGTCTTTTCAACAGCAAGGTGATTCAGCCATTCCAATGGTCTTGTAATGGAGAGAGCCATCTGCACCCAGAGAAAGGATTGTGGGGACTAAGTATGAATCACACCATAGTATTTTCATTTTTTGTTGTTGTTTGCTTGCATTTTGTTTTCTTTCTCAATTTTTTCCCTTTGTAATGTGATTTTTCATGTGCATCATGATAATTGTAAAAACATGTTAAAAGAATCGCACGTTTCACGTATATTGGATTACTTGTTGTCTAAAGGAGGGGGTAGGAGAAGAGAGGGAGAAAACATTTAGAACCCAAGGTTTTGCAAGGGCGAATGTTGAAAATATATGTGCATATGGTTTGAAAACAAGAAGCGGTTTTTTTTAAAAAGAAAATTGCTCCAAGAGAATGAATATCAGTAATGATTTGATGTTGAGGACAGAGATGAAGAATCTAAATAAACATTTTTCCTCTTTGTTAGAATTCTACCTCATTGATATCACAAATTAACATTTAAGGATTGGATTGGATTTAGAGAAATAATACTATTCATCCTCTCTCATCAGTTCTCCTAGTCCCCGAGCTCTGATTTTGTTCCACAGCTACTTATATTATTTAGAGTGAGAGATAATTCTGATAGAGATCCCTGCAAAGAAAAAAGAATCCATTTCAATACTCTCCCATCAAGATGGATTGCATCTTTTTGAATTTGGGAGAGAAGAGGATACTATGTGCTGGAAATCTACACGCATTAGCCATTTTAGAGAGAATTCTGATTTTTTTGACTTAGACTTTGAGAGAAATCTAACTTTTTGTGGACTGTGAGCTGAGTGCTCATTTCTGCCATCTGGTGTAGAGAGTCAGAAAAGCATGCAGGCTTGCAGAATAAAGAAACGCATAAATAATTTGAAATGAAAAGAGAGCAGAGTGGTATATAATCTTGAACCTGTACAAAAGTGATTTCTTGGCAGTAGCTTCTAATTAAGTTTGCTTTGTATAGTCAGGGGGAAAAGTCATTCTGTCTTTACATTTTAAAATTACTTACTGTTACTTGGCATCTTGGGGAAGGAGGGAATCTGGAGTTAAAAAATGTTTCAAGGAGGAAAAGGGTTTGAAGTTGAACTCTGCTAGTAGAAACTCTCTTTCCCTATCCCTTAACATTCCGTGAGGTTGAGTTAGTTACTGCACCATCCCAGGAATTTGGGGGTAATTGAGGGCAGGGATAGAAAGGGTAATTCCAGGCATGGCTTGATTGAAACTAATGTGAAACCAAGCCTTCTATTAGTCCAAGAATTACCCCAGTCTATATTTAGGTAGAATGTAGGACTTAAAGTTAGCAAAACCTGACTTCAGTCCTGCCTCAGACATTTATTTAGCTTGCCCAGCTGTAAACTTGTGTAAACACCACTGTTTTTTCTGTGCTTCAATTTCCCATCTAAAAAATGGGAATAATAATAGTTATCTACCTCATAGAATTGTGAGGATCAAATGACATTATATATAAAAAGTGCTTACAAAGTTTAAAATGCTATATAAATGCTGGATATTGTTATTGTTATAATAACTATTATTACTGTTATTATTATCATTAACCCATAGAGTGGAAACAATTTAAGTCAGGCAATATCTAATGTCTAGCTCATTATTTCTCCCATCCCCTATTCACTAGAGTTAAAGAGTCTCTGGATTCCATTAGAAATTGGGTCACTATCCACCTGGGCATTGCTAGAGTATATTCTTCTCAATAGTGTGACCCTTTGCTGGAGCTAATGGGACTAGTGGGGTTGATTTTCCTTCCTGTAGCCATTATATTTACACTGTGGTGCCATATCTGGGGGGGGGGCACACTCTGAAGGACAAAACAACTTTCAGAAAAGCCTTTCTAATCTAATTTTTTCCTTTCACCGGTGTTGCATTGGCTTTGGGCTGAAAGCATAAAAAAGACATTAACCTATAGACTTGAACTTTATTTTATAAACTCAATATCAATGATGCATTTATAGAGTCAAAGATAGAAGATGGCCACGGCTAGAAGTCACCTGAGAGCTCCCCTAGTCCAATCCACAAATTTTATGTTTAATGAAACTAGAGCACTGGAAGGTAGAGCATCTTGCGCAATGTCACAGATATAGAAAGTAATCAGAAGTAGAGTGTAAATTCAAGTCTTTTGACTTCAGGCCTAGTGTTCTCATTATCACACTATTTCTTCCACTAGATTTGCATTTATTCATGGAATGACAGAGTTACAGAATCTTGGAGTCTGAAGAGACCTCTAGGGGCATCAGTGCAATCTCCACTTAACAGGCTAAAACTAATCCCTAGTCCACACTAAGTCTGGCACAAATAGTGTGAGATTGTAGGAACAGGCAAAGCCAGGCTATATAAAGAAATACAAATTAGTGCAGGTTATATACAAACAGGTCAAAGGCCAGAAGAAGTAGAATTAGCCCCATTAGTAGTCACTATACTTACAAGATGAGTAAGATAGAGAAGATCAGGTTCCAAAATTAAATAAATAAGTAGATAAATGGATGGATGGATAGATAGAAAATGGATGGAGATAGAGATAATACATAAATTGGTGATTAAGTTTATAAAAGAATAGATGAATAGAAAGATATATGAATGTATAAGTAGACAAATAAATGAATAAACAAAAAAAACCAATCTTTTGGGTTTTTTTTTTTAACCTTTACAACTCTGTACTTGTAAAACAGTTTCTGTTTTCTAACAATAAAGAGTGATGTTCAAGAGAAATGAATTACTTTAGGGAGTGAGTTTTCCATCACTAGGAACTTCCATTAAAACTGGATAAGTTTTATTGGTTCTGTTTTATTTCTCCCCTTGTACCTGTGATTTCATTAGTGTAGTTAGGAACTTTCTCCACAAATGCATGGAAGTACTTTTTCTCTAACAGTCTTAGAGAGTTGCTTAGAGCATTGATATATTAAGTGACTTGCTTAGAGTCATACAACCAAATTGAGTATGATTCAGAACTGGAATCCAGGTTTTTCTGATACCCTATCTTTCTGCCTCTACTTGTTTTTAATTTCCTCTAAAAATCTGTCTTTGCTCTAGACTCATATGTTTTAGGAGCATGGAATTTGAGAGATGAACTAGTACCACTGGACTTGGCCCTGGAAAATTTCTGTACCAAGGGCCCAGGAAAAATAATAAGCATGAGTCTTTCTAGATTTCTCCAGTTTAGAATAGATTGCTCTCAGGATTCCATGTCTTCCCATAAATATTTGATAGAGCAACAACCCACAATGTTGGAAGCCTTCCTCTGGAGCTTTTAGTTTTCATGAACATCAGCCCAACTCTTAGACTATTCATATGTCATCCCTTGCTCTTATTATGTGACATCTTTTATTCTGAACCTACATTTCACAATTCTTTTAATACCATTCCCTATTTATGAGTCATCATTGGTATTATACTACCCCCCATAAACCTTATACCTAGCTCACATCACTCTATCTCTTTGGGGGCTACAGAACTTTTACATTCTTTGTAGAATGTGGATAGCATTACTTGTGTCATGGATCAGTTGGGTATTTTTGAAAATGCCACACACATAAAATCCACCCATTAGATGGTTGGATTAGAAAATAGAAGTGACATGGAAGAAGAAAGTTGGGAATCTATTCTTTTTTAAAATTTTATTAAATTAATTTTTTGCTACATTTAAAGTTGTGAATTGTCTCCTTTCCTTCCTACTCTGCACTAAAGAAGGACACTATTTGACACAGATATAGACATAAATATATGTTTTTATTTAAGCACCTTCCCACCTATCATACTATTAATACTTGTATTTATCAATTGTTTCTCTGGAGGTGGATAGTATTTTGCTTTATAGGGCCTTTATAGTTGATCTGAATATTTATAATACTCAGAATATCTTAGTTGGTCACAACATTGCTATTATAATGTTCAACCTTCTTTTGGTTCTGCTCATTTAATACAGGGATCTTTTAATAAGTTATTAAGTTAATAAGAATATTCCATTCATATCGGTAATCATTAATGCTTTAGGGAGATACTGATTTGAGTATAGCTAGTGTGGCTGTATTTTAGATGTGTCATCTAGTGGTTCTGGAAAGATGAAGAAAGGAAGGAGAAAGGGAAAGGAATAAGCATGTATAACAACTATTATATTCTAGGTACTGTACTAAGCACTTTATAAATATTTCATTTTATCCTCATGACAAATTCTTGAAGTAGGTATTTATTATCTTCTTTTTTATAGTTGAGGAAACTGATGCAAAAAGAGGTTAAATCACTTAGCTAATTAGTGTCTGAGCCAGAGAAAACTGACTATTGGATGCTGCATAGCATTGTGGAGGAAAAAAAATCTGTTTTTGAAGATTAATACTTCCTATATTTCCACATACTCGGTTTTTTTTATTGACATTGATATCATCTCCAGAAGTGTAGATAGCATTTTATCCTGTGTAATTCTAGTCCATGCCCTTTTGTTTTATTTTATTTGTTGTAAAATAATTTGAATTTCTAATTTTCAAAATATATGCACAGTTTTCAGCATTCACCCTTGCAAAACCTTATGCTCCAAAAAGTTTCCCTCCATTTCTCCCCCTCCTTTAGACAGCAAATAATTCAGTATATGTTAAACATGTGCAATTCTTCTCTACATATTTCCACAATTATGCTGCACACAAAAAATCAGATCAAAAAGGGAAAAAATTAGAAAGAAAACAAAATTCAAGAAAACAACAAAAAGAATGAAAATGCTATGTTGTGATTCAGTCCCCACAGTCTTTTCTCTGGGTGCAGATGGCTCTCTCCATCACAAGATCATTGGAACTAGCCTGAATCACCTCACTGTTGAAAATAGCTGTGTCCATCAGAGTTAATCATCGCATCTTAGTGTTGCTGTGTGCAGCGTTCTCTTGGTTCTTCTCACTTCACTTAGTTTCAGTTCATATAAGTCTCTTCAGATCATTCTGAAATCAGCCTGCTGATCGTTTCTTATAGAACAATAATATCCCATAACATTCATATACCATAATTTATTCAGCCATTCTCCAACTGATGGGCATATACTCAGTTTACAATTCTCTGCCACTACAAAAAGGGCTGTCATTGTCCTTTTATAATTTTTCCAAAAGTGATTTGCACTCTATAGGTTTCCTCTCTTCCTTTATTGTGAACCTCAAACACTATCTTCATGAAGCTTTTCCTGAGCCTTGCATCTGCCAATTCTCTCCCTTCCAAATATTGTTATTAACTACTTTGCATTTTTCCACTTTTTATTTATGCTGTAACACTATATACCTCTATAACTATCTATAAACATGTATCTTCTATTATAAGCTCCTTGAGAGTAGGACCAACTTCGTTCTTTGTACTAGCATCCCCAGTGCTTGGTACATAAAATGCTTACTTTCTCAGGCGAGTTCCCTGAGAATGGGGACTTTTGCCTTTATTTGTCTTTTGTTTTTATTTCTGCCTGTCTTTTGCCTTCTTTATCTCCCCAACACTTAGCATATTTCCTTATATTTGTTGTCTGTTGTTGGTCAGTAGTTTCAAGTCATGTCCATCTGAGTTTTTCTTAGCAGAGATACTGGAGAGTTTTGCCATTTCCTCATCCAGCTCATTTTACAGATGAGGAAACTGAGGCAAACAAACTGACTTGTCCAGGATCATCTAGCTAATAAGTGTCTGAGGCCAGATTTGAATTATAAAGAGGAGTCTTCTTGATCCAAGCCCAGTGACTTAATAAATGCTTATTGAATGGATGATTGATTCTTATCACCTGGAGATTTTACTTTTTGTCTTTTAATATTTTGGTTTATCAATGCAGCACTGGGGCTATCCTTCTGTTATCCATTCTTCTTGATATATAACTGGCCCATCTGCTCTTCCAATTAGAGATAATATCCCACACCATAGATGCATTAATTATAGAACTTTTTTTGTTCACTGCTCATGAGAAATGTGCTGCAGTATATACACAATCATTCTGGGTCTCAACAGAATCCTTTGGGTCACTTGCAATTTTGATTCTCATGAAATTGTTATATACAATTTCTAAAAAGTATATGTTTCATTTAATTGAACAGCAACAAAATATCCCAGATCCAGATTGTTCCTAAAAATGGGATTAGGTTAGTATGTAACAGAACTATATAGTGGTTAAATTTATAACGGAGAAGCATGTCAGTTGAAATCTTGTTCAGACTTTACATAGGAACTTAGTTTTGGATTGTGGAATATGAGAACATGGCATTGCTATAAAGTACTGGGCCCAGACATAGGAAGATCTAAGTTAAATCCAGCTTAAAATATTTATTATTTGTGCGTCCCTGGACAAGACAAATTTTTATTTGCTTCAGTTTCTTCAACTGCAAAATGGGAATAATAATAGTACTTACCTAGCAGGATTATTGTGAAAATCAAATGAGATAATATTTGTAAAAAGCACTTAGCACAGTACCTCTATGGAGTAGAAACTATATAAATGCTTATTTCCTTCCTGTTATCTTTTACTGAAAGACTTTCTGGGTTCCATTTGGAGCAAAAGAGAAACTCAGGGGGGCTGAATCTTCAAAGAACTAAGGAAAATCAGGTTCTGAGAGGTAGCTTCCTATGGTAGCACATTTGTATACTACCATGTGTAGAGCAAAGAAAGGATGCTAAATAAGATGACAAAATTCAAGAACTCTTTCTATTCTTGAAGCTAACATCTATAATGAGGCCTTCAAATATTCAAATGCTAAAATGGCTTTTAGAAAAAAGATTCCAAATGTGAGCATAACATAAAGATTTAAAATTATGTTTGATCTTTTTCAATAATTAATCATTTTTTTCTCTTCCTTCCTTCCTCCTCTTCCATTGTGGGAAAAAAGCATAAATAGGTAAAACAAACTCCCATATTAGCAAAAATGTTTCATTCTCCACATTGGTCTATCACCTTTCTGTCAGGAGGAGGAGAGAATTCCTCATTCCCACTCTCCTGGAAAATGGTTGATCATTGCTTTAATCAGAGTTTTTTTAAGTCTTTCAAAAGTTTTCAGTTTTGTAATGTTGAGGTTATGCTATAAATTATTCTCCTGGTTATGCTCACTTCACTCTGCATCAGTTATAAAAGTCCTCCCAGGTTTCTCTGAAACCATCTCTTTCTTCATTTCTTATAGCACAACAATGTTCCATTAAATGCACATACATAATTTGTTCATCCAGTTCCCAATTAGCAGATATCTACTTAGTTTCCAGTTCTTTGCCATCACAAAAAGTTGCTATAAATTTTTTTAGACTTATGTCCTTTTCCCACTGTATTGATCTTTTTGCATATGAATATTTCTGGGTCAAAAGGTAAGCTGACTTTTGGGCATAGTTCCCAAATATTTTCCTAAAAATAATTGTACCAATTAATAGCTCCACTAATTCTGCTTCCTCGGATCCTACAGTATTTGTTATTTTCCTTTTTTTTTTTTTTTTTTAAGTAAACTTGGCTAATCTGATCAGTCTGAGATAAAACCCAAGAATTGCTATAATTTGCATTTCTCTAAATATTAATGATCTGGAGAACTTTTTATATTGATATAGATAGCTTGAATTTCTTCCCTATTCTTATCCTTTGACCATTTATCAACTGGTGAATAGCTCTTATTATTATAAATTTGAATCAGGTCTTTCATTGTATTGGGAATGACCATTGTCAAGAAACCTGAAGCAAAGTTTTTTCCTTTACTATTTAAGTGTTTCCTTTCTAGTCTAACTGTACTGGATTGATCTGGTGAATATTTCTAAATATTCTAAATGCCTCTATTTGCAACAGAAAAATTTGTCACCAGAAAATAAACAATATCCTGTCGGGATTGGGTGATGGAAATGAGGATGCTTAGCTTAAAGGAAAGAATATTGGGGGAGCATACATGATAAATGTTTTCAAATATTTAAAGAGTTGTCTTGTGAAAGAGGGGTTAGCTGGCTGTGTGATCCTGGGCAAGTCACTTAACCCCAATTGCCTCAGCCAAAAAAAAAAAAAAAATTAGACATTTTGTTTAGACCCAGAAGGTAGAAATAGCAACAATGGGAACAAGGTCCCAAAGGGCAGATTTAGGTTTAATATAAAGAAATATTTCTTTACAATTAGGATTATTCTAGAGTCAGTGGCAGCCACTTACACTTAAGCAGGGGCAAGATATGTTAAGAGCTGTATGTTAGCACTATCAATTTGTTAGCTACATTTGGATGATAGATTGGTGAAAGGAGAGATTGGAGAAAGGCGGACCAATTAGGAGGCTATTGCAAGACTTCAAGAGAGAAGTGATGAGAGCTTGAAGTCATATGGTGATAATATGAGCGGAGAGAAAGAGAGAGACACAGAGATGTTGTAAGAAAGATCCTGTTGGGATGAATACAGAGAGGCTTGGCGAGACTTACATGAACTGATGCTAAGTGAAATGAACAGAACCAGGAGATCATTATGCACTTCGACAATGATACTGTATGAGGATGTATTCTGATGGAAGTGGACTTCTTTGACAAAGAGACCTAACTGAGTTTCAATTGATAAATGATGGACAGAAGCAGCTACACCCAAAGAAAGAACACTGGGAAACGAATGTGAACTATCTGCATTTTTGTTTTTCTTCCCGGGTTATTTTTACCTTCTGAATCCGATTCTCCCTGTGCAACAAAAGAACTGTTCGGTTCTGCAAACATATATTGTATTTAGGATATACTGCAACATATCTAACATATATAGGACTGCTTGCCATCTAGGGGAGGGGGTGGAGGGAGGGAAGGGAAAAATCGGAACAGAAACGAGTGCAAGGGATAATGTTGTAAAAAAATTACCCTGCATTGATTCTGTCAATAAAGTTATTATTAAATAAAATTAAAAAAAATGATCCTGCTTCCTAGTCAGGAAACTTAAAATTCTTTTGCCTCTAGCATGCTTGGTTCACTGTAGTCTGGCCAATTCCATTTCAGTTTCATATTATTGTCTCTTCCTCATGAGCTCCGTGTCCCATTTTCTCTCTTGTATTCTACCTGAATTGTATCTCTTGTTAGATTATAAGCCTTCTGGAGTCAGAAAATATGTTTTATTCTTCTTTGGAGATCCACTGCTTTGCTGAAAAAATGGATACTTAACAGTTCATATTTTATAGAACACTTTAAGATTTACAAAATGATTTATATAGAATAGATCATTTGATTCTTATAACAAAACTGTAATGCAGTTACTACCTTTTAATACTATTTTATATACGAGAGAATTGAGTTTCAAGGAGGAAGAATTTTCTGTAGATCACAAAGCTAATTAATGTCTGATGTTGAATTTGAACCAAGATCTGAATCTGTTCTAAGCTTCCTGCTTTGTCTGTTAGACTTCTCTACCTCTTTATTAAGACTTTTAAAATAGATGTTTGTCAGGCAGTCTGTGAACTCTTGGCAGATAGCCTGTGAACTCTCTGCTAAATTTCTTTGTTATTTTTGGTTTGTCTTTGTATACTCATTGCCCAGCACAGAGCTAAATTTATCAATTTTCAGATCAAGGAAAACTATTTTTAATCAATGGTTTTCAATTCCACCTACCCAACAAAATGACATTTTGCTCCTTTAAATAAGCATACCTTTAGATTGTAATTTCTGTATTTTCCTAGAATTTTCACATTTAATTCTTATTATACAAAGATCTGTCCACATCTGCTTTTTAATATTCTGTATATATGTATGCTCTGCCAACCCATAAAGTGTGTGGTACCAGTAGCCAACCCCACAGAGACAGCTCAGAGTTACTAATCTCTTTTTTCAGCACCTTATAACCTGGTTCCTGATTAATTAAATCAAAGAACATGTTCTGTATAATAGTTATTGATTGATTAATACTGTGTAGTTTTGCTCTTAATTGAGGGCACTTCTCCACCTGCCACAGGTACAACTCAGCATTCCCAGACTTTGGGATTTATAAGGTATCTAGGATGAACCCCTTTTTAATGGGGAGGACCTCGGGTCTCTTGCTAAATATACAAAGACTCTGTAAGTATTGCATGTACCACACATGAAATATGAACTGATGAGGAAATGGAGACCAAGAGGTGAAGTACTTACCTAAATTCATCCAGTGGATCAATGACTGAGCTGGGAATAGAGGCCATGATCTCTGACCCAGGACATTCATCAGTGACTTATGTTTCCTCTCTCAGCAAATGATGAACAGACACAAAAAGTGTCAGGCAGATCTTTAACAGTTAAAATATGGAAGCTTATTTTGCCTTGCTTTTCTTTTTTCATTTAGTCTTAAAAACAGGTACTTTGTGGTTTTTAGTTGGAGTATGTGGTTTGCATCCTACTTTTGCTAACTGTAACTCTGGAAGAATCACTTCTCCTTCTGAGCCTATTTCCTTCCCCCTTAAATGAAGAGAGATTGAACTGGTTCATCTCTAAAGACTGTTCTAGATCAAAATGCTTCGATTTTGATTCATAGTGCTTTGTGCCTGGGGAATTCTGTGGTTTTAAGATAACCCAGACCATTCCCAAGAGACAAGGCTGCTGGTGATCTAAATTTGTTTTCAAGTTCCTGTTGGCATAATTGAACAGAGTATGTTATAGTCATTTGCTGACACAATGCATTGTCTGATTTATTTTATTCTCCCATTTAGTTAATCAGGACTGGTCCTAAGCAGAATTGAGAAATTATATTGTTGGAGGTTTTTCTTCATTGCTTTTCCCCTACCTCCTAAATCATCCTAGAGAACAGGGATTATTTCATTTTTTGACTTTGTACTCTCAGCTCTGGCATGCAGTAGGCACTTAATAAATGCTTGTTGATTGATATGGTGACTGAAATGACTCATTGTAGCAATCCTTGGACATCTCCATTGCTCCAAACCCTATTCATTGCAATTACCAAACTCTTCTCAAGACAATAAGATGTATTTATGTCTCATTACTTCAGATTTCTACTCATTGACTTTCCAAACAAGTTAATATGATAAATCTGACCAATTCAAAGTGCCCTGGTTATCTTTGGTATGTATATGTTTCCCACAGATGAAGCAGATAACATCAGGGTTAGCTAAAAAGAAAATAATGAATGTTTCAATAAGTGTACTCAGTCCCACCTTTCCATCCCTACTTCGGGGGTAAAGTCCTGGCAGATTGGCAAGGCTAATTCACAATCTTGCTCCTTCTACACCTTAGTGGATAGTTAGAGCTGTGAGGGAGTGAACACAGGAGCCATTGAGTCCAAGATCAATGCAATAGATGAGACAATTGAGAAAGTCAGCTAGGTATCCCAGTGAATAGAGTACTGGACCTGGAGATTGTTAACAAGAGTTGAATTTAAATTTGTCCTCAGACACTCACTAACTGTATGATCCTGGACAAGTGACAACCTCCCTTTGCCTCAGTTCTCTTGATATATAAAATGTAGACAGTAATAGCACCTACCTCCCAGAGGATGAGTTGAGACATTACTTGCAAAATACTTTGCAAATTTTAAAGCATTATATAAATGTGAATTGTTGTTTTCATTATTGCTGTATCGATTACATAGAATAATTGTGACTAGTTTATATGTTACTCCATGCTGTTTCTCTTTGTGAGGATTCCCTTTGCATTCAAACTTCTCTTGATAAAGTTCTCTACTTCTGCTGGTAATATTATAATAATATAAAGGTAGCTTGATGGCATGACAAAACACTAGACTTGGAGTGAAGAATACCTTGCCAACCTTAAAGTCAGGTTTGGAGCTAGCTGGGACTGCCTTGTGAAAGCCTAGTGTTAAATTTTCAGTCTTTTATAAACTTTCTAAGTTTTCTTCTCATTTTTGTTTCAGAATTCTTTTGCTTTTTCCAAGGATACAGTGCAAGCATTATCTTTTTTCCCCCTGAGGCAATTGGGATTAAGTGACTTGACCAGGGTGACACAGCCAGGAAGTGTTAAGTGTCTGAGATCCCATTTGAACTCAGGTCCTTCTGACTTCAGGGCTGGTGCTGTATCCACTGCTGCCCTCAGTTCAAGCATTATCTTCTGCACAGAGATTTTTAAAAAATTTCCCACCCCCTTACCCATTTAAAAAAGTTTTGTGTTCTTAGAGTGTGAACTTTTGGAGAGCAGGGACTTTCTTTTGAAAATTCGTATTCCTAGAATTTAGCAAAATATTTGGCACACAGTAGGTACTTTTTCCTCGATTCATTTGTTAGTATTGATTCTATTGATTCTATTCATTTTTATGTAGGTATTTGTTGTCTTCCTATTGTTTTTAAGTTCATTTTGAATAGCAATTGCTTCATTTAAAATTTTATATCAATTATTAATCAATTATTAATCAATTATTGTTGTTCAGTCATTTCAATCTTATCTAACTCTTTATGACCCCATTTGACATTTTCTTGTTAAAGATGTTAGAGTGGTTTGCTATTTCCTTTTCGGACTTATTTTACAGATGAGTAAGGTGAGGCACAGAAGAATCACATAGCTAGTAAGTGTCTGAGGTGGATTTGAACTCAGGAAAGAGAGGTCTTTCTCATTCCAAGTCCAGTACTCTATCTACTGAGCCACCTCACTATTTTTACTACCTTTTGTTAATTAGGTGCTGAACTCTGTTGCCCCTAAAGGACAGCATGTGCTTCTAAATTTCGAATCCTGGGACAAAGCTCTATTTTCCCTGACTATGTTATGACTAAAGATGGGAAACATCATGGCTTCATGGACAGCTCCCTGTGGTATTCTTGCCTTTGAGTTTTGCAATTTGTGTGAGTCTCAGCTTCTTCACTTAATCTCTTTAAGTCTTGGTTTAGGCATCTGCACAATGTGTCTCTATAAAAAAAAAGCATTTATTAACTACTACGCATAAGCTATTGTAAGAAACTCTAGGGTTAGAAAGCCAAAAAAAAAAAAAAAAAAAAAAAAGTACACAGTTCCTTATATTACAAAACAAGGATGTTAGGGATCCAATGAGAAAATGTTTGTAAAGTGCTTTATGATAATAAATTGTGCTTCTGTTCTTACTATTGTTGTCCACACTATTAAGGTGGCTGAAGTCTTTCTCTTTTCCTCCTGTACTCTGTCACATTGCCAGATTCTTTTCTATAAAACGCATGAGGCCAAATTGAAAGGAAAAGTATAATTTAATCAAACAAAGCTAAGCTATACATTATTCAGCTGAATCAGAAAGATTCATCCTCATGAATTCAAATCCAGCCTTGGATACTTACTAGCTGTGGAAACTTGGACAAATTGCTTATCACTGATTGCCTCAGTTTGCTTACACAGGAAAATGAGCTGGAGAAGGAAATGGCAGACCACTCCAGTATTTCTGCTAAGAAAACCTCAAATGGGGACAAGGAGAGTCAGATGTGACTGAAAGGACTGAACAACAACAATAAAAAAAATCTCTATATGTACAAAATAAAAAGAAACAGATCCTAGTAGAACTGAATATCAGTAACATATTTTAATGAAGCAAATAGATAAAAATATTAATCATTGTTAGTGTATATTCCATTCTATTAAACACAATTAAATCTCCTTTAATTTTGCAAGTAATACACCCACATCCACCCACACCCACATCCACATATCCACACACCCCTTCAGGTAATTCAGAATGCCCAAATGGTATACTGGCTGTCTTAGTCCACCCCTATTAACTGACTTACCAAATGGGAACCAAGAAATTGAAATCCAGCTAAGAATCTTCATCAGGAACCAATGACTTCCACAGGAGAGATTAATGTCTGTACCACAAAATGCCTTTATTCCAGGAAAGGGATTTAGGCTTTACACCTTAGCCATAGGGAAAGATTCTTTTGTAATATTACACTTGTACCTTGATTTTTATTTGATTCCAATTTATTTCCAAGCCTTCACTGAAGTCTCATATTCTTTCTGCTGCTAGGCTTCTTTGCTCTTCCTGCACCCTTGACCTCAATCATGAAAACACCCATCTCTAGAAGTTTACCCTTGTCTTGGTTGGATTCCCTCTATGCCTCAGATGGAGGCATTCAATTATGTTCAAGGGAAGCAGGTGGAAGAAAGCAGCTGGGAGGAGAAGAAGTAAGCAGCCTGACAAGAGAAAAATTGAGAGAGAGCTTGTGTGTGTGTGTGTGTGTGTGTGTGTGTGTGTGTGTGTGTGTGTGTGTGTGTGTGTGTGTGTTAGGGAGAGGTGTGTTGAGAAAGTGATTGCCACAACATGAAAAGTTGCCTCAGAAATTAGTAATCTCACAATCTGTTCACAAGAGCTGACAGTACAGTAAATACATCAGGTAAAAAGTCAGTGAGACTTGAGACCCTTTCAGAAGATGTATAGCAAAAGTTATTTTTTAAAAATAAATACAGCTTCATTTTAATTTAATTCAAAAGAAAGTAGAATGAATGCTGATTAATATCCAAGTCTAAATGGCAAAAATCATTGCTATTTTCCATCCCCCAGCACCCATGAATTTTACTTACAAATGGTTTTAAGATAAAGAGAATTAATGTGTTTCCAAGAGCAAGGAACAATTCATGAGATTTGGACACTACAGAATCCTTTTTTTTTTTTTTAATATCAGGAATTAAGACTTTTTTAAATTTCTGGTTTATTTTATTGACAGCTCACTTCATGATTTGACCAAGTTGTGCCAGAGCTTCTTATGGAGTGACATTCAATTTAAAACTCCCCACTTATTACATGGAGAATGCAAAAAACAAATGCCAAATCTTAACCTGGAAGTAAAGTCTCATCTCTAGCTCCAGACGCTGCATCTTCAGTAAATGTGTGAGTCATAATTGTTTTGGACAATACAAGTCATGGAGATAGCATTTTCCTTTAGATTCAGAAAATGATTTTCTATTCTATTATAGTTTTAATCACCTTTCATTTGCACGCTTTCCTATTTGGCATTTGGGAATGTTAGGAAAGCATCCCCATCATTGGTGACAAAGCCATTTGGAGAATGTATCCTAGCTGGGATGTCTTCCTTTGCTTGTCCTCATTGGGGTGGAGGAGGAGGTGGGAAGGGTAAGTATAGAATATACACATACATATATGTATATATGCATATATTTATATACATAAGTACATGTACATATACACATGTATGTATGTATACACGTGTATACCTAGATATATTATAAAGAGAGGAAAAGAACCAATTGCCAATAAACAAGAGTTTTAGGATAGTCATCTTTATAAATGAGAGGACGATTTCCTACCTCTTAGATTGTCTCTCTGTGTCTCTTTGATTTATTTTTCTTTAAGTTTCATGATTTTTCTCACTTTAATAAATAAATTTTACTTTTTCATATGGGATACATTTGGAAAGGATCTCAGAGATGATCTTGCTTAATAAGTACTTGAACAGAAATGCTCTCTGCAAGTGGTCTGACAAAAGAGCATCAAGACCATCAGAAGATCTCTCTTATCTTCTTTCTTCCAGTATAGCTAGGAAAGCCCAAAACTTCAGTAAAGCTTTATTTCCTTCATAATCTCAGCTCATTCTGAATTTTAATATTCCTGAACCCAGAGTATCTCCTGGGATTCTAGCTTATATAGGGTCCTTGGAAAATTCTTACAAATGAGAGGTATTTTTTTTTTTTGGAGGGGATCAGCATTCATTCAAAATTATTGTTTAAGAATCTCCATTTATCTGATTATTTTTATTATGTCAGTCAGAAAGTACACATTTGTTCCAAGTAAGATCATGGGATATACTATCCCCTAGGTAACTACTCTATTAGTGAGAGGATGACACATGTGAAAAGATCGGTACTAAAAAAGGAATAATCTTGGAGGATGTAATATAAAGAAAACATATGACTGAAAAGAGATTACAATGACTTTTTAGCAATATATACCAGGAATGAGGGCTGGTTCAATATAAAGAAAACTATTGGCATAATTGACCAAATCAAAAAGAAAACTTAACAGAAATCATATAATAATCTCAATCGATGCAGAAAAAGCTTTTGACAAAATATAGCAAAATACTAGAGCATAGGAATAAATCGTTTTCCTTAAAATGAAAAGGAGCATCTATCCAAAACCATCAGTAAACATTATTTGTAATGGGGAGAAGCTAGACACATTCCCACTAACATCAGGGATGAGATAAGGATGCCCATTATAACCACTGTTATTCAATATTATACTAGAAATGTTGGGTTTAGCAATAAGAAAAGAAAAAGAAATTAAAGGGATTAGAGTAGGCAATGAGGAAATAAAACTATCACTCTTTGCAGATGACCTGATGATATATTTAGGGAATCTTTAGAGACTCATCCAAAAAACCTACTTGAAACAATTAACAGCATAGCAAATTTGTAGGATATAAAATAAACCCACACAAATCATCTGCATTTCTTTATGCTACTAATGAAGCCTAACAGCAAGAGATTGAAAGAGAAATTTCATTTAAAATAACTGTAGAAAAAAATAAAATATTTGGGTGTCCACCTGCCAAGACAAGCCAAAGAACTGTATGAGAACAACTACAAAAACTTTTCCCACAAATAAGAGTCATATCTAAACAATTTGAAAAATAACAATTGCTCATGGATTGACTGAGCTAATATAATAAAAAATGATAAATCTGCCTAAATTAGTCTACTTGTTCAGTGTTATACCAATCAAACTGCCAAAAAATCATTTTATAGAGCTGGAAAAAAAATAACAAAACTCATCTATAAGAACAAAAGATCAAAAACATTAAGGGAATTGATGAAAAAAAATTATATATAGGATGGTGGCCTAATAGTACCAGACTTAAAACTCTAAAGTAGTAGTCATCAAAACAACATGGTACTGGCTAAGAAATAGAGTGGTAAAGAATAATATGGATACACATGACACAGTAATCAATGACTATAGTAATCTAGGGTTTGATAAACTCTGAACCACCAGCTTCTGAGATAAGAACTCTATTTCACAAAAATTGTTGGGAAAACCGGAAAATATGTCAGAAACTCAGCATTATACCTACATCTTATACCCCATGTCAAAATAAGGTCGAAATGGGTACACGATTTAGAATCATACTATTAGCAAATTAGAAGAGTAAGGGATAGTTTACGGATCAGATCTTTGGTGAAGGGAAGAATTTATGACCAAAGAACTAGAGAACAATATGAAAGGCAAAATGGACAACTTTAATTACACTGAATCAAAAAAAGTTTTTGCACAAACAAAAGCAATGCAGTTAAGATTAGAAGGGAAGCAGAAATCTGGGGAAATTTTTTTTTACAGCAAGTGTTCCTGATAAGGCCTTATTTCTAAAATACATAGAGAATTGACTCAAATTTATAAGAATACAAGACATTCCCCAGTTGATAAATGATACGAATAGACAATTTTCAGATGAAGAAATTAAAGTCATCTATAGTTACATGAAAAAAATGGTCTAAATCATTATTGATTAGAGAAATGCAAATTAAAATAGCTCTGAGGTACCACGTTATACTTCTCAGATTGGCTAAGATGATAGGGAAAGATAATTATAAATGTTGGAGGGGACGGGGGACAACTGGGACTTTATGCAGTGTTGGTGGAATCGTGAAATGATTAACCATTCTGGAGAGCAATTTTGAACTATGCCCAAAGGGCTATAAAACCTATTTCTACCCTTTTATCCAGCAGTGCCATTACTGGGTCTGTATCCTAAAGAGGTCATAAAAAGGAAAAGGGCCCACATGTGCAAAAATGTTTATAGCAGCTCTTTTAGTAGTGACAAAGAATTGGAAAATGACTAGATGTCCATCAGTTGGGAGAATGAATAAGTTATGGTATATGAAAGTAACGGAATATTATTGTTCTGTAAAGAATGATGAACACACTGGTTTTAGAAAAGCCTGGAAAGATTTACACAAACTGATGCTGAGTGTAACAAACAAAACCAGGAAAACACTGCAAAAGCAAGATTGTGTGATGATCATCTTGACTATTTTCAGTGGTTCAGGGATCCAAGGCAATCCCAGTAAACTTTGTACGAAAAATGCCATCCACATCCACAGAGAAAGAATTATGGAGACTGAATATAAGCCAACATGTCCTTTGTTCACTTTCCCCCCTTTTTCTTCTGTTTTTTTTTTTTTTAAATCTCACGGTCTTTTCCCCTTTGTTCTGATTTTTGTCTCTCGACATTATTCATAAGGAAATATGTAAAACCATGTATAACCAAAAATACTGTTTTTATATATAGCTGGGAAAAATAAAAATTAAAAAAAGTAAAAAAGAAAACATATGGTTGAGAATATACATAAAGGAATATATATATATATACATATATATGCATGTGTGTGTGTATGTATACATATATATGTAATATGTATAAGGGACATGTAGCTAGGGAATGTGCATGGAGGGCACATATTTAGGGACTTCTGGCCAAAGTGCATATCTGCCTGAGTAACTCTTTATTTTCAATGACGTAGAATTACCCACATCCTTGATTAGTGCTCTCTAAATGGTCATCATAAATGGTCATCTAGGTTTTATGATGTCTATGTGGAATGGCTTGAATTTATCCTTCATTAAATTACCTTTGCTAGACATTATGTCTTTGCTTTCCTTCACATCATCTTTGCTGAATATTGCTGCTGGTCTCATGGTTACTTCTCTGTTGACATGCTTTTATTATTGGCTATTCTGTACTTTCAGAGCTTTCTCCTGTTCTCTACTATCATCTGTTAGGGTTCAGTGGTTTGTGAGCCTCTTCTAATAAGGGAGACTAAAACTTTTAAAGTTTTATGCTTTTAAAGTGAAGCACCATACCCATACAACTACTGAACAAAAGTCAACACAAGTTTCTGGCTCTATTCTTTTGATTATCTTTCTCTTAGTCTTAACTTAAAGTCTCCAGCTCCAGCCAACCACCTGATTTAAGATTAGAAAATTTCATTTGACTCTTAAAGCATTTTGTGAACTCCTCACAAGAAAACCTCAATGAGGCACTTCTCAGTTTCCAATATAGCTGTGCCAATGGCTAATAGCCAAACTAATGAAGAAGGTTCTAGGAACAAAACTGATAGATAAAGCTGATGGGACACCATCTCATTCTAGGTTCTACTTTCCTGCCTTTTTTAGCATACCCATCTTCAAACAGAATAACTGAGTATGATTTAGCATTCTCGTCAGAGCAGCTCAGCTGGTCTTTTTATGGATCATTTGTACAGTACTATGACACATTTAAAAATCTATCCATTGTTACTGCATTAGCTTTAGTCTTTTGCACTGAATTCTTCTCATTCAACTTCAGTCATATCTATGAGATCCAATTTTCCTCTTATATTCTCTAATTCTTCTTGCTTTTCACCTATGCTCTGTGCATTTGTGAACAGATATCTGAGGCCAGGGTTTTTATCACTGACTTCTTTTTTGAGTTTGTCTCCTATGAATTTCTGGTTATCTTTACCGCTATTCTTCTTCCCACCTGGAGCTACTTTCTGTGGTGTCTAGAATAGTAGATAGAAATCATTTTTCTCCTTGCTAATCTTTTGATTAGATTTCTATTATGTCTTGCCAGCTCTTGTTAACTCTTTATCGCTTTTCTACAACCTACTACTCCTATATTTTAAGTTGATCCAGAAATAATTCAAATCCAGTTTGCTCTTATTAAGCAGCTGCTCACTTCCCAACTTTTTTTTCATCTGAACCTCTCACCTTTGCTTAGTACCAGTGAGGGAAAGAAAATCCTATATTATTTAATAGTGTGAGATTTGATGGCCTTAAGAGCCAATGGAAAGCTTCCATGTATTAATTGCACACTGAGTAGTTATGCATTAGACATTTACCAAGTATTTATTTTTTGCAATATACCATATTAGTCACTGTTTGGGATATAGAAAATTATGGATATATTTTTTTATTATTAGGGACGTATATTTCATTGCTTGGAGATAAAAAGAACATAATGTAGGTATCTCCCAACTTAAAACCAAACTTTTGAAACAGAATTTTTCTTTTTCCTTCTAAATATTTTCGAATATTTCTAAATATTTTGTTTGAAATATAGAACACATTTTCCATTTATCCAATAGATATTTACTCAGCCTTTGTATTTATATTGTTTATATGTTTATATTTGACTTTGTAAGAAATTTGAATATAAATAAGACAGAGTTATAGGTTTTAGGGCACTTACAATTTAATAGGGATGATAAGATGCAGATAAGTGGTAAGGGACATGAAATTCAAAGTCTTATAATATAAATAGAAACTTTTCATTTTTAGTTACATTAATTATATTAATGGAAAAGTTGGCATTTGAGCTAGATCTTGAAAAATGGATAGAATTTATTTATAGAATGACCTTTTATATTTAAGTTTCAAATTCATTTGGAACTTATTGTGGTATATGATATTTCCAGTGCTTCTTGCTGAATAGGGAGTCATCGCTCCAAATGCTTGCTTTCTTGGCTTTACTGAGCCCTACACATTGTGTTTGATTACTTTTGGATGTTGATTAATCTGTTCCTTTGAATGGCATTTCCAAAATTTTTTTTGCACTAACAAACAGTTTTGTTGATTACTCATTTGTAATGTAGTTTGAGGCCTAGTGATACCATTATGAGAATTGGCTAGTTGACAGAAGCTCTTATGGAGGGAGGTATATTTCCTAATTTTTTTCTCTCGGATCAAGATTGGTCATTTTGATAATATAGTTGCATTCAGTTTTGTTTTTACTGTTCTTTTCATTTATATTGTTGAAATAGTTATGTATATTGTTTTCTTGGTTTTGTTTGCTTTACTGTATTAGTTCATACACGTTTTCCCACATTTCTCGGAATTTCTCAAATCATTTTTTCTTACTGAACAATATTTCATCATATTCATATGCTAATTTCATTTAGCCATTCCTTAATTTATGGGCACTTGTTTCATTTATAATTCTTTGCTAGTACAAAAAGTACCATGCATATACAATGCAGGGTTCACCAGTATGAGTAAAAGTACAAAATGTCCTTTTCCTAGGAAAAAGAAGAGCAGCAGACGTCTAATCTCTGGGACCATTAACTGGCTACCGAAGATGAAAAAATAACATGTTATTGATACATAATAACTGTCCAAAAACCATAGAAGAACAAGTAAATCCAGACTTGGACATAGAATGAGCCAAGCAATTTGGTGAAGATTATAAATGGTGTTTGAGGTGACATTTAGGCATTCTTTTTCTCCTTTTAAATTGTTCCAAAAATATGTTTTTTTAAAGCCATCCCTTGAGGAAATGGATTGAGGATATTGAGTAAAAAGAAAATCACAAGCCAAAGTGTAGGACAGGAAATGAAAGTTGCTATGCCCAAACTGTGCATACCCTTTGATCCAGCAGAATCTCTACTGGATCCTGTAGCCCATGGATATCATAAAAGAGGGAAAGGACCCACAAAATATTTGTGGCAGCCCTTTTTATAGTGGCAGGGAACTGGAAACTTAGTGGATGTCCATCAGTTGGAGAATGACTGAATAAGTTAAGGTATATGAATGTTATGGAATATTATTGTTCTGTAAGAAATGATGAGCAGGATGATTTCAGAGAGGCCTGGAGAGATTTACATGAACTGATGCTAAGTGAAATGAACAGAACCAGTAGATCATAATATACAGCAACAAGATTATGCAGTGATCAGTCTGATGGATGTGGCTCTTTTCAGCAGCAAGGTGGATTCAGGGCAACTCTAATAGGTGACTGAATGTGGATCACAACATAGTATTTTCACCTATCTTGTTGTTTGCTTGCTTTTTGTTTTTTTCTCATTTCCTCCCTTTTCCTCTGATTTTTCTTGTGTAGCATGATAAATGTGGAAATATATTTAGAGGAACTGCACATGTTTAACTTATGTTGGATTACTTGCTATCTAGAGGAGATGGGAAGGTAGAAAGAAAAATTTCAAACACTTATTTTTCAAGGGTGAATATTGAAAACTATCTTTGCATGTATTTTGAAAAACAAAAAGCTATTATTTCAAAAAGCAAAAAAAAAAAGATAGGAAGGTTGATCCTCAAAAAGGTTATGTGGGGTGTCAGACAAGAAAAGAAACTGATTCTCCACATTAGACAAACATCCTTTACCTTGAACATTGCCGGAAGCATACTACCACCATTGCTAGCCATATTTGGGCATGTATAGTACTCATATTTTTGTCTTTGAATTATTTGGAATATATTTCCCCTAGTGGGATCTCTAGTCCAAAGATATGAATAATTTAATTACTTTTGCCCTTACATAATTCCAAGTTGTTTTTAAGAATGATTAAGAAGATTCAATTTGTAGTTCTATTAACATTGTCTAAGTGTGTCGGTTTTTCCTTTCCCTCCTAATATTGACTATTTCTCTCTTTTGTCATCTTTATTAAATTAAATATGAAATTACCACTTTTCATATGGATGTTAACAATTTGCAGTTCTTCTTTTGAAGATTACTTATATTCTTTGATCATTGATCTAGCAAAGAATGAATTTTGGACCTTAAATATGTATGTTAATTTTCTGTTTTTCTTCTTTTTTTGTTATTGCTAATTTCTTTAAATAGGGATGGAGAATGGATTTTATTGATATTAGAAAGTCCTGGATGTAGAAACTCCCTCTACTAATACATTTTGGCTGCAATTTATAGTCTTAGGGAATAGCTCAGAACCCTGAGAAATTAAGTTACCCAGGGTGACATAAGCATTATGTATCAGCCAGATAGAAATGTAGTGACTTGCCTAGGGTTATAAAACTAGTAAATGCTGGAGGCTAGTTTTAAACTATTACTATTATTAGCATCATGAGGAATGAATACTCTTCATATTATCACAATCTCTACCAGTCATGTACTTCTGGTTGTCTCTATTCACCTTGGCTTTAAGATCATTAGGTTTTCTTTTTATGGAAAGGACATTTTCTTTTAATGTTATTGTTGTTTGCTTCCCTTCTCCCAGATTGCCCTTCACTTCCATATATTTGCATTTCCCTACAGTTACCTTTATTTCTTTGCTAAGATTTGCCTCTGTGGATTTAAGTTTTTCTCTTTTTCCAATTATTCTGCTGTGCAGGCAATAATTTTACCCTCGTAATTCTTATTTCTCTTTTAAATCATTCCAGCATATTATTCTGTAGTTCTATGCTGTCTTCACAACTCACAGGATCCTCTGCTTTATCAGGTGCTGTATTCCTAGTACTACACTTATCCTATGTGGAGGCCATATTTTCTTCTACCATAAATATAGTCCCTGTTGGTTTATATATTTATGTTTAAGATCTTTGAATTTTCTTCCTCTTGAGAACTTTGGTAATTTCAGTCTGCTATTTGGAGTTTGGATCTGAGAAAAGTGGGAGGGGTAGGGTGGTCATGTGCTTTTATGTCATAGTTGAAGGGAAATATCTTGAGGACTTATATCTCTAAGGTAAGGAGATTTTTATTTCTTAATTAAGGAATACCAATTTAACTGACCTCTGGTATGGAAGGTGGAGATTGGCACCCATGTTCATCATGGCAAGGGTAGAGGCTTCCTGAGAAATTATCAGTAACTTGAGCTTTATAATTCTGATGAATTTGTCTATGGGGAAGCTGCTTGGTTTAGAAATAGTAGAAACACAGAGAGTTAGGAGAGTTAGGTTTTTTTTTTTTAGATTAATATTTTATTTTCCAAATATAAAATAATTTTCACTATTCACCTTTATAAGATTTTTAGTTCCAAAATTTTTTTCCTCTCCCCAAGACAGTATGCAATCTGATATAGATTATACATTTACAATCATTTTAAATGTATTTTCTTATTAGTCATGTTATGAAAGAAAAATTAGAATAAAAGGGAAAACCCTGAGAAGGAAAAAAAACAAGTGAATATATTATGCTTTGATCTGCATTCAGTCTCCATAGTTCTTTTTCTGGATCTGAATGGCATTTTCCATCCCAAGACTATTAGAATTGTCTTGGATCACTGCATTTCTGCAAAGGGCTAAGTCTATATAGATGATCACTGAACAGTGTTGCTGTTACTTTGTACAATGTTCTCTTGGTTCTGCTCACTTCAGTCAGCATTAGTTCATGTAAGTCTTTCTGGGCTTTTCTGAAATTAGCCTGTTTATTATTTCTTATAGAACAGTAAAATTCCATTAATTTAAGGGGCTCAATTTCTTCATCTGTAAAGTGAGTGGGTTGGACTACATGCTTTCTGAGGCTTACTTTTATGGTCCCATTATCTGTTCCCTTCCAACAATAAGTCCTATGAGAATTAAAAAAATAATTTTAAATGTGAATGAATAGGTCTCAAATCTATTGTCTGCCTCTGAGAACCTAGGATGCCATATATATGAAAAATTATAAGAGAGTAAGAAAGGGATTTCTAGATCTTTGTTTCTTGAAGATGGAGAAAGGGGAAATGAAATGGGAATTGAAGAAATTAGAGGTGTAGTCCTAAATTAAGGTGGGTGAGGTTGACCTGAAAGAAAGAAGAGTCTGAAAAGAAAGACTCAGCTAAACTGTCCTTGAACTTGAAATTCCATCTTCTGCCTCTAAACCTTCTCCAGAGTACCCTCCGTGCCTGGAATGTACCTCCCCCTTATGTCTGTTCTTGGAAATGTAGTTTCCTTTAAGGCTCAGCTCTTTTCTGTGAGCCACTTCCTAGGAAAAACTTTTTGAATTTCCCCTAGGTCCTTAAATCCTTAAATTTACACATGTGTTTATCTATTTACATATCACATTACAACAGAGATGACTTTTATTGATTAATTTATTTTTGGTGTCCCTAAATACACCTATATACAAAATAAATTCTTATATTGGATTAGACTGTCAAGACAATGCATAACTAGCCCTTCTCTTAAGTAGTATACTGAAGATATTTCATTTGTACTTACATGTATAATTCTTAGTTTCCTTTTGCCCTCAGTTTAAAATCATTTTTAGAGTGATGCAATTGGCCGCAAGATGAGACATGAAGTTGCCTGTGTGATAGAATAGATACAGTGCAAAAATGTATTGAGGAATAATTGTAGTGTTATCACCAAAGTTAGAGCTATTGCGTTAGTCCTGAATGCAAAATAAGTTGGTGAATCAGGACTTAGTAATCACATATTCTGTAAGGGTTTTTGTGATTTTGTTTTGAGAGGCAACTTGATAGGATCATGGAATTATGGAGTTAGAAATGGAATGGATTATAGAAGTTATTTTGTCCACCCTTTTATTTTACTGACTAAGAAACTGAAACCTAGACATTGTCATGTGTCCAAGATCATAGAAGTAGTATGTGTCAAAGACAGGTTTTGAACCTAGTTCTATAACTAACACTCTTTCCACTACACCATGCGGACACTTTGTAGGTAACTGATCAATTGTAAAAAGGAAGACTGGACTCGATGGTGTTATATGACTTTCAAGGTCTCATGTAGCTCTAAATTCTATGATCCCAGTGTGGGCACATTTTGCCATGGGGTTAAATCTAATTTTCTAGTATAGTAGTAATAGAGTTAAATATGGCAATTGATTAAGGGAGCAAAAGTATATACCACTTGTCCCCATCTGCACTCTCCTTGTTCTAATATGAAATGTAATTTTAATGCAGGTTAATAGTGTACATGGCATACATAAAATTCTAAATTGCAGAAAAGCTTGATATTAGTAGAAGACAATATCTAATATTTTTTCCTTATTGTGCCACTTTCAACAAAGCTGCTTAGCATTTCCTTTATTGGGGAGCTTCTTAAACACTAATCTACAAATTTACTTTCTAGAAGGTCTTTTAAAGATAAGTCTCATATTTTTAGGATAGCTTAGTTGTACCTCTGCAGTAGAGAAACAACCTTGGAAAGAAGCAGACTCTCATTTTTCCTAGAGTCAGCAATATCTGCTAGGTTGGTAAACAGCCAGGCAATGGAAGATGAAATATGCACATTAATGTTAATTTATCTGCACATTATTCTGTGGGATGGTGTTTTCTATGTGTTGTTTCCCTATAAAAACGGTATTACAATGTGTCATTGTTTACTCAAATTGATGGCAGGGGGTTAACATGGGAATATTAAGTGAAGGGATGTTTTTTTTTTTCCTTGCAAAATTGACTTCATTTTCTATAAAGGTTGTGTGAACTAGTGTTGTTAGGACAGTTTGAGGAAACTCTCTGTATAAGTTTGAACTACATGATTCATTAATGCCCTTATCATCCCTGTTAATTTATTTATTTATTAAATTTTATTTTATTTAATAATAACTTTGTATTGACAGAATCCATGCCAGGATAATTTTTATGCAACATTATCCCTTGCAATCGCTTATGTTTCGTTTTTTCCCCTCCCTCCCTCCACCTCCCCGCCCCAAGATGGCAAGCAGTCCTATATATGTTAAATATGTTGCAGTATATCCTAGATACAATACATATTTGCAGAACCGAACAGTTCTCCCGCTGCACAGGGAGAATTGGATTCAGAAGGTAGAAATAACTCGGGAAGAAAATCAAAAATGCAAATAGTTCACATTCGTTTCCCAGTGTTCCTTCTTTGGGTGTAGCTGTTTCTGTCCATCATTTATCCATTGAAACTCAGTTAAGTCTCTTTGTCATAGAAATCCACTTCCATCAGAATACATCCTCATACAATATCGTTGTCGAAGTGTATAATGATCTCCTGGTTCTGCTCATCTCACTTAGCATCAGTCCATGTAGGTCTCTCCAAGCCTCTCTGTATTCATCCTGCTGGTCATTCCTTACAGAGCAATAATATTCCATAACATTCATATACCACAATTTACCCAGCCATTCTCCAATTGATGGGCATCCATTCATTTTCCAGTTTCTAGCCACTACAAACAGGACTGCTACAAACATTTTGGCACATACAGGTCCCTTTCCCTTCTTTAGTATTTCTTTGGGGTTTAAGCCCAATAGAAACACTGCTGGATCAAAGGGTATGCACAGTTTGATAACTTTTTGGGCATAATTCCAGATTGCTCTCCAGAATGGCTGGATTCGTTCACAACTCCACCACCTGTTAATTTATTTAAAAAACAAACCTGGAAACAACCATGACAGAACAGAACCATCAGAAATAGATGAAAGTATATACCATTTGCCCCTACCTCCCACTCTCCTACTTATTCTGGTACAAAATGTGATGACAGAGTTGTTAGTAAATTTGCCTTCTAAAATCAAATATTTCTTTATTATGATTCCTGAGGTATAGAATGGGAATGGGGTCCTGATTCTTCCTCTAACTCTTATTTTGGATTTGGAACTTATGCAAACATTGTTTGGTTTGGTAATGTTTTCCTGTTTGCTGGTTAGACATAGTGCAGGGGAAAAATGGAAAAAAAAATAAAAAGCTTGTGAATAGAAGTGGGAAGTTTGGAGACCATCAAGTCAGGTGGTAGAATATTCTGGGAGCTGCTTGCAGACACAGATGGTCTCTGTAAACTGTTGTGGCAGGGAAGCTCTGCCAGACATCCTGGGGAGTTTATTACTAAAGTGTGGGATCAGTAAACTTTTAAAAACATACTGTGCATGTAGAGTCATTTAAAATAGTGTAAATTAAAAAACCTTTTTGTATTTAAATCTCCCAATCCTCCCCTTCTGTCTTATAAGTACTTTATAGGAAGACCTCAGTTTTAGTGCTGTACAATTTTCTTTTCTGGTGTTCTTCCCAGCAGGAAAAGTCAAGATTCTGATGGTGTTGTGGCTTTTGTTTTTCAGAGTTAATTTTATTTGATGCTCATCTCTTCTCTCTCTTTCTCTCTGTCTCTGTGTCTGTCTCTCTGTGTCTGTCTGTCTGTCTGTCTCTCTCTGTCTCTATCTCCATCTCTGTCTCTCTGTCTCTCTCTTCTCTCTGTCTCTGTCTCTCTGTCTGTCTGTCTCTCTCTCTCTCTCTGTGTGCCTCTGTATCTGTCTCTCTTTGTCTCTGCCTCTCTGTCTGTCTCTCTCTGTGTCTCTCTCTCTGTGTCTCTGTCTCCATCTCTCTCTCTCTCTCTCTTTTCTCTTCTCTCTCTCTCTCTCTCTGTGTCTGTATCTGTCTCTCTTTGTCTCTGCCTCTCTGTCTCTCTCTCTGTGTCTCTGTCTCCATCTCTCTGTCTTTCTGTTTCTATCTCTCTCTGTTTCTGTCTCTCTCTCTGTCTCTCTCTCTCGCTCTGTGTGTGTGTGTGTGTGTCTCTGTATCTGTCTCTCTCTGTCTCTCTCTCTCTGTGTGTCTCTCTCTCTCTCTGTGTATCTCTGTCTTTGTCTGTCTCTCTGCCTCTTCCTCTCTCTGTCTCTCTTTTCTCTCTGCCTCTCTCCTCTTTCCTTCTTTCCCCCTTCTGTGCATTTCCTCTTCTCTTCTCTCTTCCTCCCTAATCTTCTTTCTTAGCTACTCTATTTCTTCTCCCTTTTTCATCATTGGGATCATTGGATTGAGAGTTGTAAGGAACATGAAATATCAGACATACCAGCTATCCCTCATTTATCAATTCCATTAATAATAGATGATTTAAAACCTAAAATTAATATGAGCTTTGGTATTTTTTTTAAGAAAAGAGGAAATTATGTTAGAGATTGTGTGTGGTCTATGGCAAGGAGCACAATTGTTCAGCCAGCTGCTAACAGTAATACTAGCTGCAACATTTAATTTTGTATGGGTTGTAAAACAAGATTAGGGAACGATTATATCTTTTGAAAAAAAAAAAACAACCAAGTGCAGTAAACCCAAATTTGATAGAAGTATTTTTGTTGTTTTTAAATATGACTTTATAACCATTGGTTTCATATCTATAAGGATGCCCTACATGCAGAAATAACTCTGGAGAGCTTTCATTTCTCAGTGGTGCTAAGATGACATGGAGACGAAGGAATTGGTTTAAATCAGGTCTTATTTTCCACTTGCATCCCTTCTTTGCCCAAGAAACTTTTACGTGACCATGGGTATATAGGTATGTATATATATATATATATATTACACAAATCAAACATTTAATGATAATAAATCATAATTTTGTGACCTCCACATACACTTATGAGAATCCATATAGGACTGTGAACCACAGTTTTAGAAGCTGGGGTTTAGATGTTGATTACTGAAACACAATTTTTTTGCAAATGGATTTCTCTCTATCTTACCATCATCTCTGCACCTGGAAGAGTCTGGGTCTTCTTCAAAGCTGATATATGTATATATATATATATACATATATATATATATATAATATAATATACACGTAAAGACATACTTTAAAAATGATAGGCTAGGATGTTGGCCTGAATTAAAGAACTTGATTTGTAAAGAGGATGTAAAATCATTAGGACCTCACCTTGGAACCCCCAAATGGTGGCTGTTATAATACCAGAGTTCTAGGGGATAATTTTGTAGCTCATATTAGCTCATGAGCCCCTAGTAGGGCTTCCCTCTTAACAACCAGCTCGTAGGCTTATATAATTCTTTTTTTAAATTTTAATAGCTTTTTATTTACAAGTTATATACATGGGTAATTTCACAGCATTGACAATTGCCAAACCTTTTGTTCCAATTTTTCCCCTCCTTCCCCCACCCCCTCCCCTAGATGGTAAGATGACCAGTACATGTTAAATATATTAGAGGGGCTTATATAATTCTTTAGCAAAGGTATGGATAACATGGCAAAAACAGTAGTTGCAAAGAATTACCCTCAACATCAGGAACATATTCTCCCACAAGTAGTCTAGAATCCATGAAGTTTAAAGCAAGAGAATGATTGTAAAGTGCAATGGTCTTGAGAAACATGCATAAAAAATAAGTGCTGAAGGCAAATCGCAACTCAGTTCTGCATAGAGTTATAACTTTGATATTCATCTTGTCTCTTCATGCATATAAGAGATTCTACATTTCCAAGACCAGCAATTCAGCTGGTCTTCCTCCAGGTCACTCCTAAGGGATCTACTACTGCTGGATGTGTTCAAAGAACTACAGATGCCTGAAGGCATAAAGATTTAGGCGAGGACATTTTAGCGAACTTCAAATATTTCAATGGCTGTGATTTGGAGGAGGGAATAAACTTGTTCTCTTTGACCCAGAGGGAAGAGTTAGAAGTGACAGGTAGAAGTCATAAGATAGATTTAGATTTTATGTAAGGAAAAAATCTTTCCTTATAGAGTTATTCAAAGGTGGAAGAGGCTGTCTTAGGAGATGGTGAATTCTTTATCACTAGAAATTTTCAAGGGGAGACTAGATGCTGAGTTGTTAGTGATGTGTAAATGGGATTCAGGGACAACATGGATGAGATGATTTTTAATGTCCCTTCCAACTCTGAGATCCCATATTCTGTGTGTGGTAGCTAGAAAGCATTTCTAGAAGATTTGGGCTACTTAGAGTAAAATAAATTTATAAATAGTCCTTCTGCAGGGTAATCCTGGTTTTTGGATTTGAGTAAAAGTGTTGATATTGATAGCACCTGGAAGTAGAAGTTCAAAGTACTTTTGTTTCTCCTAAACAATAATGCTTTCAAAAACTCAGGATCACCAAAATAGTTCATTTTAAAACCATGTTTATGATTTAAAACCAGCTGAGAAATGTTCATTCACTTTAAGTGAGCAAGAAATAAATATGATTCTTGGTGAGAAAAAAATAAAAGATAGTTTCAATGAATGTTTCTATCACTAAAATGTATACCTGAAATAAAGCTTTCGATGGCACTTATTTTGGTCTAGAATGGTGTACTTGTTAGCAACAGAAAAAGTTGGTTTTTAATATATATTTTGAATAGTGCTTGTCTTTTTAGGTATCAATGACATTTACTTTTTCTGTATTGGTTAAGACCAGTCTGAGCATTTAAAGATCTTCTTATAATCTTACTTTAAATGAGCAATATGATATTTTAGGCAAAATGTAATAAAGATTTACAAGAACAACTCAGAACTTTTATTCATTTGACAAACATATTATGAATATCAACTAAAATCATAGCACTTTTTAGAAATAGGGTTCCAATGATTTTACTTGAATGAATGAATGAATAAAGCATTGATTATGCCCTTAATATGTACAAAACACTGTGTGAAGTGTAGGGATGCAAATAGAAAAATAAGACAGCTCTCAAGGAGCTCACCTTTTAATTGAGGAGCTAATACAAGTGAACGGTTTTATCTGCAAGTTAAATGAAATGACCATGGCCCCTAGAGTGTGGTGGCAAAGGATATGGTAATTTCTCTTCTTTCATGTAATTTCCACTGATAAAAATCACATCAGTTTTTGATGCTGAACCATTTGCTGGTATGAAGGCCTTTGAAATCTTTCCTAATTGTGACTTTAGCACTTACAGAAACAGTTGCTAGGTTTCATCTCTTTAGGAGTTGCTTTTCAGGATAAGGGGAAGGGAAAAAGCCTTTATTATATACCCACTATGCTCTAGGTGCTAAGTGCTTTACACACATTTGATCTTTGAAATACTCCTGTGAAGTAGTTGCTATTATTATCCCTAGCTTACAGTTGGGGAAACCAAGGCAGACAGATCACATGATTTTCCCTGGATCACACATTTAGTGTCCAAATTCAGATTTGAACTCAGGACTTCCTCACTTAAGTCCAATGCTCTGAGATAGGTACAATGCATAGAGAACTTGAGTTGGGAAGAGTTGCATTCAAATCTGTACTCAGACATTTATTCGCTGTATGACTGTTGTCAAGATACTTAACTTCTTTCTCAATTTCTTCAACTATGAAATGGGGGTATTAATAGCATTTATTTTTCAATTTCAAATTGTAGCCAGGGCAGCTGTCAAGAAAAATATGCTGTAAGAAATCACTGAAAAATTATAAAATATAAATAATTACATAAAATTATAAATAATTGTAAATTATAAAAGTATATAATAATTATTAATGACATAATAATTATAAAAATTATAAATGTCATATAATTATAAATAATTGTAAATTATTAACATAGTGCCTGGCATATAGTAAGCACTTAATAAATGTATATTACAACTCTATTTTTTCCTCCCTACTCACTGAGTCATTTAGGATATTAGCTGAGGACACCGGACTGGCAACGTTACTACTTCCAAGATTCTTGGGCTCAGAATCCATGGCTGTATCCATCCAGGATATAGGGGATATTTTAATTCATATTTCCAATGTTTGCAAACACTATTGAACCCAAAGTTTCTATATACCCAGCATGAGAAACTGAAAGGGACTCAGCTATCATCTTGTCTACCACAATCACTTAAGAGATGAGGTAATTGAGGTGCAGTTAAATCATATGCTTAGGGTCACATAGAAAGTAAGGGCCCAAAGAAGACAAGGTAGAAGAGCTCCCTTAGAGAATAATGCCTTCTATTTTTACATATGAGGTCCAGATAGATTTAGTAATTTACCCAAGTTGCCCCACCTGGTAAGTAGCAGAACTGGTTTTCACATCCAGGTGCTCTTTCTCCAGATCTGTGGCTTTTCCTATTAACTATGCTACTTTCCAGGATACATGCTTAAAAAAAAAATTAATCACATTTAAAATTCAAGATAAGGGATCCTTTAGGTATGGAAGGTAAAGATATGATATTTTATAGCCATCACATGACAGTGTCTGCCCTGTTTCACATCCAATCCCCATCAAACAATTCCTATTATGTGTCACCGGAAAGCTGTTGACAGACTTCCAGTCACAATATACCCCTTGGGTCTGGAGAAAAAGTAACCGTGCTGGAATGAAACTGGAGGAGCCACAGGAAAAGAGACTGCCAAGAGAAACTGTGAGGTTGTAGCCAGGGCAGCTGTCAAGAAAAATATGCTGTAAGAAATCATTGAGAAAGAGAGGCCCCAGAAGAAGGAGTGTTAGAAGGAGAGTTGCTTTGAGGATGTGATAAAAACAGTCAATCCTTAAATCAAGATGTAAAATTTCTGGATGTTGGAAGCCATGGGAAACTCCAAGTCTGTCATGATGAGTGGGGGAGGAGCAGACAAGGAAAAAGCACAATATCAGGCAGCAGCTGGAAAGGAAATTTTGGGGGAAAAAGGTGGCATTACTTTTTTTCCCCAATGTCTTTTATAAATTTAAAGCCACTTTGTTAATTTTGGAGTGGAAAACTGTATTAATCATTTTTCCCCCTGTTGGATTATCTAGGCTGGTCATGTTAAATGTAAAAGTTTAGCTTATTCAGATGGTAATTCTAAATGTTCTGACTGAATATACTTTAAGAATTTTCACAAATGCTGCTTAGAGCTGATCACCTATGGTTTCTTCTTTTTCTCAGTTTTATAAAGAATAGATCTTCCCAGGGCAGCTAAGTAGTGTAATGGATAGTGTAACCAGCCTTGAAGTCAGGAGGACCTGTGTTCAAATCTGAACTTAGACACTTAATACTTCCTAGCTGTGTGACCTTAGGCAAATCACTTAACCCCAACAACCTCTGCAAAAAAAGAAAAGAAAAGAAAAAGAGAACAAAAAAGAATAGATCTCTCCTCCCCTCTCCCCCAGCCAAAGTCAAAGTGATCATAGCTCTAGAAGGAGAGGAGATCTCAGAAACCATCATACTTTTCTGTAAATTAAGCTTATGGATCCCTCTCAGAATGTTATTAATTGCATGCAAGACATAGGACTACAAAGGAAACCAAATTATTGAAATAAGAACTATCAAACTATTTTTCTAAAATATTTTACTGATCCAAATTAAGAAATTTGGATCTAGACCTATGTTCCTATTTTACAGATGGGGAAATTGGGACCAGACAGGTTATTTAGATGATATATCCAATGTCATACATCTAGTGAGCAGTAGATATAAAATGTAGACCTAAATTCTTTGTCTCTAGAATTAGTAATTTATCCATTGTACCTACCACTATCCCACTCTAGTGCTTTATAGCATGGAATTAACACTGGATTTTTAAAAGCTGTGGAAACTTAGTTCCAGCTTGGATTCCTCCAAACTTCTGAAATCCCATCAGGTCCTATCATGATAGACAGACTTCTGGTACCAGTCTGGAATTCTATTTGTTTGAATTCTATTGTGATGTGTATCACCAGAAAATTGGCTCCCCATGAGTATATAGTTTGTACTAAATGGTTACCTGCCCACAGGTGACCATTTTGGCTGCATTAACCAATCAAATGAACAAGATTCCAATATGGCCTCCAGTCCTATGTGGCCCCTTCCAGTTTGGGCAGTGAAAGTGTAGGGTGTGGGGTAAGGTTGGAAAAGACAAAGAAGGCAAGAATCAAATTTTCTACATCATCTTTGAATGTTAATGGCCCTCAGAACAGGAAATTTTTGCTCAATGAGGATCAAGTTGATATGCTATTGGAGAAAGTGAATCATATATTAACATATAACAACTTGATCCAGAGGAAAGGCTCCAACACATTGGATGCAACCTCTGTGGGGAAATAAAAAGAGAGACAAGGGCAAGAATTAAATGAGATTAGAAGGTGAGAGAGAAAGGCTTCACACCCCTACGAGGGTAATGCACAAATGTATCAAATGAAAGAAATGTGCAAAAACGTGTGAAATCAACATTTTATATAAAACAAAGCTATTATTCTTTCTGCACATTTGTGTAACTTCCTTTGTGTCAAACACAAACACTTTATTTTCACAAATGTAACAGAGATCTTAAAAAAAAAAGATCAATCCTCTTTTCCCAAGGCACTGAATATGAACTTTGCCATGAAGAACTTCATTATAATCTGGGTAGCTCTATGAAGTCTGTCTTTTTGTCATTCACTTCCTTAAGGTCTATGTCCAGCAATGGGGAAGAGTTAACATGTTTGATGCTTCCTTCTCTCTGAATAATTTTCATGGACTTTTGCTTTGCTTAGTGGGAGACAAATCCCTTTTATATTAGCATTCTTGAAGCAAAGGGTGCATTTTCTTTCTTTTTAAAATTTTTCATTATTTTTTTGTTACAGCTTTTTATTTTCAAAACATATGCATGGATAATTTTTCAACACTGACCCTTGCAAAACTTGTGTTCCATATTTTTCCCTCCCTTTCCTTATCCCTTCCCCTACACAGCAAGTAATCCAATATATGTCAAACATGTTAAAATATATGTTAAATCCAACATAAGTAAACATATTTATACAATTATCTTGCTGCACAAGAAAAATCAGATCAAAAAGGGAAAAAATTAGAAAGAAAACAAAAAGCAAGTAAATAATAACAAAAACAGTGAAAATGTTATGTTGTGATCCACATTCAATTCCCACAGTCCTCTCTCTGGATGTAGATGGCTCTCTCCGTCATAAGATCATTGGAAATGGCCTCAATCATATCTTTGTTGGAAAGAGCCATGTCCATCAGAATTGATCATTGTATAGTCCTGTTGTTGCCATGTATAATTATCTCCTAGTCCTGCTCATTTCACTCAGCATCAGTTCATTTAAGTCTCTCCAGTTCTCTCTGAAATCTTCCTGCTGGTCATTTCTTACAGAACAATAATATTCCATAACATTCATATACCATATCTTATTCAGCCATTCTCCAACTGATGGAGAGGATGCATTTTCTTCCTATCCTACAGAGGATAGATAAAAAAGTGAAGCAAGAAGAAATTAAAGGCGTCAAAGGTTGTACTGAAGAAGGTCTCACCACAATTAGAGGGAATGTGGTTGTAAAAGTCCCAGGCAAAGCTTCTAGAGGAATTTAAAGCTACTTTGTTAATTTTGGAATGGAAAATTATACTACTCCAATTTTTCCCCATTTCCCCATTATCATGATTGGTAATTATATCACCCTGCCCTTTTCTGGGTTCTGCTGCTCCAGGATTTTTTTTAAATCAGAGACACTTCTATGGATCTGTAAGTTTTCAGTTCTTCCAAGATGGTATGATCTAAGGAGAGGTGTGTCTACCACTCACCTGGTCTGTGCTTTGGTTGATGCATACCTAAAAGTACTCTTTCCTGCCCTGTAACTGTGGTTACAAGCTCTGGTGTGCTAAAGCTCCTTCTTACCTTGGGAGTGCCATCCAGGACTGTGACCTGGATCTCAATATGGGCAAAGCAACAGAGTCCTGACTCAGTGTCAGCAAAGATACCCCTGTAATCTTCTGATCAGTGGGCTGACAGCATGGGAAGTTGCCATTGCCATTGCTGTTTCAAAGGCTCCTAAGACCTGCTCCTGGTTTGCTTGGTCCCAGGCTGTGCTAGCATGGACTGTGCTGACTGTGCTCCACCCTCACCTAGGTGCAACAAACCTTTTCTGCCAACATTCTCAGTTGTCTTGGGCTGGAAAATTATATCACCTTGCCCTTTTCTGGGTTCTGCTGCTCCAGGATTTTTTTTTCTGGCATTATTAAAAATTTCAGAGCAGTTTGGGGAGGGCTCCAGTGAGGTGTTGCCTTTTCTCAGCTGTCTTAGCCATTCCTCCTTTTGGCTACTTAATAAAGTGCTTCATATTATTTTCCTCCTCAACTAATATATATGAATGCCCATACATTTCCCCAGTTGACTTTATTTGGGCTATTTGGTAAAGAACTGCTGACAAAATTACCTTGTCTGATTGAGATGCAATGATTACTGTAGTTTTAAGCAATCTCTTCCAATTGTTAGTATTTTAAAAAAGTTATTTTGTGGGTGGAAAGACAGGGTAGCAATGCACGAATATCTTATCTTAAACATTTATTAATAATTCTAAAAAAAAGCACAATCCCTAAAACAACAAAAACAAGACCAAAAAGCCCTCCCTTTTTATTACTTCTCTCATTTATTCCCATCCCTTTTTCTTCTTTCCTTTCCTTTCTTTCTTTCTCTATTTCATCTAATCCTTTCTCTGTCTTTTCTGTCCCCTCTTTTCTGTTTTTCTCTTCCTTCCTTCTCTGTCATATTTTTTCTCTCTTTCTATTATCCCTTCTTTTTTCTTTTTCTCTTTCCTCTTCTCTCTCTCATTTCTCTCACTCCTTTTCCCTCTTCTCTCATGCTCCTTTCCTCTTCTCCATTTTCTCTCTCATTTTCCTCATCTTTCTTTCTCCTCTTTTTTTTCATTCATGTTCCTTTATCTCATTTCTTTCACTCTTATACTTCCTCTTTTTTCTCATCTCACTTTTCATCTTTCCCTTCTCTAACACCTTTCTTCCTGCCCTCTTTCTTCTTTAGTTTTTTTTTTTTTATTTTTCTTCTTTGGGTTTTTATAGGAAGAAAAAGGCAGACTGAATCTTGATCTTGTCTATGAGGCTAAGTAGGGCAGCACAAATATAGAAACCCAGAGCTTAAAGCTAAAAAGAACTGCTGATGTAAAAGGTCACGAGTTCACAGGATATAGTGCTAAAAAATCATGGAGAACACCTATATTACCTTCATTTTACAAATAATTGAACTGAAGCTCATTTGGGTAGAATGACTTGGCCAATGGCCCACAACTACTTAGAGGCAAAGTTTAGAATTAAACATGGACCTCCAGATTCCCAGGTTGTTTTACCCCTCATTAAAAACTCAAGCACTACCTCTTTCGGGAAGTCTTTCCTGGTACCTTCAAACTGCTAGTGCCACTTCCTCTAAGGTTATCTTCACTCTACTGAGTTATATTCATACACATACAATACATACATACATATATATGATACATAAGTATATGCATGGTGTCTCCCCCATTAGAATGTAAGCTCTTTGAGGGTAGGGATTATTTTTGCTTTTTCTTTGAATGCCCAGTACTTAGAACAGTGAATATAATAAATGTTTAATAAATGATTATTGACTAATTGATTTATAGGCTACTCAAAAATACTGTGACTATATTAGGAAAGGAAGTGATGATTCCTCATTTAAAATCAGTTGTCTGTGTGCAGTAGTACCAGAGAAAAGCTCAAAATTAGAACAAGAAAAGGATGAAGATAAAAAGATTTCAACTGGAAAGGAGAGACACTTAAGGGAGGGCTATAATTAGGGTGCTAATACTACTGGTGAGAGGTAATGAGAGCCACATAAGATAGTGGCTGTGTGAGTAGACCGAAGGAATAAATATGAGTTGTTGAGATAGATTTAACCAGACTTGGTTTTGGGTAAAGGATGTGAAGATGACTTGAGTGAATGGAAAGATGATGACACTGTTGATAGGGATTGTGAGGTTCAGAAAAGGGCTGCATCTAGAGAAAAAAGGTTTTTTTTCCTCTTTTGAATTTGAGATGCCTATGAGACATCCTGTTTAATTGGAAATGTCCAAAAGCAGTTGTTAATGTTGGAGGGAAGTACAGGAGAGATCTTAAGGTTGGATAGTTTTTTGCAATCCATCGATACAATATTTGAACCAATAGAAGTAGATGAGATCACTAAGATATTATAGGGAGAGAAGGATCAAGATAAAATCTTGGGGAATACCTATCATTAAGGATAGTTCATAGATGATTATCTAGTAGCGAAGACTGAGAAAAGAACATGCTTATCCATAGGAAAAGAGGAATATCATGAAACTTCAGTGAAGAAAGAGTATCCAGGAAGAGAGGAAGGTCAATTGTTGGCCAAATATTAAGAAGGACAAAAACTCAGAAGAATGCATTTGATTTGTCAATTGAGACATCATTGGAAATTTTGGAGAAAGCAATTTCAGTAAGTTGTAGGATATGAAACCAGATTACAAGAGTTGAGAAGTAACTGAAAGCAAAGGAAGTAGAAGCAACAAATGTTGAAAGCTTTTTCTAAAAACAAAAAGCCAAGAATTTCAAGGGAATTAATGAAAAAAAAATCAAATGAAGGTGGCCTAGCTGTACCACATCTAAAATTATATTATAAAACAGCAGTTACTAAAACCATCTGGTATTGGCTAAGAAATAGACTAGTTGATCAATGGAATAGGTTAGGTTCAAAGGACAAAACAGCCAATAACTTTAATAATATAGTGTTTGACAAACCCAAAGACCCCAGTTTTTGGGATAAGAACGCAGTATTTGACAAAAATTGCTGGGAAAATTGGAAATAAGTATGGCAGAAACTAGGCATTGACCCACACTTAACACCATACACCAAGATAAAGTCAAAATGGGTTCATGACTTAGGCATAAAGAATGAAATTATAAATAAATTGGAAGAGCATAGGATAGTTTACCTCTCAGACCTGTGGAAGAGAGAGGAATTTATGACCAAAGAAGAACTAGAGATTACTACTGACCACAAAATAGAAAATTTTGATTATATCAAATTGAAAAGTTTTTGTACAAACAAAACTAATGCAGACAAGATTAGAAGGGAAACAATGAACTGGGAAAACATTTTTACAGTCAAATGTTCTGATAAAGGCCTCATTTCCAAAATATATAGAGAATTGACTCTATAAGAAATCAAGCCATTCTCCAATTGATAAATGGTCAAAGGATATGAACAGACAATTCTCAGACAAAGAAATTGAAACTTTCTAGCCATATGAAAATATGCTCCAAATCATTATTAATCAGAGAAATGCAAATTAAGACAACTCTGAGATACCATTACACACCTATCAGATTGGCTAGAATGACAGGGAAAGATAATGCGGAATGTTGGGGGGGATGTGGGAAAACAGGGACACTGACACATTGTTGGTGGAATTGTGAACACATCCAGCCATTCTAGGGAGCAATTTGGAACTATGCTCAAAAAGTTATCAAACTGTGCATGCCCTTTGATCCAGCAGTGTTTCTACTGGGCTTATAACCCAAAGAGATACTAAAGAAGGGAAAGGGATCTGTATGTGCCAAAATGTTTGTGGCAGCCCTGTTTGTAGTGGCTAGAAGCTGGAAAATGAATGGATGCTCATCAACTGGAGAATGAATAAATTGTGGTATATGAATGTTATGGAATATTATTGTTCTGTAAGAAATGACCAGCAGGATGAATACAGAGAGGACTGGCAAGACTTACATGAACTGATGCTAAGTGAAATGAGCAGAACCAGGAGATCATTATATACCTCAACAATGATACTGTATGAGGATGTATTCTGATGGAAGTGAATCTCTTCAATAAAGAGATCTAACTCAGTTTCAATTGATCAAGGATGGGTAGAAGCAGCTACACCCAAAGAAAGGACACTGGGAAATGAATGTAAACTGCTTACATTTTTGTTTTTCTTCTCGGGTTATTTATACCTTCTGAATTCAATTCTCCCTGTGCAACAAGAGAACTGTTCTGTTCTGCACACATATATTGTATCTAGGATATACTGTAACCTATTTAACATGTATAGGACTGCTTGCCATCTGGGGGAGGGGGTGAAGGGAGAGAGGAGAAAAATCGGAACAGAGTGAGTGCAAGGGATAATGCTGTAAAAAATTACCCTGGCATGGGTTCTGTCAATAAAAAGTTATTTAAAAAAAAGAAAAAGAAGAAAGCTTTTTCTGGGAATTTGGCTAGGAAATGGAAAAGAAATATAAAACGATAGCATGAAAGAATGGAAGAACCTTATTAATAAATTATTTAATTTTTAAACATTTTAATTTTTAAAAATTACATTTGATTGTTGCCTTTTATTTTTGTAGCACGATTATTTTGAATATATCTTTCCCCTCCTACTACCCAGTGAGACCTATGTATTACCTTGCAAGCAAAGAGCAATAGCTAAGCAAATCAAATTATACAGTGACTGTGTTTGGTTGCATACATGTACAACATTTTGTACCCATGGTCTTCCTTGTCTCCCAGGAAAGGAGAGAAATATATTTGTTCTTTTTTTCCCCTCTAGAGCCTTATTTGACCTTATTTTGGTGTACTTTTTATTTATATTAATATAATTATACATATTATTTCCTTGATTTTATTACAGCATAATATCACAGACTCTATGTATTAGATCTAGAAGGGATTTTAGAGGCCATCCAATACAAATGCCTCATTTTACAGATGAGGAAACTGAGGTACAGAAAGGAGCTTGTCCAAGATCACATAAATAGAGAATAGAGTTGGGATTCCAATATAGGTCTTGTGATTTAGGTTTTATGATGCCAACTTTTGTCTTCTTTCCACTGAACCTCTTGCATTCTGCATTAGTTCATATAAATCTTTCCATATTTTCCTTAATTCTTCAGTGTTTTAAAATAACATCAATATCCTATAACATTTATTTACCACAATTTGTTCAGTCATTGATCATTTGATGGACACTGTCCTTGTTCCTATGTGTATTTTAGTGTATGTCAGATCTTTCTATTCCTGGGATATATATTCCTGGGATACTTTGAGCTAACTGTTATATAGCTTAATGAATTCCATCACATAATTAAAAAACATTTTCTAGAATCATTGGGTCAATTCATAGCCCTACCAAACGGAAAGAATTGATGCTAAAGAAATGCTTCCTTAGGGAAACTACCCATACTGATTAACCCAGTCAATGTGCAGAGACTACAATTGGTCTGGAAATTGATACCTAAATTTAACCTAAAATGGTTAAAAGAGTAGAAAGTAAGAATATAAGATCCCTGAGAGGAAGTATGTAGGAGTTAGGGAGAGGGCAATTTAGCATCTTTCAGCACTATTTTGGTTGCAAACTAATAATAGACCTTATTGATGCTTCTTTCTGTTAAATGTGAAAGATATGTTGCTTATCCCCAATTCCCTGAGATGGGGGGAGGCATTTCTCTAATGAGTAAATATAGGCTAATGCCTTGAAAAACTTGTTCAGTTATATATGAAAAACTTGTTCATATATGCATGTTCAGTATACAGTTATATCATGGAATGCAATAAGGGGAACCAAACATTCACATAAATACCCCTTGATATTCCATTTATTCACTTCAGAAATATGGAAGAGTTGCCCAGCCTACTTCATTTACTGCAGTAAAACCCAACATTGTTTAATTCAAGATGTTCATCTTAAGAAGTAAAAAAAAAAAAAAAAAAAAAAAAAAAAAAAAAAAGAGAGAGAGAGGTTTAAAAAACGAACAAAACTGAACAGATTTTTTTTTTTCCTCTTTTACTTCCTGAATGCTCTGAAGTATCCAAGTTTTGGTTTGGAATTTTACAGAGTCTCATGAAGCAATCTTGGCACTAAGGATCAAATAGCATAAAATGCCTGTGGGCAAACCATTTTCAAATTGACTTTGTAATTTGTGATGTTAGAATATTACGATGACTAATTATTTAATTGCCTGATAGAGGAACATAGGTTACTTAAGTAGCTTGTGTTCATTTTGTGTGTGTTCACACTGTATTTTGATGTGCTGAAACAATTCTGCAGCCACCCAGCCCTAGGACTGACCCTGTGACTTCAACTTTTACCCAAAATATATCAGCTTTGAAAAAAGTATCAAGCTTTTCTAGAAGAAGCAGGGTCAGTGCTGGGGAAATAAGATGGTCAGTCAGGAAACAGGTGTTTATAGTGTATGAAAGCACAGAAATGGATATTTTAAAGTTGAACAGCATTGTCTCTCTAAATTGGGGTCCAATTGTATTTTGCCTATATCAATATTGGAATTTTTAGCTGAATATCAACTACTTGTGATTCCTACATTGCTTTCATCATGGCCAGAAGAAATTCTGGCCATCCTTAACCATTTATGAAAAATGTAAAAAGTTACTCACTGTTTCATGGCCCTTTCATCACCAACACAGACACCTTTAGACAATGGATTTGGATAGTACCATTCAGGGAACATTTATGATACTGTGATATTGAATTCAGGAGTAGCAGGTTTGAAGAGATTAAACCCATTGCATTTATTTCAGACTAGACCAGAACAACAGTATGGAGAGTGTTTCTTGGCACTTAGATGAAAAGCTTTTCTTTTTTCTTTGACAAGCTTATGCATACTTATTATTCAGGATGCTGGCAGCTATTTTTAAAAAGTCATTAATGATCATGACTTTAATTCAGAATGCACAATCATTTACTTTTGCTTAGCAACCTCTTTATGGATGGCTCATGGCTTCATAAATATAGATTTTGAAGAAATCTCAGAGATAATCTAGTGTAACCCCCCTTATTTTGAAGATGAGGAAACTGAGGATTTATCCAAAGTTACACAGGTAGGAAAAGAGAGGATTTTTAACTCAAGCTCTTTTGAATCCAAATTAGTTATTTACATCTTAAATAACTTAATTATAAGTAAATAAGTGAAGAAAAGATTGCAGGAATAACTGTTTCAGTTTGGCACATGATCTGAGGGTTTGTATCCCAACTCCCTTTTGATTTGATGAGTCAAGTCCCCAGAGTATAGCTATAAAGTCCTATTATGGTTCCAGGGGAGGAATTTTAGTTCTGAGAATATGAGAGGGAGATAATTTCTAGTATTATAGCTCAAAATTTCCAAATGTTGAGTCCTCTCCTTTGCTTATTATTTGAAAATCATTTAGTCAGTCAGACTTATTGCTTTTAGAAAATATTTATTTGCCAAAGAATTATAGTAAAAAGAGTTAGTTCAGTTCCTCCACTCCTTACCAAATTTTGTGATATTCTGTCTCATAAATAAATAAAATTGATTCAAGCTTGGAGAATATGTAAAGCAAAAGCGTAACTGAGCTTCTGATTATTGGAAGTCCTTTTCCTCTCATAGTGCTCAAGACACATTGTAAAAGTATTTTATTTTTCCGAATACATTCAAAAGTGTTTTTCAAAATTCACTTTTCCAAAACCTTATGTTCCAAATTTTTCTTTCTTTCCCCCTCTCAAGATAGCAAGTAATCTGATATAGGTTAAACATGTGCAATTCTTCCAAATATATTTCCATATTCATCATTCTGTGTAAGAAAAAGCAGATCAAAAGGAAAATAAAAGAATAAAGAACTAAAAAGAGGTGAAAACAGTCTCCATAGTTCTTTCTCTAGGTGTGGCTAGCACTTTCTTTCACAAGTGTTAGCAGAATTTCCTTGAATCACTTCAAGAACCAAATCTATCACAGTTGATCATCACACAATCTTCTTGTTTCTGTTCAATGATCTCTTGGTTCTGCTCATTTCACTCAGCATCAGTTCATATAAGTCTCTCCCCCATTTTCTGAAATCACCTTGCTCATCATTTCTTAAAGAACAATATTCCATTACATTCATGTACCATAATTTATTCAGCCATTCCCCAACTGATGGGCATCTGCTTAATTTCTAGTTCTTTGCCACTACAGAAATGGCTGCTACAAACATTTTTTGCACATCTGGGACCTTTTTCCCTCTTATGATTTCTTTGTGATATAGACCTAGTAGTAAGACTGCTGGATCAAAGGATATGCACAGTTTGGTAGTCCTTTGGGCATATTTCAAAATTGGTCTCCAGAATAGTTGGATCATTTCACAATTCCATCAACAATGCATTAGTGTCCCAGTTTTCCCACATTCTCTCCAAAATTTATCATTACCTTTTTCTGTCATCTTAGCCAATCTGAGAGGTAGTGCTACCTGATAGTTGTTTTAATTTTCATTTCTCTAATCGATAGTAATTTAGAACATTTTTCCCCATATGACTAGGAATGGCTTTAATTTCTTCATCTTAGAATTGTTTGTTCTTTTGACCATTTATCAATTGGGGAATGGCTTATATTCTTATATGGAACATCTTTTTGTACTCGGGGGAGAGCTATGTCAATTTTATATTCCTGGGAGAGCTGATAATTGGGATACCATTAGGACACCAGTAAGAAGATGGGAAGTCCAAAATCCTTCCAACTCTATGAATAACTTAAGGGCTTTCTCCGAGTGCAAGATCAGAGCAGAGGAGGATGGAGAAAGATCCAAATCATAACCTTTTCTTCTCTATCCTACCAATCCCCAATGGTTTCCCTTTAGGGGATTTTACTAGAATCCACACTTATTCCAATTTCTCATCTTGTTCTCAACTAACTTGATATTTTATAGCTGACTCTTCAAGTATGACCATCTTTCCTTAGCATATCCAAACATTTAACACAGTAAAAACAACATTCCAGGTCATGAGGATTTGGGCACTTAGTCTTGCCTATGATTAATTGGTTGATTGAAGCAAAAGCCGATAAGATTGAGATTTGCTTCTATCCTATTAAATTGCCAGGACATATTATTATGTATTTTAATTGGGGTCAAGTGAGGATGAATTAATCCCATCCATGCCCACCTTTACATTACTATAATCGACAAAACATGGTATTTTGGAATTTAAGTTTGAATTGCATTGCTGATACTTAAGCCCCTTTCTCCTTATGCTTCTCCTCTCAAATCTCTCTCCACTTTTTCTAATACCTTCTCTCAGTTGAGGGCTTAGCTTCTACTTTATTGAGAAAATCAAAGCTTTCTGACATAAGCTTCCTTTTCTCCCCCTTTCTTAATTTTGAAATTCTTTGACATTATCTCCTATTTCCTTTTCATTTCTTTATCTCTGAAAATAAGATTCGTCTTCTTAAATCCAACTCCTGTCCAGGTAAACTTGAGATCATCTCTTCCAGAAGACTGGAACCTCAACCATCCTCACTTTATTTTATATAAATATTTAAGTATTTAATCTTCAATATCCCTGCCTACTGACTCCTTTTATACTACCTTTAAACGTGTCCAAAGTCCTTCATCCTTAACAAAACAAAAATGAACAAAAATGTCATTGGTTTTATTATAACTAGACCCTTCAAGCTATTCTCTTTCCTTCCTTTCTTAGATTAAAACCAGTGACAAAAGCTGTGTATTCTCAGTACCTTCACTTTCTCTCCTCTAATTCTCTTCCCAGACCTCAATAATTTATTATCTAATGTTAAAGGGCAACTGAAACTCTCTTCCAAGTTACCATTGACTTATAGTCATGTCTACAATCTTTTCACATTTTTTATCTTTCTCTACTTGCTATGTTTGAAACTACTGACTATCCTCTCCTCCTGGATAGTCCTGCATCTGCATTTTCATGACACTACTTTCTCCTATCTTGATCACTCATCCTCAGTATCCATTGAAGTTCATAGGGAGTATTTGTGTCCAATCTGTGGCAGAGCATTCCAAGCTCATATTGGATTGGTTAGTCACTTGGATACACTAAATTGACCCTTAATATAATGATGTCATTTTAGTCTTTGAGAACGAAGGATGATAACTGACTAGACTGGGTCATCATTCATGGTGTTCCCTCTAACTGTTGGTGTTCTTGTTCTATAAATCTCTGTCTTAGACTCATTTTTCTTTTCTCTGTACACTTTTTCTCTTAGTAAATAGGCATCTTGTGGATAGAGCATTGGAGCTGGATTCATGAAGAACTGAATTCAAATCCAACCTTGGACACTTATTTAGACACTTGTCTATTTGATCCTGGGCAAGTCACTTATTCTATGTCTACCTCAGTTTCCTCAACTATAAAATGGTGATCATAATAGCACCTGTCTCAAAGGGTTGTTGTGAAGATTAAATGAGATGTTTAAAGAACCTAGCATATAGTAGGCTTTTATTAAATATTTGTTACCCAACTGCTTTGGTGATCTTTAAAAACTGGATTTAAGTATTCTCTATTAATTATTCCATATATATGCATATTTATGCATATAATACACAGGATACATATTATGAATATATTTAGATTTGTTAAACCTTTATTTATATTTATATCTATACCTATATCTATATCTATACATACACTCACACCTACGTTTAAATCTACACCACACCTACACCTATTATCTGCATCTATCTCTATGTCTATTCCTGTATCTATACCTACACATAATACATACATGTATATGTGTAATTTTACATTGTGGTATGTAATATACATATACATATATATATATATATATACATACACATATATATTTGCTATCGCTCCTCTCTGCTTCAACATGATAGCTTCTTGAGAGGAGAGATTTCGTGCCTTGTCTGGCTTAGCTCACAGTGCTTAATTATCCTCATTTATAAAGTGAAAGTATTGAGCAAGATAATATCTAAAGTTTTAAATCTTATAAAATCCTTTAGTTTACTTGAAATGTGTGGGATAATACTGTGTATCCAGCTTGGGTTAAGGCTTCAGTTTAATTCTTCCTTATTGGTCCAATTGATTGATTAACACAAAGCTTTTTGCTTAGTAGACACTTAATAAATAACAAATGCTTGTTGCTTTAATTTAACTTCATATTAGATTTAGAGTCAGGAGACAGAAGGAAAAAGTATGGCTTTCATCTGATGCTGGATATTTTTACTTCTCTCCTGACACAGTTTAATAATTTCCCCCTTAAAAATATTTTTTATTATTTCTAGCTTTTTGCCCAGATCCTTGCGATTTCTTTTTTTAGACATTTCTTTAAGGCAAATTCCTCATCTTTTTTTTCTTTAATAAAAGTGAGGGGGATTTTATTACCCATTAGATCATTTCCAAACATTCTATTTATATTGTGTGTACCTCCCACTTTGTGAGAACCTGGTCTGTATGCATGGGTGTGTGTTCATGTGACAGGACATGTGTGTATATTGACATCGATCTCTTCTCACCTTCTTGGAAGAAAAGAGGCAGAAAAACTAAAAATACAGGGTGGCCTATTTAAGAGAAACCCCACTTGAAATCATGCTGCAAAAGGCATATATATATATATATATATATATTATATATACATACACATATATATTTGCTATCGCTCCTCTCTGCTTCAACATGATAGCTTCTTGAGAGGAGAGATTTCGTGCCTTGTCTGGCTTAGCTCACAGTGCTTAATTATCCTCATTTATAAAGTGAAAGTATTGAGCAAGATAATATCTAAAGTTTTAAATCTTATAAAATCCTTTAGTTTACTTGAAATGTGTGGGATAATACTGTGTATCCAGCTTGGGTTAAGGCTTCAGTTTAATTCTTCCTTATTGGTCCAATTGATTGATTAACACAAAGCTTTTTGCTTAGTAGACACTTAATAAATAACAAATGCTTGTTGCTTTAATTTAACTTCATATTAGATTTAGAGTCAGGAGACAGAAGGAAAAAGTATGGCTTTCATCTGATGCTGGATATTTTTACTTCTCTCCTGACACAGTTTAATAATTTCCCCCTTAAAAATATTTTTTATTATTTCTAGCTTTTTGCCCAGATCCTTGCGATTTCTTTTTTTAGACATTTCTTTAAGGCAAATTCCTCATCTTTTTTTTCTTTAATAAAAGTGAGGGGGATTTTATTACCCATTAGATCATTTCCAAACATTCTATTTATATTGTGTGTACCTCCCACTTTGTGAGAACCTGGTCTGTATGCATGGGTGTGTGTTCATGTGACAGGACATGTGTGTATATTGACATCGATCTCTTCTCACCTTCTTGGAAGAAAAGAGGCAGAAAAACTAAAAATACAGGGTGGCCTATTTAAGAGAAACCCCACTTGAAATCATGCTGCAAAAGGCATATATATATATATATATATATATATGTATATGCAGTGTTGACATTATACATGTGCCTAAACAAAGATAGATTTATATAGAGTATGCCCCCATTTGAGTCCTATTCCTCATGGTGAGGAGGTGACTGTGAGTTCTTGACAGATATGTGAGTGAAATAGAATCTCTGGACAGATCTGTCAAGATGAAAAGGCTTTGTGTATGGGCCTGATGACAAACTGTCTATCTGTCATCTGAGGCATGGCCTAGGGTAAGTGGAGAGAGACTTAGGGACTTGCTGGTCAACGGCTAGGTGATTAATTTTATGACTTTAACAATTCAGTTGGGATTTTTGCTATTCTTTACATAGATGAAATCAAAGATCTTTTAAGTACTTAATGAAACATAAGCATTAATAATGACAATTGTTGTCTGGACTTATATTCATTGGTATAGGGACATTCCAGTGAAGAACTTCCTCTCTCAATGTAGATTGGCAGCTGCTCTGCTGCTAGAATCTTAGAGAGGTTCCTGGGTTAATAAAATAAAAAAATCTCGTCCAAAATCACTCAGACTATGTCTCAGAGTGAAATTTAAACCTTTTTCTACATTATTTTGTATTGCCTCTCATCATCAGCATCAAAATTTAAATATTGCATTAGCATGCAAGGTATTCTCTCATTTGATTCTTCTAACAACCAATAGAAAAGCTTATTTTATTTTATGGATAAGAAAAGCTTTAGAGAAATTATGTGAGTTACTGGGATCATAAAGGTAATGAATATTTAAGGTAAAAGTAGAACTTCTAGCTTTCTATTCTAAGTCCCTTGTTTTATTCTCTACCAAGCTGCATTATATATGTATTAAGCACCCATTATGTGCTGGGCCCGGGCTCAGTGCTAGGATTTTAAAGGCAAAGGAGAAAGAAACAGGTATATGTCATATTTCTAGTGGAAAGAACCCTAGATTGAAAATTAGAGGTCCAAGATTCAAATTCTGGCTCTGCCTTCAAACTTGCCCAAATCTCATCCTTACTTCAGTAGATCACTAGATCATTGGATCCTTAAACTACTGTTTTATATATTTTCTCCTTTTCTTAGACAAATTCCATGAAAAAACGTCCTTCCTTCCTTCCTTCTTTCCTTCCTTCCTTCCTTCCTTCCTTCCTTCCTTCCTTCCTTCCTTCCTTCCTTCCTTCCTTCCTTCCTTCCTTCCTTCTTTCCTTCCCCTCACCTCATCAACTTTCTCATCATATAAGCTTGGGACAATGAATAATCAATGATCTCCAATGAGGAGATTCTTTTGCAGATAGACTTTGAGGCTTGGTTTATGATTGTATAATTGTATGATTTTTATGATTGTATGATTCTGTACTTAGTCCTCAGTTGTATAATGAAGGAGTTGAGTTAGATGGCCTTTGAAATAGTGTACTGGATCATCAGCAATCTAGTGCAGTCATTAATTTTGTAACACTAATTTCTGAAGAGCTAAAGTTCATATTCTGAGGGCCAGTATCATTTCTCCTAGGCCACCTTCTTTTAGCCTCTCACTGACAATCATCCAAAATTTATTTAACTTGACATCCTTTTCTTCTATCATCTTCTATTGTCTATCCAATTCTCTGTTCTACTTTCTTGTGATGATGACTTGGCTCCCATTTAGTTGCACATCACCTTCACTCATTGAACAGTTATCAGCAGGGATTTAGATATGTGTTGAACTTTAGGAAAAGACATCTATATCCCCATTTGTTTTCCCTGGCTCCCAAAGCACACAATTCACCATTGATATTATCTCTCTTCTTTTTCCACAAGTGCTCTTCCTTTGATTACTTTAGAGTAATTCTTTCAAATATAATAAAAAAGGAAAGCCTTTTCTCTTCTCTCAGAAGGTATTGGCTAACTTGACATAACTGTGTGCTCTTAGTACTACCAAATTGGCTATTTGATATAGGGTTCTTAAACTTTCTTTGTTTTCCTTACATTAATTTATTTAATCAAATGTGATTGAACAATTCTCTCTCTTTTAAAAATATATTAAAATATATGTCAAGTCCAATATATCTATACGTATATACATAATAATTTTGCTGAACAAGAAAAATCAGATCAAAAAGAAAAAAAGAGAAAAAAAATAAAATGCAAGTAAATAACAACAAAAAAAGTGAAAATACTATATTGTGATCCAGCCTCAATTCTCACAGTCTTTCTCTAGGTGTAGATGACTCTCTTCATCAGTTCCAATGATCTGGCCTGAATCATCTCATTGTTGGAAAGAGCCACGTCCATCAGAATTGGATCCCATCATATAGTCTGGTTGTTGTGTGTATAATGATCTCCTGGTCTCCTCATTTCACATAGCATCAGTTCATGCAAGTCTTGACTGAACAATTCTCTACCAATTTTCCCATATCTTCCTAATAGCAAACACATTTACATTAAAATTGTAGAAGTTATTATGAAACAATGTCAATGGTACCATTCTTATATGTTATGAAACAATTTAGATGCATGACTGCTACATATTCTGTGTTTGCTCATACTTCCAAGAGTATTGAGAGTACTTCAGAGAGGTATATCATTATTTTGGTTGAATGTAATTTTAATTGCATTCAACAATTGTGTAACTTTGTAAACATTAGGGGAGTTGTTTCAATATACATATATACATTTATACATATAAAGGAAAGTAAGAACCTGTTTTGATATAATTTTCTAAAGTAGCTAAGAAAATATGAAGAAATACAAAAAATCAACAAAAACAGGTGGTTTCTGAATTATCTACTTTCCTAAGATTTCTGAGAGGTATTAGTTATTTTTAAAGGTTTAATTTTTATACTTGATATAGAAAGTGGTATGTGATTTAAACTAATGTAACTTGTTTGAGTCATAATTCTATTAGCAAGTAATCAACATAATTTTTAAAAGAATTATTAAAAAATTTTAAAGGCTATGTACTCCCAAATTATATTCTAGTCATTTTTCATGGAGAGAGATTTTTTTTTTGGTAGGGATGAGGGTAGTGGTGTCGATTTTTAAATTTTGAAAAAAGTGAAAGATGTAGTAATATTAGAGAAGATGGCCAAGGAGAGGGAAAAAAGGAGAATAGGAAGAGAGAATTATTTTATTTGGATCTCACAACTATTCTGCGAAGAAGAAAGAACAGATATTATTAGGCCCATTTTACAGATCAGCACACAAAAGCACAGAGAAGTTATTCCCATGGTTGTATAACTATGTACCAGAGACAGGATTTGAACTTTGATCTTCCTGTCAGTAAATTTAATACTTTCTCCATTATACACCACTACCTTATCTCTCTTAAGTACCCTGAAATGTAACTCTATGACATTAAGGATCTCCTCTACTTTCAAAAACGGAAATTCTGTTGATAATCCATTCCAAAGTTGAACAATCACATTACCTTCATCTCCTCTCCCCAGCAATTATTTTCTCTCTTATTCTACAGATAAAATAAACCAATACATCAAATGTATCTATCACTATGCAGTGTTCTGCATCCATAATCCACCACTTCCCTATCATAAGTAGAGAAATGAGTCTTATTATGAGTTCATTGATATCAAGATTGATATGTATTTAACATTTTACTCATTCAAACATACAATATGTATGCATAGTCTATTGTTCATTCATTTCAGTTATGTCCAATTCTTTATGACCCCATTTGGGGTTTTCTTGGCAAAGATACTAGAGTGGTTTATCATTTCTTTCTCCAGCTCATTTTACAGATAAAGGATATAGGCAAACAGGGTTAAGTGACTTTTTCAGGATCATATAGGTAGCAAATCTCTGAGGCTAGATCTGAAGTCTCAAAGATGGGTCTTCCTAACTCCAGTCTTGGCACTCCAGTCCCAAAGTATAGCTTATCATTTCTCCATCCAGTGTAGTTTCACCATTAATCATTTCACTGGCATCAAAACTGGATCATTGAATCAGTCTAAAATTTTAATGTCTTTTAGTGCTATTTCCCCTCAAATTATTATGGTCATTGTGTATATTATCCCCAATTTGGTTTTACTTTCTTAATTACCTATTTCATGATAAGCACTGTGAACAGTTCATGCATCCAAGGTTTTTATATTCTACAGTATTTCCAAGTTGTCATTGTCTCCTCCTCTTCCTCCTCCACTTTTTTCTTCCTCCTCCTCTTTTTCCTCCTCCTTCTCTTCCTCTTCCTCCTCCTCTTCTTCCTCCTCTTCTTCCTCTTCCTCCTTTTTCTCTTCTTCCTCCTCAACCTCCCTTTCTTCCTCTTCCTATTCCTCCTCCTTTTTCTTCTTTTTCCCTTTCCCTTTCATCTTCTTTTTCTCTCACATGGGATCTGTGAGATCATTGATTTGGACATTCTCTCCAGTGACACTAATAGCAATGCATCTAGTCATTTGCTCCTGTATAGCACATTCATATGTTGACCATAAGGAGTTCATCCATTGTGCTAGGGCCTTCCTCACTTTTCCCTGAAATCATAAAGGTACCAGTGTAAATTTAGGGATACCTACCGATCACACCTTGACTGACCCCATGATAGCCCATCTTCTTTTCCAATCATGTTTCTCTGATGATGTCTTTTGTTATTATTTTTCTCTGAAGCTTTTTTCTTTTAATTATTATAGCCTGCTCACAATAATCATGTATTTCTCTTTTGTGTTATGTGTGATTCAGTTTAATTCTTTGAAGCTTTTGAAGTTCATGTCTTGTTGCCATACAATAACATTGGTGGTGTTGTTATTAAAAAGATATCCTTTATTTCTATGGAAAGTTTAGAGTCATTCAAAGTGCTTTATAATTTCATAAAGGCAATCTGCCTACTCTTCTCCTCCTGTTCAACTGTGGGACTAACTTGTCATCACTCTCTTCTATTTGTCCCAGATATACAAATTGAGGGGCTGGCCCTAAAGGTTGTTCATACATTACATGTCACAATTCGGACAATAGATATCTCTATTCATCTGGTCATTTTCCGTGTGCTAGGTTAAGTGCTTATGGATCTCTTTTGGGAATCTCAGCATCCAACATATCTGCAAATAAGAGTGATGGGAGATTTCATGCAGAGACAGCCTCTTCAACTTGAGATAAACACTGTCTTCCATCACAGTGATGAACACTTATGATGAGCATACATTTTTCTGCCTGATACTTATCATTAAGTCATCGTTTCACCATTTTTATGACACAATAATATTCATTTATTTTTAATGTATTTTTTTTTTAAGCTATTTTCTAACCAATTGACATCTACTTTGTTTCCATTTGGAAAAAAAGGGTTTTTAAATTACCAGTGATTTTTACACTGTTTTTAATCAATTTGCTATTCTCCATGACCCTTCTCTCTGTCTGTCTCTCTGTCTCTCTCTGTCTCTCTCTCTCTCTCTCTCTCTCTCTCTCTCTCTCTCTGTTGTGTGTTACAAGGATGTGAGTTAAATTATATTCATTTTGTTTCTTTCCTCTGTCTTAGTGAACGTGATTATATTGGTTCTGAGCAGTTCTCCAATTCATTAATCTTGCTTTGGATTTGTATCTGTCCTACAAACCAATGATGTTCTCCTATTCTGTCTTCTGCTGGGCCCTGGGACATAATCTAAAAACTTAGTGAGCATGCTTTATGTTTTCACTGGGTAGATTCTTTAGGGTTAGCATGCTCACTTTACTCTGTCTCTGCAGTTGGCACTGATCCATCACTTGGCTGGGGATAAACTGTCTAGCAAGTTGTGAACCACCCCAACTTTGTAAAAGTCCAGACCAGTAATCTTTAGCCTTTTTTGATCTTGCATTGCAGCAATAGTTTTTTTTTAAAGCATTCCTCCAACATGTATGTGTTTACTTATTGATTAATTATATTAGAACACTACTACAGCTAACAAAGTTCTTGAAACTGACGTATGAGTTCAACATCAGAAATGGCTCTAATGCTAGAAAAAAATAGCAATGAAATTTATCTGGAAGAACAAGGTCAAGAATTTCAGGGGAATTAATTTCAGGGAATTAATTTTTTAAAAGTGCAAAGGAAGTTGGCCCAATTGTCAGCAGACCTAAAACTATATTATAAAATAGCAGTCATCAAAACCATTTGGTACTGGCTAAGATACAGAGTAGTGGAATAGATTAAGTTCACAAGACGATAGTCAATGGCTATAGTAATTTAATGTTTGATAAAACCAAAGATTCTAGCTTCTGGGATAAGAACTCACTATTTGACAAAAATTCCTGCGAAACTTGGCATTGACCAATATCTAACATCCTGTACTAAGATAAGGTAGAAATGGGTTCATGATTTAGACATAAAGGGTGATATTATAAGCAAATTAGGAGAACAAGGGATAGTTCACCTCTCAGGTCTGTGGAGAAAGAAGAATTAGAGAACATTATGGAATGCAAAATAGATAATTTTGGTTACATTAAATGTAGCTGCTCTTTTTGTAGTAGTAAAGAAATGGAAAATGAGTGAATGCCTATCAGTTGGAAAATGGCTGAATAAATTATGGTATATGAATGTTATGGAATATTATTGTTCTTTAAAAAATGACCAGCAGGATGATTTCAGAAAAGCCTGAAAGACCTACATGAACGGATGTTAAGTGAAATGAGTAGAACCAAGAGAACATTGTACACAGTAACAACAAGATTATGTGATGATCAACTGTAATGGACTTGACTCTTCAACAATGAGGTGATTCAAGGCAATTCCAACAGACTTGTGATGGACAGAGCCATCTGCATCAAGAGAGAGACCTATAGAGGCTGAATGTGAATCAAAGTTCACCTTTTTAAATTTTCACCTTTTTAAAAGTTATTATTTGTTTATTTTTTCTTGTTTTTTTTTAGCTTTTGGTCTAATTTTTTTTTTTTTTTGTGTGTGTGTAGCATGCTGAATATGGAAATATAGTTAGAAGAATTGCACATATTTAACCTATATCAGATTACTTGCTGTCTTGGGGAGAGAGAAGGGGAAATGAGAGGGAGAAAAATTATGAACACAAATTTTACTAAGCTGAATGCTGAAAGCTACTTTTGCATGTATTTGGAAAAATAAAATGCTATTAAAAATAGAATCCCACACAAAGAAAAAAAAGAAATGGCTCTGATTCTAACAATGGAAATAATATTGAAGAAGATAAATTATAATGACTTTTTATTGTAAACTAAGGACTATGAAATCTTTGTCTAATTTGTTCCTGAAACCTCTTTTTTAAATGTATTGTCTATTGCATTAGAATGTGAGCTTCTCCAGAACTGAGACTTTTTGATTTTCTATATTATTCATGGTGCTTAGTACAATGTTTTGCATAGAGTACTTAATAAGTATTCTTCAAGGAACAGCTAGATGGCACAGTGCATAGGGCCAGGGCATCTGCCTTGAAATCAGGAGGACCTGAATTCAAATCCGGCCTCAGACACTTAATTCTTCTTAGCTCTGTGACCCTGGGCAAGTCATTTAACCCCAATTACTTCAGGAAAAAAAAAAAAAACTTTTTCATTTATCCATTCCAAAAATTATACAGTCAATAATTTAAAAAGGATAAACGAAAGATGAAATAATAGTTAATCTTAAGAGTCAATTGGGAGCCATTAGAGTTTATTGAGCTAGGAATTGATATGATCAAACATGAACTTAAAAAAACTTATTTGGCAGCTCTTTAGAGTACAGGAGAGCCTAGAGGCGGGTAGATCAGTTAGATAGTTATTGTAATGGTACAGGGGAGAAGTGATGAGAGCTGGAACTATTTTGGTGTTTGTTTGATAAGGGAAAAGCAAATGGAGGAAGAGATAGATGGAAATAAACAATACTAGGCAACTGATTGATTATATAGGCTGAGGGAGAATGAAGAATGGAGGATAGCATTGATGTTACAAATCTAGGAGACATGAAGTTTGGCAGTGGTCTTGACAAAACTAAGAACATTAGGAAGAAAGTTGTTTTTGTTTTTGTTTTTGGAAAAGATAAGGTAATTAGATATGTGATGCCTGTTGCAACCTGTGCTTGCCTGTTAATTCTTTTTAATTGATTTTATTTAACTCAAAACAAAAATGGGGAAAGCAGACCTCCTCCTCGATGGCCAGTGTCCCAGAGTGCAAACCTTGTTTTCTGAAGGAATATCTGGTGAAGGCAAAAGGTCATGATCAAAGGTCTTAGAAAAGCATGGAAAGACTTGCATGAAATGGTGAAGAGCAAAGTGAGCAGAGAACCAAGAAAACATTGCAAACAATAACAGTAATGTTATTTTAAGAATGGCAGTGACTAAGCAATTGACTATTCTAAAACAAAAACTAAAAATAAAGGACATATGAAAAAAGATGCAATCTACATCCAAGGGAAAGAACTGACAAATAGAAGTACGTATATAATAATTTTACATAGATAATCATATTTGTGTCTAATAGTAGGCATCTCTAGAATGGAGTGAAGGAGGGAAGAAAAAGGAAAAAAAGAAAATTTGCATAACTTAGTTATATATTTAAAGGGAATAACAAGTTGTACACAATAGATTTGGCCTTCATGAGTAATTATCTTTTTCTTTCTTATATAAAGTCTTGTTTTATTCTTTAAATTAAAAGTAAAATAAATTTTGAAAAAAGAATATAACTGTCTTGAGAAACCTAGGCCCAGGACAGAAGCAGGGAGCCTGGGAATTTGCAGAGTGGAGGGAGGGGGGTAAAAGGGGATTGGATAGTTGTGTTTGGATCAGAGATCCGCTTTACAATAGAGTATCATGGGATGAGTGGAATGAAACTTGTCTTTCACCCCCTTCCTATGCACCAACCCCCCATTGGTACATGCATTGCAGCAACTCCCTTTGGGTCAGGCCATGGCCCCTACCTTGGAGACCACTGGTCTAGACTGTGTTTTCTCATGTTGTTGATGAATATGCTTTGTGGAACAGAATCAAAAGTCTTGATAAAGTTGAGGGATTCCATTTATCTCTTCCTCTTGATCTGCTAGGCTCTACCACATTGCAAATTTAGGCTAGTCTGACAGGAGCTGTTTTTTATAAAGGCAAGTATGCTGTTCTTTCCTAGGTGTTTGCAAATTTATTTTGTGATTTTTTTCCCCCCTCAGTGGTTTTCAAGTAAAACTGAATTATCTGGAGAGCTTTTTAAAAAAATGATTTTCCGGAGTCTTTCAAAAAATATTGATAAAAGTAAAAAAATAAAAATTCTTTTAAAAAAGAAAATTGTCTCCTTCCTAATCACCCAAAGATTCTCAAAAAACAACAGCCTATATACCTGAATTGTATTTGGTGTTTTCATCATTCCTTAATATTACTTATCAGAATCTACTAACAAATATATTTTACTTCAGGAAATTTTCACTAATTAGTCCTTTACCTAAACTTTGTAATTCTCCTTTCTAATCTTCATGATTCAAGTTTCCTTTCTTCACATTTTAAAAAATAGATGTAGGTTTAACATGAAATACAATAATACTTCATTCTCTTGGTATCATTTTATTTTTAAGCTTTCTTTTCACTTCTTAATAAATGAAACACTTTTTCTTAATACTTAATTTTGGAGGGGGTATATTTAAAGGATATTTATCTTTTATTGTGTTTTTATGTATTAGTTTGAATTTATCCCTTTTAAAATCTAGCTGATATAAAATCCAAATTCAGTCTATAATTGGTATTATTTTTTTCAGTACATATTTACAAAATTTCTCTTCCTTAAGGAATCTAATTCACTCTTTTTTTTTTTTTTTTTTTTTTTTTAAGATGAGGCCTGGATTCATAGCAATATGGTCTCAAGGGTACATTTATATTTACACACACACACACACACACACACACACATACATACATATGAACTTCCTATGCAGGAACCCCCTCCAAAGTTGTCCACTTTTTTGATATCTTAGAGTCTTGGAAAGATGCCCAAGGATTGAAGAAGTCATATAGCTTGACCGATGGTCAGTCAGAATTAGCTGTAGCTATTTCCTCAAAGGCAGATCCAAACCTGTTTGTAATTTAGCTTTAGGAAGTTGAGTGAGGCTTAACTCACACTGTGGAAAATCTCTCTTCAAAGCAGATTGCAAGCAGTGTGTAATGCATAATTTTATAGATATGAATGAGGTTCAGAAAATTTGAGTTACTTATTTGTGGTCACAGTATTAAGTAGATAACAAAGATTTGTTAAGCGCTTCCTAAATTCCAAACACTTGACTGGGGACACAAAGAAAAAGCAACAACAGTCCTTGCCTTCAAAAGGTGATATTCATATATAAATATATGTTTTTTGTATGTGTGTGCACATATATGAATAGTAATTAAGTTCTTCATCAGAACATAGTTGGGATGTGTATTCTCTATTACATAAATGTCAGAGGCAGAATGTGAATGGATTTTCTGATTGTGGATTTAAAATATTATGCTGACTCTTGCATTTTTGTTGTTGAATCATTTCAGGCATATCCTACTCTTTGCTATCCCATTTAGGATTTTCTTGGCAAAGATACTGGAGTGGTTTGCCATTTCCCTCTCCAGATTATTTTACAGATGAGGAAACTGGGACAAATAGAGTTTAGTTACTTTTCCAGGGTCACACAGAAAATAAGTGTATGAGGCTGTTGAATTTAGAATGATGAGTCCAGGCCTGGCACTCTATCCACTATATCACCTAACTGCCCAATAGTACTTGAATTTTAAAGTAGCTGAACTTTTCCAAATTTTTCCTCCTTTAAATTTCCTAGGAATCTGGAGCAGTTTTTGAACAGGGTCTTAAAAACATTGAAATTAATGTTTTGGTTTTTTTTTTTTTTTAATGCACCATACTCAGTAGAATCCTCATTCCAGCAAGATGGAAATCTGAATGCACTTGGCTCTAGAAGCATTGTTCTATGCATTGATGAAGTTCTTTACATGCAGTGACCTAACTATTTTAGACTTATCTGGTTTAGGCTGGAAATCTAATGACTCTATACACATTGTTTTTATGGTACAATGAGTTGGAGCTCCAGGACAACTGATTTATAAATGAACAATTGCTTTATAATGCTTCCTGTAAATTAGTTCCTGCCTTGTTAGTTTAAAAGCAGAAGCAGGGGAGTAGAGTATGTTTGGAAGAACTGGGAATTGGGTGGCAATAACCTATTATTCACTGTGCAGAATAAGGATGGATTTTTGGAGCACAATGGAAGCAGAGAAACAAAATTAATCTCTTAGGGAAATCTAGTTTTTGTTTTACTACTCATTAGTTTTTTTTTTTTTTTTTTTTTTTTTGCCTTAAATGAACGCATTTTGGATTTTTTTGTGTAACTAGAAAGATATGCTATGGAGGATAGTGTGCATGCATTCTACGGAATGATGCTTCTAGGTCTGGATTCAATGAAGGGGGAATTTACAAAAGACATTCATAGTGGGAACCACTTTCCCAGTAATTAGAGGTAACACTCGTGGAGGAGGGAGCATCTCTGTATTTGCAACCTGGTGAGAAGATTTTTCCTCACCTAACTCTTCTTCAGTACTTAATTCTTCATCCTTCATTTCTATACTCATTCTCCCTTTACTTAGAAACTTTGCTTCCTCTGATTTAGGTCCTTTCTTCACAGCAGTAGCCATCTCCCTGCTGGCTGGCAGCTTTTTCTTCTCTCAAAGTCATTTCAGTCATTGTTCTTCATGCTTCTCAGAGGAATAGAAAAGGGCTTGTCTCTGAATTATTATTTCTCTTTGAAGCAAGGAGAATGCAGTATGTTTTAAAAAAGGAGAAAGAAAAAAATTAGCTTAATTTTAATAAGCCTCTGCCCCAAAGTAAATACTGATCTTTTTTCTTTCCTTTTGGAAGGTGGAATGTAAGAAAAATATCCCTCTGATTTTCACTTATTATTTGTTCTTTCCTTCCAGTTTTACACTCTTCAATAAACAACCACCATCAACAACAACTTTTAGCATTTAAAAGGATATTAACACTTGATTTTCCTTTTAGGATTTACCTTGAAGCAGCTTACGAAAACAAGATTTCATTTTGTTTTTGAAAACTCTTTGATTTCTTGAAACAAATGTCTCAATGCAGGTTTCTTTTGGAGTGAAGTAAAGGTTAGAAGGCATTTTTTTCTTTGTCATTCTCCCCACTTTGCAATTGTTCTCTAGATATATCTCCCTGAATTTTTTTTGGGGAGATTAGATACTATATGGAAATAGTGGTAGGGCTGAGGAGCCCCTAAATTTAGTTCCCCAAACCAATTGATAAAATAATGTATAGAGAAAATGAGATTTTAAGTGGTTTCATTCATAACTTGTGAATATCTGTAGCTTGGACTTTATCTCACTCTCCTTAAGAAGCCACACTTCTCTCTACTAAATGTCAATAATTTTGTCACTTCTTTCCTTTCATAATACTGACCTTGAATTTTCTGGATTGGATTGACTGGCTTCTGAGGCTACTTTTAACCCTGTGATTTCATCTCTTAACATGATTATAGTAACTGTCTCCTCATTCAAATGTATTTTTCTTATTTACTTTTAGTACTTTTGCATATTGAATCACAAAATTGATTTGGGGATGTATTTGCTGCTACGTGTGTTAAGTGATTGCCTCTTGATGGAAGTAGCAGTTGCCTTTTGAAGGGCAGAATTGCTGATTACTGAGCTAGATAGAGAAGACAAAGAGAGACAGGAGGTGGAGGAAAGTAGGGAAAGTTAAGTACTCCAATGAACCAGGAACTTATTTCTGTTTGTTTATATTAAAATAGATTTTATTACTATGCCAGGGGATAATACTTATAATACTTTTTTTTTTCTAAGTCAAGGGGTAAAGTTTACAGTAAGTGTAACTCCAATTGAAGTGGGCTAAATTCCAAAAGGATTTAGCAAAGAGCCATGAGCAAGAAATTCTAGGAAAAGACAGAGAGATGTGGTTGTTCATGACATTGATATGCTAATTTTATGATTCAGAGGTAGTACTCCTCAGTACTGAGGAGTAGTCTGGTAGGCACCTCACCATTTGTCTGAGAAACTCTTTTACTACTACTATCCATTCATCTCATTAGATATATAACCATCATAATGATCCCACATCCAATCTTTTACCAAATGGTATGTATTTACCCAATACCAACTATTAAACCAAAATCCAAACATTTAGAATACTCAAGTAAATAAAATTTTTCTTTACTCTCTTGTGATAAATAAAAAACAGAATGTTATCTTGCAGTTAGGAAAGTTTCTAGAATTATACTATAGTATTCCTAAAGCCAGGAGATTTTAGGATCATTGATAGATTGTTAGAATAATAGCACTCTAAGGTCAGGGGACCTCGGGATTACAGCTATGTTTCCCTTAGAAGCTGTATTGCCTTTATTCCCCTTTCAAGCAGTTGAAGCTCAAATTCATTTGAGACAAAGAGATGAAGGTCACATCTTCTAGAACTACTTCAGGCTGATGAGGGGCATAGAGCTGCCTTTCCTAGTGCAGTTCAGAGTGAAGAAAGGAGACATGTGAGTTAAAGATGGCAGCAGCAGCAGAAGATAATTATTTAAGTCAATTTTATGTTATAGGCCATAAGGTACAGATAATAGAGACAATGAGGCATAAAAATTTTGCCCAGATATTCTGAACTGGGGAAAAGTCAATCAACTATATAGAGAAAATGTCACTTGTTGAACAATTGTTTGTTGATATTGCTGAGAAGCTGGAAAGGCAAGAATGATTTTACATGAAGCCACAGGAATAGAGGAATATGAAAAATTGACATTTTACTTTAGGAAGCAAGAGTTCCTTAGCCAGAATCACCAGTGAAATTTTCTTTGAGAAACCAATTATTCTTAACCATTTAAGTCTTTGGGATTTCTAAGGGTTATTATTTAAGAACTATTCAGTAGGGTATGGTGAGTATAAATAATAGAATTTTAACATTTTTTCTTATTACTTAGCCTTTTCATTCATTATTTTAAGCAGACTCCCCTCAAACATTCTTATTTTCCAGTATCTTCCAGTAATGAAAACCCTTAGAGACCTTAAAGGAAGGCTGTATATTTATTTCAGAATTGGCAGGGTAGAAAAGAAGTAGTTTGGGGAGTGTCAAGGTTACAGGATCACAAAATTACCCGGTCACTAGTCAATGTTGGAAAAACCAATCCACATCAGAACAAAAATCCTTTCACAACAACAACTTAATAATAATAATAAGCTTTTGCTTGAAGGCATTTTTTTTCAAGAGATATCTTTGTTTTGCTCTAGGTGTCCAAAGAAAAGGTTTGTTTATGTGGATTCTTAATTGGAAGTTCATGAAATTGTATCATTGTTGTTTTTAAAAATTATATTGAAACTATATTTCAGTATAACAGGTTTTCATTGTAATCATATGTATTTTATTTTATGCATTTAAAGGTAATGTTCTGAGAAAGGAAACATAGGCCAAAACCTGAAAACTCAAGAGAATATATGTAGACTATGTTTAAAAGGTGGTCTAATAAACATGACTGCTGTAAACTTGTTCAGAGAAATAACTATGAGAAAAATAAGAGAAGCTATGAGAAAATAATTAATTTATTTTATAGACTTGTTTAATGACTATGCAAAATACTCAAAATGAAATTATATGATCAGCTGCAAAAAAAAAAAAAAAATAAAAAAAATAAAAAGCCAGAACTTCCCAAGAAATCCATGGAATAAAAAGCCCTTGGGTTCAAGAAGCCCTTGGTCTTTTCCCTCTTTCACAGGAATGCCCTTCAAATATTTCAACACTGCATTTTAATTTGTGGCTCATGAACTAAGCACATAAAGTATAAGGCAAATTTGATTTTATGTTGGAGCTGGGAGCTATGAGTCTGAAATTTTATAATAGGTTTGGAGAATTTGGACCCAGGTTTTGGAAGAAATATTGCAAATTGGTAAATTAGTATTGGATGTTAATCTAAATGGTACTTTTTATGACAAGTCTACCACTCATCTCATTAGACATATGTCCATCATATTGATACCACATTCAACTTTTTACTAAATAGTATGTATTTTTTCTAATACTGATGAACTTTAGTTTTTGTAGTTCTGTTTGGTCAGGGAATAAATGATGAGATTAGGATTCCTGGTGGTCAGGAAGTTAATTATGAGGTTAGTGGCAGGTTAGGGATTCAGAGAACCAAATGAAGAGGTTTGGCTCCCCTCAATCCCCTTAGGATTCGATGCAGTATAGGGAGTTGTGAGAACCCCCTTCTGGCAGTGCAGAGGTCCTTCATAAAGGAATTTATGAACTCTAAAAGCTAGACTGATAAAAAGAAGTTTATTATTGGCATCGGGAAGTTGGCCTTTGCTATGCATGAATAGAAAGGCTGAATTTCTTAGTGGCAAGGTCTGACAGAGAAGTAAAGTTTCTAGTAGAGAGATAGAGAGATCCGGACAGAGAGGTATAAAGTCTTGTTAGGGAAATAGGTGAGGATAAAGAGAGGGTAACGTTGAAAGAGGATATCATTCCAGTAGGCAGAGGCTTGCTGCTATGCATGGGATAGCATAATAGGTCCTCTGCAAGGACTGAGCCCCAAGTTGACTCTTTTTATCTACAAGCTGGGGGCAGTTCTTGATTGGGCTGGTACAGCTTGAGCTGAATTGAATAGAATTGAATCTTAGAATTGAATGGGTGTCTCTTCAATTCAATAGGGTTGGAATTCTCCAACTCAGGACTCAACCAGCCCCACCTAGATTATCGAATGAAGTTGTCTGTCCTGAGGCTAGAGGCCAGATTGCAAAGGGACTTTCTCTTTGAAGGAGTTTTAGAGAGTTTCAGAGCTCTCTCATCAATACTAACTATTAAACCAGAATCCAAACATTTAGAACACTCAAATGAATAAAATTTTTCATTACTCTCATGATAAAAAAACAAACAAACAAACTTATTATAGAATGTTAAAATTGGGAGAGACCTTCAATGTTCTTGTTTGGACTAATGAAGAAACTGAAGTCTAGTGATGGTATGCCATGCTCTATCTACATCATGTGAGGAGTTTTTGGTAAGCCTGTGCTTAACATACAGGTCTCTAGATAGCAAATCCCAGTCCTGTTTCCAGGATACCATACTGTTTATTAGCTGGATCTTATTTTTTCAAAGCCAGGGATATGGTGTGATCATGAATCTCCTGGGTCTCCTCTTCAAATCTTGTCCATAAGCATTATTCTAGTTCCTTGGTATTTTACAGTCATCCTGAAGGTTTCAGATGGTCATTCCAAAGCTCTGCTTGATCCTTATTCAAAATTAATTCTATTTTGATATAGTTTAATATTAAGTTCATTTTATTGCTACACATTTCAATGAAGTCATATTATTCAACCCATTGTTCAAGCCTGTTGAGACAATTTTGAACTCTGTCATTTAAAGTGTTAATCTAGCTTTTCTAGATTTGTGTTGTTCGTAAATTTGGTAAGTTTGCTATTTGAGTTTCATCCAAGTCATTGCTTAAATTTTTAATTAACAAAAGGCTAATGATAGATTCCTACTATATGCTATTAGAACACATTCTCTTAATTAGCATCAAACTATCAAACTATTATTAACTGGTCTACAAAAGTGTTTGTATGAAAAAGATCTGGGGGTTTTAGTGGACCACAAGATAAATGTATCATTAATTGTGTGCCTTGAAAGTCAAAGTATTACAATTAAGAGGCAGTAGCATCCAGAATACACAAGGTGCTACACAAGGAAATAAATGATCTCTTAAAGTCTAAGCTATTGTGTAGAGTTATGCATGGAAGCATAGTTTTTTAAAAACTGATTTTAAATAAAATTTTGTTGGAATCAAAAATGTCAGAATGAGAGGATAACTTTTTGCTTAGTTCACCCAACAATCTCTTCTACAACAATCTAGAAAATGCACCAGACTGAAATTTTAACCAGAAAAGCCAAGAAAACATTCCAGTAAACCATATTTTCTAGTCTAGCACAGCTGAGAGAGAGGTATGTGACACTGAGCATGAGGATGGTCATGAGCTTGAGCAAAGGCAGTGATGGAAAGTATTCTCCTTCTCAGGAATTGAAAGAGAGCTGAAACTGAGCAAAGAACACCAGGGCAGAAAGAGATCCAGGGGTATCCTTGAAGTAGCAGTGGGTGAAAGAAGTAGTGCCATCTGGCAGGTCTATTGTTCATTACCCAGTTCTAAGTCATGGATCCTGCTTGGAGAAGAGTGTGTGTGCGTGTGCGTGTGCGTGTGTGTGTGTGTGTGCATGTGTGCTGAGCAGGAACAAAAGCTGTGTGGTTCTGAGTCCAGGAGTAATTCTTTGTCTTAGTGATTCAGCCTGCAATGTAATAACCAGGGCAGGAAACCTAGACTAAAGGGGCACCAGCAATTCAGTTTTTCTAAATCTATAGAACCTCCCAGAAGGATAAGAATGACTTAGGTCAGCATCAGTTCAAACTCTTATTATACAAGCTGCCAGAACCAAAACTGGGTCAGAAATTTATAGAACTTAGAACAGGAGAGCAGTGACTAGACTGCTCTCTGGTTCACATCATTAAGGAAGCACTGAAAACCTGCACACCTCCCCTCCTCTCCACAATGTTTTGTGGAAGCAGCAGAAAGACATAAAAGGATAGAAACTCAGGACAGACATTATCTTCCACCTCCAGAAATACACCGAATCTAACACTAATAAAAAATTCAAAGTGGACTGGAAGAATGAGAAAACAAACAAAAAAGGAATCTTACCAATGATGACAGGAAAGCTCAAGATACAAACACAGGAGAGAATAATTTAAAAACATTTATTAGGAAAGCATCACAGAAAAAAAATACAGATTGGATATAACCCCAGAAGAAATTCCTTTAAGAGTTAAAGGCTTAAAAAAAGAACAGATATTATTTAAAAAATGAAATGAGAGCTATAAAAGAAAATTACCAGAACAGAATCAAGAGTTTGATAAAAGAAGTACAAAATCTTACTAAAGAAAAAAAATCCTTTGAATTAGAAATCATTAAATAGAAGCTAATGATTCTATGAGATATTAAGTAATAATAAAACAAAGTCAAAAGATTAAAAAACATTGAAGATAATGTGAAATATTTCATAGGAAAAACAACTGACATGTAAAACAGATTGAAGAAAGATAATTAAAATTTTTTTGGACTCTTTCATGGGTGTAAACAACAATAAAAAGAGACATGTTTTGAGGAATCATAAAAGAAAACTGTTCAGATATCTTAGACCAAAAAAGCAAATTAGAAACCTAAAAGAACCAACCAGTCATCTCCTGAAACAAACTCCACCATGAAAACTCCCAGGAATATCATAGCCCAAATCCAGAGCTCCCATATCAAGGACAAAATATTGCAAGTAGTCAGAAAGAAAAATTTCAAGCATCAAAAAGACAGAATCAAACAAGATTTAGCAACCACAAAAATGAATGAATGAGGAGCTTGTGATAGAATATTCCAGAACACAAATAATCTAGGCTTGCAATAAAAAGCAATCTGTTCAGAAAAACTGAATATAATTCTACAGGGAAAAAAATGGATATTTATGACAGAAAAAGATAATGATGAATGTTGGAGGGATTGTGGGAAAGCTGAAAAACTAATACATTGTTGATGGAGTCATGAACTGGTCCAATAATTCTGGAGAACAATATGAAACTATGCCCAAAGACTATAGACTATAGACATTAAAATGATTGAACAATAGGATATTTATAAGAGTCCTTTTGTTGTCACCAAAGTCAAGACTGTTAAATTGCCTATACTTAAATCTGAGTTGCAGTCTGGGTCTTCATCACAGTGCAAGAAGGAGTAACAGCAATATTGTATGATGATCAACTATGAATAACTTAGCTTTTCTCAGAAATACAATGATCCAAGAAAATTCTGTAGCTCTTATGATGAAAGGTGCTGTCCATCTTCAGAGAAAAAACTGATAGTGTCTGAATGTAGATCAAAGATTATTTTTCTTGTTTTTAATCTATTTATTTTATAACATATTAATCTATGTGTTTTTTGTCATATTTCACTAAATGACTTACATGAAAATGTGTTTTGTAGGACTACAAATGTATAACCTATGTCAAATTGTTTGCCTTCTCATTGGTGGAGAAGGGAAGGAAGATGAGAATTTGAAACTCAAAATATGAAAAAAAAAACACTTTAGAATTGTTTTTATATGTAATTGGAAAAATATTAAGAAAAAAGAATAGAAGAGTCAAAAACAAATCATAGGAAATGAATAATTTCATCAAAGATAATGATAACAAGGAAGCACCATGTCAAAATTTTATATATAGCCTAAGAATTACTTAGGAAAAATCTCTCTCAAAATTTTTCTATTAATAAAAGAAAGAGCAGATTAAATTACTATTGAGCAGAGAAATGCAAATGAAGACAACTCTGAGGAACCACTAGACATCTTTCAGATAAGCTAAGATGATAGGAAAAGAGAATGATGAATATTGGAGGGAATGTGGGAAAACTGGGACTCTAATACATTATTGGTGGAGTTGTGAACTGATTTAACCATTCTGGAGCATAATTTGGATCTATGCCCAAAGGGTTATCAAATTGTGCATACCCTTTGATCCAGCAGTGTTTCTATTGGGCTTGTATCCCAAAGAGATATTAAAGGAGGGAAAGGGATCCACATGGGCAAAAATGTTTGTGCCAGCCCTCTAGTGGCAAGAAACTGGAAACTGAGTGGATGCCCATTACTTGGAGAATGACTGAATAAGTTGTGGTATATGAATGTGATGGAATATTATTATTCTATTAGAAATGATCAGCAGGATGATTTCAGAGAGGTCTGGAGAGATTATTTGAACTGATGCTAAGTGAAATGAGCAGAACCAGAAGATCACTGTACATGGCAACAACAAGACTACATGATGATCAATTCTGATGGATATAACTCTTCTCAACAATGAGATGATTCAATTGCAAGGGTCTTGTGATGGAAAGAGCCATCTGCACCCAGAGACAGGAATGTAGATCACAATATACCATTTCACTCTTTTTGTTATTTGCTTGCATTTTGTTTTTTCTCATTTTTCCCCTTTTTGATCTGATTTTTCTTGTGCAGCATCATAGTTGTGGAAATATGTATAGAAGAAATGCACATGAGTAACATATATTGGATTACTTATCATCTAGGGCAGGAATAAAGGGAAAGGAGAGAGAAAATTTGGAAGAGAAGTTTTTGTAAGGATGAATGTTGAAAATTACTTATGCTTGTGTTTTGAAAATAAAAAAGCTCTAATAATAATAAAAGAACAGACCAAAGAATTAGGCATAATAACTATGAAACAAACAAAACCCAATAAAATCACAAATTAGAACCCCAATTAAACACTAAAATAAAAATAGTAAAAATAATTTTGAGTAATATTTCTAGTTTTAAATATTTATATTTTCCAAAGTATACTTAGAAACAAATTTAAAGTGGCAAAATTCCTTTGATGTCATTTCATTCAGAACCTTTCTTTTTACAGTTGAGGAAACTGAAGCTCAGAGTTATTTAATGAATTGTTCAAAGTAACATAGGCAGTAAGTGGCAGAACCAGGGTGTGAACTCAGCATCTTGTATTTCAGATTCAATACTCATATCATACTGCCTCCTTCCCTGCCTCCTCCCCATTTCATCCCTAGAGGAATTGCTCCTTAAAACAAAGAATTAAAGAAGAAAAACAGTTCAATCAAAGTAATCTACATATCAGATATCATATATCAGTTCTAAACTGATAATCCCCCACATCTGCCAAGTAGAAATGCCTTCTCATATTTTTAATTTAGTACCTAGCTTAGTAATTATAATTTTGTAGCATTCAGTTGCTGTTGTACTTTGCTCTTACATTGTTGTAATCATTATGGATATTACCTTACTTTGTATCAGTTCATAGAAAATTTCTCATGTTTCTCTGTATTCCTCATATTCATTGTTTCTTATAACATAGTAATACTGATTTACATCCAAGTAGTTCAGTTTGTTTAGTCATTCTTAATCAATGAACACCTACTTTGTTTCCAATTCTTTGCTACTACATAAAATGCTGCTATAAATAATATGGTATATATGAAACCTTTTTCATTTTGGAGGGCTCTTGGAATCCTTGGATTGTATGGCATGGCAACATATTAACAGAGCAACTCTCTTTACCTTTAGAAAGAGAATAAATAGTATCTTTCTTCTCTCCCTGAATTTGTTTCTACAGTATGAGGAGGTAACTTAAAATCAAATTTTCTGATTGCCTGCTGGAAGACTGCTTCATTTTATGGCCTTTTCCCCACCCAGAGGTTAAAAAAAAAACTCCTTATACACACAATTGTTTCCAAAAATGTTTGCCTCATGCAGATCCAATCTAAGATCAGGAAATATTAGTATTGGTGCAAAACAAGCCAACTGCTATTAAATGTACTTTTGTTGTAAGTTTAAAATAATACATTGGAAATACAATCCTCCTGCTTTACTAAGCCGATATATTTTAAAAACATTAATCTCAGTGTTTCATTACGCTTGAATAAATATTATATTTCTCTTTTTACTTGTTTCTCTAGAACATGACATATGAGTATTAACATTACTATCATACCTGATTTGGCAGAAGCATTTGTGAAAAGAGAGGGAGGAAAACTGGGGGAAAAGGAATCGAATATATTCCTTCAAATGATGAATGACCTGTTATTTTGGCACATTACACAATCTGTTTCCATTTAAAACAGCAAACTGTACAATTATGGAAATAGAAAAAAAAAAAAAGCATCAGATTAAGAGTCTGGAGACATGAGTTCTAAAGCCATCTCTTCTATTCATTAGCTGTAGGACTGTGAAAAAAGTCACTTCATCCATCTGTTCCTCAATTTCCTCATCTGTAAAATAAAGAGGCTCCACTTAATCATTTAAAAAACCCTTTCTATTATCACTCTGGTATAAACTTGCACAATTCTTGATGTTTATATAGATAAAAGTTGAATTCTATGATAACCAGAAGGTGGCAGTATTGATGCAGAAAAGATGCTCATGATGTTAATCCTAGGAAATACAGGTGGGTTCCTCTAAGTAATGTTTGCACTTGGATAAAATTAGTGCGGCAGCCAATTAGTGACAAACCACTCATTTAGCAGGATTAAGATATTCTTTTACAACAGTTATGTGTTTTTCTGGGGTTGATAACCTCATTATATGTGACATTGCTTCACTATGAAGTGAGGCAGAACCAAATGTGATCACCTAAAGCCCACACAAGCGCAGAAGTCATGCTAACCTCAGAGCTTTCAAGTGAATAATAATTATTGTTATATTAGTTTCACGTATTTGAAAGCTCCTGTGTGACTATTATTAAGTGACAAGCTTCTCATACATATGTGCGTTTTGGCCAAGATATTTTTAGCTCAGGAAAGTTTTACACTTTTTTTTTTTCTTGTCAAACTTTTTTGAATTTAAATACATTCTTTGAGGGTGTGTTTTTAATGGAAACATGGAGAAGCATGTATTTTGGTTTTTGTTATAGCACTTAGTCTTAGATTAAAAGACCACTTGGTAGAGCCTCATTTTAAGATGAGGACCCTTAGACATTTGTACATATCCCCAAAAGGATTTCAATCCAGATCCTCTAATTCCTTCCATTATATCTCACTGTTGTATTAATTCATTTTCCTTTAAAAGTACTTAATGAATAAAAGTTGAATTATTAATAGTAGGCCTGAAGATAATGAGAGTTTAGATCCATAATTTGTCACTGATTTAGCAACCTCCTTTCATGAGCTACCTTTTTTTTTTTTTTCCTTCACTGGTTATCAGTGATATTTGATATTTGTCCACATCAAGCTTTGGATTTGGACTAGAAAAAGAAATTCAGAATTAAGAAATAAGATTTTATAAGCAACATTAAATACAAAAGCAACCAATTAAACTTATTTTGTAACTATTTATATTTAAATAAGTTAATTTAAATTGCATAAAGTGTGGGTCTCAATTAGTATTCTTTGTCCATTTCTTCTTATTTGTCTGTCTTCTTCCAGTACTTACAATATGTATGCAGTCATATGGGCTGCTGTTTTTCTTTGCATTAGTTGATAAGTGTCTCTCTCAAGACTTCATTATTTTCATAGAACCACAGAATTAGAACTGGCAGGAACTTTTAACAGGGGGTCAGGTAGTTTAATTTCTCATTTAACAGATGAGGAAACTGAGGACCAAGGAGTTTAAGCAGATTCCTCAAGATCATACAGATATAATTGGTAAAGATAAGATTTGAAACCAGATTTTCTAATTCCAGAGCCTATATTCCTTGCATTGTTTTATGTTGTGATCCAATTTTTTATATTAAAAATCTTTGTGATATACATGATTTATTTAAGTATTTATCTATAATTGAGTATTTAAGTTGGCTTTAAATTTTTACATTTATTGTGCGGCAGTAAAAATCTTTGAATGGATTATTCTTTTATTTTTAGTAACATTTCCTGGTTATATTTCCAACAATGGAATTATTGAGTCAAAGGGTACGATTACTTTCATAATTTTTGTGGCATACTGCCAGATTAGGTTCAAAAAAGATTTCACAGTTTGTAATTCCACAAGTAATGAATGAGTGTACCTGATTCTCTGTAATCCTCCTAATATTGAAAACTCAGGACTTTAAAGAAAAATCAATTTATTTCCTAAAATGAAAATTTGCAAGCTATTAGAAAACAAACTATTCCATTTTAAAAAGAACAGGAGGAACACATATTCAGAAAAGATATCACATATGCTTTGCAAGTGTGATAAATATCTTTCAATTCAAATGAATAAACATTTAGAGTCTATTATATAAAAGGTACCAGATACCTGGGATAAAGGATGAAATAATATCAGGTGTTATGCTTTACTGGAGAGTAATTGTATAGAACTAAAGAAAGGACACAGAAATGGTAACATACATATTTAATAAATGTAATAAAATTTTAAATATTACCTCAATGTTTCTTCTATTTATAACAGAGTTATGGACAACTTTTAGGAAAGCAATTGGCAGAGTAAGCCCTAGTTGACTTCTATTTGTCAAGGAAATATAGCCTAATGGTTAACATCATTTACAGAGATCACTTCTGGATATAGATGACTGCTCTAGATACAGTCTACTGTACTTTTCAAGTTTGTCTGTTTTCAATTCCCTGACATAAAGCAAATTGAGGAAATTCCCTTGATGCCAGTTTGGTAAGCAAAATATCCAGTAGTTGAAGGATATTTCTACTATCTTTTTGTCTTCCCCCTTTTATCAAAGGCAAAAAGTTCTCCCTTCCCCACTATGGTTTCTAAGATGTCTTTGCCTACGGTTCTGTCATTGTAAGCTAAGAACAGAGAATGTATTAAAAACAGTATTTCAAGAAAATTTGTCTGATGTCATGATATATATTGAAAGTGGAGGTGATCAAAGTAGGAAAGGGGAATTCAGCTCAGAAGCAATTATAGAAAGCCAAAATGGAGGAGAGAAGATGAAGTCCTGGATTTGAGTGTAAGCAAGGGACATTGGCAGAAAAGTAGACAAATATATCTCTATATAAGCTTTTCAAAAACTCAGATTCCTTTTTAAACAGAATTATCTTCTCTATACAGGAGAGTCCTAAATTTACATAATTTACAAAATTACATATCTAGTTGTTATTTTTTCCTAAATTTCAATCCATCAATGTCAACTGCCTGCTGGACATTTCTATTTTGAACTCCTAAAAGCATCTTAGACTCAACAAATCTAAAACAGAACTGTCTCAGAATGCTAATTCAAATTGAGCAGTTTTGTAGTCAGAGAACATGGATTTAAATCCTTCCTCTGTCACTTATGACTTGTGTAAACTCGGACAAGTCTCTTAACTTACTTAAGATGATGATTTAAATATTGAGAGCTAATGAAATCACTGAGAGAGTATTTAGACAGAAAAAAAAAGAGCCCAAGACTGGTACAATAGATAGTTGTTCATTGATTTGATGTGAAGAATGCTGGGAAAGGAACCTTGATCCCCAATTTCTCTCCTACTGGCCCTTGTAAGGCATCAGATATATAACCATATTAGTCAGTCTTTTGGATAACTACATGGGATTATTAACACGAAAATGTTATCTGAAAGAGGGTAGCATCAAGTCATTATCAGCTAATTTGAATTTTAGCTCAAAAGTAATTTGTCAAGATCGTTAGGGAGCAGAATTAAAACTAGGGAATGTTTAATTTCTGGATGGATGAAGGAATGGAAAAAGGAAAGTTGAAAAGAATGAGATGGTTGCCCATTCTAAGAGAGTACTCTGGAAAAGAACAAAAGAGCAAAATGAGTTCCCGAGAGGCATGGATTGTGGGCACAGAACAGAAACTGTAGGGGGAATGAAATTTTGCTTAGATCACAATTTTACTTGGGTATTTTTGTGCTTGATGGGGAAGGGGAACTAGGGAAAGGGTGATTGTCAAGAAAGCCCAGGAGGTGCTTTCATTTATAGTTGTCAATCTATTTACCTATTAAAAATGTCAAAATGAAAAGTGTAGTGGAAAGAGCAGCAGACTGGAAATCAGATTACTTAGGCTACTCTACCCACTGTTAATGATCTGCAGATCTGGGCAAGTAGTTTCTCTGAGTATTAGTATTCCTACCTGTGAAATGAAGACAGTTTTACTAGATGCTAATAAGCTCCCTTTTAGTCTACAAAATTCAATCATTCTATGAGTTTCTGAAACCCTTCTTTTCATCTGCCTGTCAAAATTTTCCAAGAAGTCAAATTCTTATGTTCCCTAGACTGGAGCATGAGACATAGTTATTCTAGAGAAGTCTCTATTGAATCTGGTCTGTGTGAACCCAGAGCTCCAATAATGGGCTATGAGTTTCTATTGTATTATAGCTATTTTTGAATAGATTATTGCCACTATTAGACTGTAGGTTCATTGAAAGAGTGTCCTTTCCCCCTAATACATAGGATACAATGCTTTTAGGTATTATATAAAGGTTATATTAGATAGTGGGTAGTGAGGAAACAGGATATATATTTGAGAAAGATGATTCACATATGATATGATGAAGTATAAAATATTAACATCCCTTGGGGAAACGAGGAAATTATATTCTACAAGAATGCAAATACAGATGGTAATAAAGAATTAATTGCACTTATGGGCATGTCTACCAAGCAGAAAGACGAAAATTGTGTGGCCCCTATGAATACAAAGTAAATTCTTTGCTAGGTTTCTGTGAAGACTTAGTAGTAGAAGGTAGAAAAAGATAAAACTTATGGTTTGAAACAATTATGTATTATCTTGATAAGTTACTAGCAAAGTGTTTTTCAAAAAGTAGATGATTAGTAAATGGTTGTTGATGGAGTTCAAGTGGCCCAACTTCCAAATGTTTAGAGATATAATAATGAGTTCAAATCTGGCCTCATCCACTTAATATTTAACACTTACTACCTGTGTGACCAAGTCACTTTACCCTGATTGCCTTGCCAATAATTTTTTAAAAAAGCCTCTAATGGCTTTCTTATTACTTAACACTGAGCAAAATTTGAACTTCTTTACTTGCTCATCCTTTTATGTGCACAATTAATCTTATCCCATGCTTTCTTATTTAATAGATTTACCCTTTATCATTCCTACTCTCACTAATCTTCAGCCTCTCCCTGTATACTAGTTGCATCCCTAATACTTACAAAAATATTCATGTATCCTCCATCCTAAAAAAAAAAATTAAACTTGATTTGTTTGTCCCACTAACTAGTATTTTAAATATTTCCTCTCTTTTGTGACTGAACATTTTAAGAAGGCTGTAATTAAAAACTCCTTTTCCTCTCATTTTATTTTCTTCTTGACTTTCTGCAGTCTGGCTTTTGACTCCATCCATCAATTGAAACTGCTTTCGCTAAGGTTGTCAATGGTCTTTTAATTGCCACATCAAATACCTTTTCTCAGTTCTCATCCTTATGGACTTTTCTACAGCCTTTTACAATGCCAGTAATCTTCCTGTTTATGCTGTTTTCTCTAAGTTTTCATGACTACACTCTCCTAGTTCTCCTATCTGTCTACTCCTTCTTAGTTTCTTTTGAGGAAGCTGCATCCAGACCATATTCTCAAACCATTGGCATTCCCCAGTTCTTTAGTTTCTTTCAAGTCCTAGCTAAAATCCTCCCTTCAACAGTCTTTCCTGATCTCTTTTAATGCTGATATCTTATATCTCTTGATACTTTGCTATTTATCTTGTATAAATTTTGTTGAAACAGAATTCTTTGCAGATCTTCTCCATAATTATACTCTTTGATAATAGGGACTGTCTTTTGGCCTTCATTGTAACCTCAATTCTTAATGTCTGAAACAGAATAGGCACTTAATAAATGCTTATTGATTGACAGACTGCCATTGAAGATGATCCACAATGTGATGTTACCCTGTCTTTCCATCCTTTCTCCCAGTCTGCCTTTCCAATCACTTCCACTCAAGCCAAACTGAATTATTCTTTGTCACCCTATTTGCTTTTTGTTTTTAATCTTAGTTCCTTTTTTCACATGTCCCTGGAATAACCTTCTGATGGGGGTGTGAAACTGTGTTCCCTTTCGATCTGTAAAATAAACACTCTGAAATTCTGTCTCCTTTGACTGTTGATCTCCCAGGCTTTGTGAAGTCTATGAGAGAATGTGTTTCTCAGGCTGGGCCATTTCTAAGACAAATCATCCCCATTGATAGCTGGATCTCCATTCAAATTCAGGCTGAAAAAAACTTCAAAGTAATTTCAATTGGGAGATCCTGATATGATCAACTAAAACTGACCCCAGCTCCCCGCCAAGATCTGCTCATAAAATAGATTCCTGCTCTCTTATTTCTTCTCAGAATGTCCAAAGTTGTGTGCTTTGCCTTTTTGGCATAGCTGTCAGTATCCTGCCTGCTGTGAAGACATTCTTTTCTCAGTGTAAGCCTCCATTTCCCTTATAGGACTTTGTCACTGAAGAAGTCAGTTTTTCCAGCAAAGCTGACTTCTCATCCAACAATAAACTTCCATTTTTGCCACCTAAAACTCTTTGGGTTCGTGAATTCTTTGATGAAGGACCTGTACCAACCAAAAGGGGATTCCCATAACTCTCTTACTGCCACTAGAGCCCCATCACTTCTTTCCTCTCTGGCTATCACTTTTTGAATTCCTATATACTCTTTAAAACCTAATTCAAATTCAAATTTAAACCTAAATAGATTTAAAACCTAAACCAAATTCAATTCCTCGATCCCTGCCTGACTAGTAATGACCTTTTCCATTGGACACATAGCTTTCCTCTCCTCACTTCCCCCCTCCTCCCAACTCTCTAACGCATTTATCTATGTTTGCATCAGTCAAGGAGGAAAATGGGTAAGAGTGCTAAGTCCTGGAATCAAATCTAGTCTCAGACACTTAATGCTTTGTGACACTGAAACCTCTCAGCTTCAATTTCCTCAACTATAAAATGGAAATAATAATAGCATTTACTTCTTTGGGTAATTGTGAGGAACAAATAAGGTAACATATGTACTGTACTTTGCAAATCTTGAAACCTAAATAAATACTAGCTATTACTATTTTTTTAAAAAAAAACTTCCTTCTAGATGATAAGCCCTCATGAAGGTGAAATGTTTCCTTATCTAAATTTTTCATCTTCTTAAGCACCATCAGAGTATTCTGAACACAATGGGTGCTTAACAAATATTTGATTCATAGATTCATTCATTCATCCTTGGAGTCAAATCTCCTTATTAAAAAGCACTAATCCTGGAGGCTTTGGCAGAATTTCAGAAACTAGAACAATCCTGTCTGTAACATTTAGTATTCTGAATGCCATCCATTTAATTAATTGCTTATGGCACTGAATTACTTCTACTGTTATTATCATCTGCTTCCAGAAAGTTTGATTTGCTGACCCTTCTGAGAACAGAACTAATGTAGGTGAAGGGGGAAGAAAAGTATCTTTACAGCATTAATTGAACCTAGAGTGTAGATTCCTGGAGTTAGCTAGGAACTAGGTAATTATCTAGTTCAATCTCTTTAGATAATGATAATAATGATAATGATGATATGTAATTTCATATAACATAAAGTTTGTAAAGTATTCCACATTCATTATTACATTTGATTTTCACACTAACCATGTATATAGTATAAGGTGCTCTTAGTGTCTTGATTTTATAGCAAAGGAAGCTGACTTTCAGGGAACTTAAGTGACTTATTTGCCCAGGGTCACAAAAGCAAAAGATTTTCCTGACTACATGATCAGTGTTCTCAGTTTGCCTCTTGCCACACTACCTTTTGAAAACACAAAAATCTATTCAAATACACAGGAGTCTGAAACTTACTTCTGAGGAGGAATTGAATACTTTGTTTATGGGTGAAAATTATATATATATATGTACATATGTATATATACATATAAATGTATGTGTATTTATGTGTATATATACACATATGTATTATATATGAGTGTATATATGTGTATATATATACATAATTAGAAACGCATTGCTTTTCTTTTCTTTTGTTTAAAATATTATTGATGTCTTTGGTCTTTACATCAATCTTTTCTGAAACTCATCAAAAAAAGCTCTTCCCTCTAGCATAAATCTATAGAGACAAAGTAAAAATCAAGCACAGTACAATGAATTCATTGAACTATATAAACAGCATCCTGTTCTTGCAGTCCTTTATTTCTTTCTTTTTTTTTTTTTTTTTTTGGCTGAAGCAATTGGGTTAAGTGACTTGCCCAGAGTCACACAGCTAGGAAGTGTTAAGTGTCTGAAACCAGATTTGAATTCAGGTCCTTCTGACTTCAAGGCTGGTGCTCTATGCACTGCACCACCTAGCTGACCCATTTATTTATTTTAAAGATATTTATTTTATTATAGGCTATCTTCACTGATTTTTCAGTTATTCAGTTGTAACCTTTTTTTTTTAAATAACTTTTTATTGATAGAAACCATGCCAGGGTAATTTTTTACAACATTATCCCTTGCATTCACTTCTGTTCCGATTTTTCCCCTCCCTCCCTCCACCCCCTCCCCCAGATGGTAAGCAGTCCTTTACATGTTGAATAGGTCTAACCTTTTTTTAAAGTAATCTTTTCACTTAATTTGTTATAGTCATTGTCTATGTTGTTCTCTTGGTTTTGTTCCTTTTGCTGGATGAGTTCATACACAGCTTCATACACATCTCTGAATTCCATTCCTTATGATTGTATTTTTTATTGGATAATAATATTCCAGTACGGTTATATACTATAGTTATTTTTAGCCACTCCTTGATTGATAGAAACCCACTCTGTTTCCAGTTCCTTGTGGATGCAATGAGAGTTACTAGAAACGTTTTGGTATATTTTGTACATTTATTTCTGTGTATCTTTCTTTGTACAAAAGCCTAGTAGGGGGATCACCAGATCAAAAGGTATGGGCACTTAATTACTTTTCTTCCATAATCCAAATTATTCTCCAAAATTATTAGATCAACTCACAGCTCTACCAATAGCATAGGGATGTGTGCCTGTTTTTCCTTAATCTGTCCAACATTGGTGGTTCCTTTTTTTTTTTTTTAAATCATTTATGCCTATTTTCACCAAGTAGGGTGTAAGCTTAGTTGCTTTAGTTCTCTTGCTATAAGAGATTTGGAACATGTTTTCATTTGATAATTTAGAGTTCACAATTCTTTTGAAAATGATTTGTTCCTACCTTTGACCATATCTATTGGGAAATGATTCTTGGTGTTATTTATCTATCTGTGACAATTTCCTATACATCTTGGCTATCATACTTTTATCAGAGATGCTATTACTTTCTCAGCAAGGCTTTCACTCATTTAGGCGAAGTCTACCTGCAGTTTCTTCAGAAAATAATAACAAAAATGGGGTATAGAGTTTTTTAAGAGTGAACATAGTACCAAATAATTGGCAACACTTTGATATGCTTGAATCCCAATTTTATTTATAGTTTTTATTTTTCAAACATTAGAGTGCATCTCATTATAACAAAACAGCTATACAAAACAAAGTAACATATCAACCATGTCACATAGTGTGTGTTGCATTATATACTCCTAATCTTTCACCTCTCAAAAAAATGGAAATAAATGTGTCATCAGTCTCATTTTATAGATGAGAAAATTGATGTAGAAAAAGTTTAAATGACTTGCCCAGGATCACAAGATTTTAAATTAGGTCTTCCTATCTCCCAATTCAATGATCCATCCACAGTTTTACTTTTTTCTATTCATGTAGAAGCCATGGGATTGGGAGAAAGATCTCAATGTATGTGCATATATAATTTTCCTTGTTCTGCTTTCTTCACTCTATTTACATGTCTTCCCATATTTCTTTAAATACTTTATATTTGTCATTTGTCATGATATGATAATATTAGAAGTTTCTTTAACCTTTCTCCAATTGGTAGACAACCAATTGATTTCCAGTTTTTTTCCTCATAAATAGTGTTGTTATGAATATTTTGGGATATATACAAACCTCTATCTTTGACCTTTTTGGGGTAGAAGTGCTATAAAAGTAACTCTGGGTCTGAGTTAATATAATATAGTAGGAATAGCATTAGATTTAGAATGAAAGGAAGTCAGAAGAGCTGCATGCAAATCCTAGTGTGGCTAATTTTTATGTATATAACCTTGGGTAAATCACTTTGAATTTCAGATTCTAATCTGTAAAATGAAATGACTAGACTAAATAACTTTTCAAGTGTCTTCTATTTCTAAATTTATGATACTATGGGTTTAAATATTTGAGTTACATTTCCTGTAAAAATTCTCTTTCCCCTCCATAACAGTTGAACCACTTCACAGCTAAAGAAATGCATTCCTCCCTTTGAATGTAATGTTTATATTCCAAGGTGTATGACCTATAAATGACTGTCCTAGTCATTGGCTGTGTTATCTCCTCACTATGTGTTTCTAGTTTCTTGAGATTCCCTGATAGAGAGTTTCATGGTATATAAAATTAGTCAGGCATCTTTAATCTCTTTGGCAGCAACTCTGCACCTACCCCACAGATAGATCCCTAGTCTTTTGTGGTAATTGACTGCTTTAATCTCTTTGATGAGTGACATGTTAGCGATGAAGAGTATTTTCAAGTTATTGTTTTAATAGACCTTTACCATCAGTCTCGGATAAATCATCACTACTTCACACCAGTTGGGAGACAGATTTAGACTTAATGGGAGAGCACAACTAAATCACAATGTAATCTAGGAGAAATTTACCTCCTTTTAATGTCATATTTCTTACTAAATGGTTGTATTGAGTGTTTTTTTAGGCGATGTATGAAGGTAGTAGAAGATTGAAAAATATTGTTAGATTTCATGACAGCATTCATATATATATATATATATTCTATATCTGTTCAGATTAAAGTTGAACAGTTTCATATAACTGAATTAATAAATTTTAAAACTTTTGTTGACTACTGAAAAAGATGATATCAAATGCTGAAAGTTATGTTAAGAAACTGAAAATCAAATGGAATCAGGCAAGCTTATTAGATAATGCTGATGAATGATGATGTAGAATTGAGAGCAAGGACAGATCTCTTTCTTTAATTACCTAGTTCTGACCACATGGGAATGATTCTCCCAGTTCTCTTCTTTGGCTCTGAAAGTCATGATTTTTCTATTTCTGTCTTAAAAAACAAAACAAAACTGGACTTCTAAAACCATGGGAGGTAAGGTCAATTCTTAGGTAGACCTGAGAAGTACTTTTATGCTCTTAAGTTCTCCTTTCCATTACTTTCCTTTTCACTGTACCATCTTTTCCATGGTTCTCTTCACTTGGATCAATGCCAAAGCATTTCCCCATCAAAACAAAAAGATTCTACTTCAATCATCTCCACTTTAGCATAAGTTTATGCCAATGAGTGCCATTTCCCAGGCCTTTTACATTTCTTTTTTATCTCTATTTGTAGAATGGAAAACTTTGTCTTCTATTAATGGAATTTTTAAACCAAGGTTTAAGACCTGTCTCTAATATATGCTGATTATGTGACTCCATGAAAATCACTTATTTTCTCCATATCTCAGGAGATTTCTAAGAATATAAGTTACAGAAAAAATGTATTCAGCTACATTGAGTTTCCCTAGTGAGAGTTCCCTATTCTGATGCAATTTAATTATAGATCCAGACCCCATTTCTCCCTTCTCCCCCAGAAAACCCCTCCACCAACCAAACAACCCAACTTCATAGAAGCTAAAAGTTTACTCCTCTCTTCTTCTCTCCAGGTGATGTGGTGGTGACAGGTCCAGGTGACAGGACTTTCATTTTATTTTTGAGATGACATTACATGGGCAGCAGCTTACTATATCAATGCATAACACCAGCAGCAATAGAAGAATAGAAAGATTGAACATTCACAGAATATTTATTTCTTGCTGAGTTTGTCTATGGGCAATGAAAATATCTCTAGAAATGAAAGCTTTCTTCTTGAAATGACCTGAATCTCTAGGTGATGCTCAGATGATTTGATTTTCTATCTTTAGACAGTTTGTGTTTATAGAAAATTCCCTAGCCACAGACTCCCATTGCCACATATTCCTACATAGTTTCTGCTCAAACAACCACAACCAACCAGAACTGGATGTTTTGTGATTTGAGCCAGCATAATGGAGGGAAAAGTTTGTTTGTTTTGATGACCAAAATATAGTGTCAAAGCAATTAAGCTTTGCTTTAATCAGATTAACATAATAAAGATTTTGTGGGTGAAGAATGGCAACTAACCTCTTTAGCTCACCTTTTGTAACAAATGTGGGTAGAGAATACTGACTTTTTTTTTCTTATTCAACTTCATTTGCATCAAAAATCAGAGAGGACCTTGGAAGTATCTGAGTATTTAACCTAAGTTATAAAATTATCTTCCAATAGAAAACTTTTATCTCTGCATGTACTTTTTACTCTACTTCTTACTTCAGAGAAATAAAAGATCTGATCTGAGTATTATGATTAAAGAGCTGACAATCTGCTCTTATGAGTAGCAAAGTGAAGGAAAGGAGAATCTGGAGAAATAAAAATATATATCTTTGGAGAGTGAGGTTCTAGTCACTGTATTCCCTAAGATTAGTGAAGCTAAGTTGGCTGAGCTGAGCCTGAAGGATGTCTAGTAGAGTGAAATGTCCAGCAAAGATAATGACAAGACAATGCTTAAGTCTAAGTAGAGATTACAAGTATTCACATGGTAGTATGATTTTTACATAGCAGAATCTCTATGATTTTGAAGAGCAGCAGGGAGTGCTTTTTCTCACAGGAACCATACATCTAATAGAAACTCCAATTAAGCTCAGTAAGAGAAACTCCATGACATCAAGAGGAAACATCAGGGTTCCTGATGTTGGAAGTAAAAGTTGCTCCTCCATTCATTTTACATACATGTTGCTTCTCATGAGTGATCCCACATTCACTTCACTGAATGATATATATTTTTAATGGAAGAGTACACCATAGGTGTTTTGGTGGGGAGATGGGGAGAATATTCCATTGTGTTTTGTTCTTATGATGCTATTTTATTAAATTTGAACTAATTGTGTTAGTTCACAGAAAAAGTGAAGGCATTGGTGGGAACTCATGAGCTATTTTGAGTGGATGTGGATCCATTGAGCATTTTAGACCTGGGGTAGCTATTCTGGGGCTCTCATGTGTGATTGGGAGATACTTCAAGAACCATATAATAAAATAGCTTTCACTTTTGCTTAGAATCTTTGAGAACAGAGAAGAAATCATGATATATGGTAAATATATAAAGCAGTTAAATAGATCACTATATAAGAAGGGATTGGACTATTACTTTCTAATAGAAATAAGTTATGCTTTCATTTTGGTGATATGGTTACAATGAAAAAGCATTAAGTGAAAACTCCCATGTCCATTGTGCTATCTTAATTAGTATTCTTCATGATAGTCTATCTCCTCATTTCTAAAATGACAACATTTTAAAAAGTTCCTCCCAGATACCTAGTTGATAGCACAGTTTTTGAAAAATAGGTTTTTATTAATATTTTTCTTTTTGACTATATTATCTCAAAGTAAGGTCAGCTCAACCTATAAACATTGATTTATGGAATTTTAGAAATGGGAGACACCTGTGAGATTAACTAGTCAGACTGGCTAGAAAAAAAAATTGGAGACAGATTTCAAATATGTTGAACAAGATTGACTAGTGAAGGGTATCCCAGGCTAGTTATAGAAGGGACAATGGCACAGCTTATGTGTACTTTAAGACCTAAGTCACAGAGTATGCTCTTTTAGTTAGAAGACTCAGAAGATTCATCACTTATTATCCTCAGTTTTCCCAGCTGTAAAATGGGGATAATGCTTGCATTACCTAACTCACCGCATTGATATGCAAATAAAACGAGATAAGGTGCATGAAGTGTTTTATATTTGCAAATACACTCCAAATAGATCTGAGATCTTACTGAGGTGGGTAATCCCTTCTCTGATACAGATAGCAACTCAGCTGTATGTGCTTATCCTTTTTGATGCTTCTCCATAAATTCACAATACCTTTGCAACCCATGCAAATGTAAAGCATTTTATATAATGTATGTAAAGTATGTGGCAGTATAGCAAATTTATAGGAGATTGGGAGGAAAAGTGACTTAGACAGCTGTTTGTTTTGTTATGCTACAATTCTACAAAGGACTGTCTTGGACTCTGGAGATAAAACAGATTGATAAATGCAACACAGACTTACAATTATAGGGGGTAGGGCAGAGAATTGTCTTTTCTGGAATGCTATTTATTTTTGTATGTCCTTCCATACTTCCTCTATATCTTCATCTCTTTGTCTCTGTTGGTCTCTGTATCTTTCTTTTTTATATCCATCTCTGACTCTTTTTAATCTATTTCACTATTTCTCCCTTCCACTTTTCATTTATTCTCTTCTTCTTTTTCCCCTGCTTCCCACCCCCTTTCCTCACCTTCTTCCTGCTCCCAACGTGCACAAAAATATCTCTAGGTTTTGGGGACATTATTCCTTTTCATTCTCCTCCTATCTGACTGCTCCTTCTCAGTCTCCTTTCCTGGATTCTCATCCAAATCATTCCTAATGTTGGTGACCTGGGCCCATAATTTTATCAACTCTCAAGGATGTAATTACCATCTCAGTGCTAATGTTTCTCAAATCTACCAGTCTTGCTTAGTCTTTCTGCTGACTTTCAGTTTCTCATTCTCACTTGCTGTTTAAACATCTTTCCCCCCTTCACTTAATACTATTTTATTTTTCAATTCACATATAGTTTTGAACATTTATTTTTCTAAGATCTTTAGTTTCAAATTTTTCTCCCTTCTTCCCTTTCTTCTCCCCTCCTCAATACAGCAAGCAATCTCATATAGGTTATACATGTAGAATTATATTAATATTTCCATATTAGTCATGCTGTAAGAGTTAGAATAAAAGGGAAAAATCATGAGAAAGAAAAAACAAAAAAATGTAAAAACGTGAAAATAGTTTGTTTTGATTTGAAGCATTTTAGACATCTTGAATTGAAATATCTAGTAGGAATCTTAAATACAATTATGTTCCAACTGAATTAATTATCTTTCCTTCTGAATTTTCTATTTCTCCTAACTTCCATGTTATTTTAGAGGGCCGCACCAATCTTGTAGTTCCTCAGGCTCCCATTTTAGCCATCAGCTTAGCTTCCTCACTATTCCCTCCCCCCAATACGATCTATTGATTTCACCTTTGCGACATCTCTTTAACATGCCTTTTTCTTTACTCCAACTTTTTCTCTACTATGGGCAGGCCTTCACCACCCCATACCTGGAGAGCTGCTGGTGGATCTATCTGCCTCAAGTCTCTCCCCACTGTAATTCCCCTTCCATTCAACTGTTAAAGTGATTTTCCTAAAAAGCAGGTCTGATCTTGTCATCCCCACCACTCAATAAACTCTAATAACTCACTATTACCTTCAGAATCAAAAATAAATCCTGTTTGGCATTCCAAGCCCCCTCCTACCTTTCTAGTTTTACACTGGATAAGTGTCAATCTGGTGACAATAGCTTCCTTATTGTTCCATACAAATGATTTCTCTTCACTTCATGCTTTTTTTCTCCCTATTCCCCATACCTGGAACATTCTGTTTCCTCATCTCCCCTACATCTCCTCTGGCTCCTTTCATATCCCACCTAAAATCTCATCTTCTACTGGAAGACTTTCCCAACTTCTCTTAATTCTAGTACTTTCCTTCTCTAATTATTTTCAATTGATCCTCTACATAGTTTATTTGAACACATTGTTTGTCATCTCCCTGTTGGACTGTAAGCTCTCTGAGGGCAAGAGCTGTCTTTTGCCTCTTTTTGTATCCTCAGCTCTTAGCACAGTACCTATCATACAGAAACTTAATTTTTATTAACTGACACAAACTCACATATAAGCACAAAATGCTAGGACCTATACCAATGGTTCTCAAAGTATGGTCTAGATAATCCTGGAGATCTCTGAAACTCTTTTAGAGGGTCTACAAATTCAAAAATAGTTTTTATTTCCAATATGTTAATGTCTATAAATATAATCCAGATAAACAAAAATGCTTTGGAGAGATCCTCAATAATTTTTAATAGGATAAAGATACTGAAAACAAAAGTTTGAGAACCACTGATCCTATACAATTCTCTCATAGACAACTTTCATCATAGAACCCCTCTGATCCAGGTAAGATCTCCTGAATAGGTTAGAATAGTTCTATGAGGACCCATCTGAGAATTATAAGAGATATTAAGGGTTTTTTTTTAAGGTCACAAAGATACATTGCTTTTAGAGCTTTCCAAGTTGAGCTCAGAGGCGAATCCTTTGCATGGACAAGTGGACTCAGGCTGTGATCACTCTACAGGAGATTCCATTGCAGAGATCTCCTGGTCTCCATCTGTGCTGTAGCTCACCCTCCTAGGATCTGCACGTGGTTAAGTTGCCAGGGGCCTGCTTTTGAGCTCTGTTCTCTTAGTTTTCTGAGGGCTTGATAGAAATCACAATGGCATGGGTTGGTATCTGCAAATTAGGAGCTTGCTGCAGTGGTGGGCTTGCCTTTGTGTGCTCTATTCCCCTCTCTGAAAAGCTTTGCTGAGCACAATATGCTTGTAAATAAAGACATTATTGTTGGAGTAATGAAGCTCAGGGGATGCCTTCTCTGGTAGGCATGTCTGTCAATCTGAGTTTACTTGACTTCTACAGCCTACCCATTCTAATTACTGCTTTCTAGGCTTTTGGAGTGGGAATCTGTGAAGGGGATTTAATACAAGGAGAGAAGGAGGGTATTTATCTGTAAATGGAATTTTCCAAATATACAGTATCTCCTCCACTGATCATGCATTCACTCCCCCATTCCTTCCTGCTTACTTTAAAAGTTGTTGGCAGCCTGTTATTATGAACTGAAGGACTGGTCTCAAGCCCCCATTTTTTATGAAATGGTTGAGGGCCAGTCAGTAGACTCACACGTGCTTGGGATTATTACCTTATTTGAAAGTAGGCTGTGACTTCTGTTGTGTTTAAGGAGAAATGTGCCTCTGGGAAGCTAAATTCACCCATCCATAGATATTGTTACACAAAACTTGGCTGTCTTGGGGATCAAGTGTCTGCTTTGATGTTGGAGTCAATACATAGTATTCGACTCTTCCTACACTCTGTCTAACTTTAAAAAAAACAAAAAACAAATCAACAGTAACTTTAAGCATGTCACATTTTCTCTCAAAGTTAAACTATTAAGTTAAAAGTACAACTGTGAATATTGCCTTGAAAGATGATATTACCGATATTGGTTGTCTCCGTGTTTTGCTTTTGTTACGTGAACAGAGTAGTGATGGATGGCACTGCCATTTTTGTCACTTCTCACGTGTTCCTGATGTCAGTGGGAAACATCACAAAGCTAGTCTGGGACTTACCAGTGGCTATTTACGTACTGCCTGTAGCTAGGGGAGGGAAGTTAACATGTCCACTGTGACACATAATTTTTAACGGCAGATTTTAAGACAGAATGTATACTTCTCTGTCTGCAATGTGGATCCAACCTCCCTTTCCATGATTATTTTTTTTATTATTCTCTCAACATTATAGCCCAACTGGCCTCCATCTCCTGCGGTGGGAATGCACATTCTTCTCAATACCATCTCTTAGAAATTGTTGCTCCCTATAAATTTCTGCTCATGACCCTGAGGTTTCCCCAAAGCTTAGAAGAAAATGAAGAAGCACTGACTCCATTTAGAAATGGTCACTTGTGGATTACTACCATGGGTTTCCTCAAAATCTTTTAAGCACTTACTTCTCTTCAGAGCTTAGCTCTAGTGTTGGTTCCTACATGAAGACTCTTTTGTTTTCCCCTGATGGTTAGTTCTCAGCATCCCACAAATTAACTTGTTTTTACAGTAGTTTGAATATAGTTTGCATTTATTTGTACATGTATATGTTGTTCCTGTCCTCCCTCCCCCAAAAGTTTGTAACTCCTTGAGGATTGGTATTGCTTAATTTTGACCTTTGTCTCCCCAGGGCATAGTACAATGTCTAATAGGTAGCTGATGCTTAACAAAAATTAGCTAGACGAATAGACATCAAGTATTTTTGTTTTTTTTTTTTAGCTCCATGGAGCAGGTAATCTTTTCTATCTGACCTATAGCATCAATGTTCCAATTAGTGAGAGTAATGAACCCTGTGAAATGGTTGCTTTGTTCAAATTCACACTACCCATTTCCTTTGGGCAGGGACTAATTACAATATTTTATGCAATTATGACTTCAAATTGTTGTTTAGCAGTTAGGTGATAGAGTGCTGGCTTGAAAGTGAGGGAAACTCATCTTCCTGAGTACAAATCCAGTCTTAGATACTTTTAAGCTATGTGACCTATGTATTAAGTCACTAAACCCCATTTACCTCAATTTCCCCATCTGTAAAATGAACTGGAGAAGGAAATGACAGACCACTTCAATATCTTTGTTAACAAAACCCCAAATGGGGTTACCAAGTGTCAGCCACAACTTAAATTATAATGCCAGAGAAATTGAGGCAAGATAGAGGTTAGAGAGTTTTTAATATTTTATTTGGATTTCTGAGAGGGAGAGATTTTCTGGGACCAAATGAACCATTTTGGTCCAAGGGCTGATGTCCTAAAGCATTCAGCAGCAGCAGCAGCCTCAGCAGCATCATCAAATGTGAGATTCCAATGGATTATATATGTGTCTCTAAACAATCAGGATAGACAAAGGCAGGGTATAGAGTCCAAATACTGAGAGCAGGAATTTCCAAGAAGGGATCATCAATCTGGTTCTGACAGTTTGGGGGTAGGACCATAAATTCTGATTATCTGGGAGTGAAGGGAGTAGTCAGTTAGAGACAGAAAGTCTGGAACTTAAAGATAGAAGATGCCAGTTAGGTATCTGAGATAGGACAGCTGGAGTTTTACCTTTTGGAATGTCAGAGTAGCCAGATCTCTACAGCCCTAATTATCTCAGTCCTGATGAACATGAAGGGGGGGGGGGTTGTAACCAGGGGGATTGAGGCAGAACAATTCAAGGAACCTGAGGCAGAACAATTCAAGGAAACTGAGGCAGGAGAATTTAGGGAACTGAGGCAGAACAACTTAGGGAAACTGAGGCAGGACAGTAAAAAGAAACTGTGGCACAACAAAATGACTCAACAACCACAAACTTCAAATAGAGAAAATGGAATACACAGAATTCAGTATTTGCACTAATCAGAATCAGTCTTTGCTTGGCTATGGACCTTTTTGTTCCACTGAGCTACTGTCTTCTTTCTTTCCTTTTAGATTAGAAGGAATGTTCTATATTCATTGCTTTTACTTCCTTACCATTCCTTAGCCTTCTGCAAGCTGGTTTCTAATCACTCCATTGAAACTGGTCTATTGAATAATCTCCAAACTAGTAACCCAGCTCTGTTTCTCTTTAAGTTCTCTGTTGTATTCAACAGGATTGTCTTTGCCTCATCCTTCCTGATTTTCTTTCTTGACAACTTCTTCTCTTGTTTCCATTCTTTCTTCTATAACTAATTCTCTATCAAGATCTTGAGTGTCTTCAGTTTTTCTTCCTGTTTCAGGAAGATTCAGTTTTCATGTCTCTTCCCCTCTTCTTCTCCTTCTGTATACTCTCGCTCTTTGAGATCTCATTTTCTCTCATGGGTTAAAATTGATTGAATGACTTCCATATATATAGTTCTTATCCATGCCTCTTATGTAAACTTAACATAATCAGTAGAGGTCATCTAATCCAATGGTTCTCAAACTTTTGTACCCAGTGTCTCTTTCTACTGTTAAAAAGTATTGAGGATCTGTCCAAAATTTTTTTTGTTTATGTGACTTATATTTATATTTATCACATTAGAAATAAAAACCAATTTTGAATTTTTAGATTCTCTGAAAAGGTTTCAGAGATCCCAGGATTCTTTTGAATCACACTTTGAGAATCATGGATCCATACCTTCTGAATCCAATTCTCCCTGTGCAACAAGAGAACTGTTTGGTACTGCACACATATATTGTATCTAGGATATACTGTAACCTATTTAACATGTAAAGAACTGCTTGCCTTCTGGGGGAGGGGTGGAGGGAGAGAGGGGGAAAATCGGAACAGAAGTGAGTGCAAGGAATAATGCTGTAAAAATTACCCTGGCATGGATTCTGTCAATAAAAAGTTATTTAAAAAAAAAAAAAAAGAGAGAGAGAGAGAGAATCATGGATCCAGTTTAACTCCTTAACTTTATAGATGAGAAAACTGAGGTTTTCAATGATTAATGCCAGAAGGACCAATCACATCAATTGATGTAAAAATATATTTTTACTTTTAGGAAGGCTTTTTTTTTTTGATGGGCACGAGTAGATTTAATGAAAAGGTTGGGGGTGGGGAAGGGCCAGGAAGTTAGGGGGTACTGGGAAGGATGAGAGTTTTTCTAGGAAGGCTTTTAAAAAATTTTTTTTGGCATTTTTACTTTTTAATAAAATATTCTTCCTGCTATCTCTAATTTTTTTTGATGATGTATCAAAACAAGTATATATGGCATCACAGCTTGGTCCTTCAAGGTTTTCTTAAATGATGGTCCTTATCTCATAGAGCTTAAATGAAGAACCTAAACTTCAAATACAAGTCCTATGAATCCAAGTGAGGGATCTATGGCCTGTAGTACATCTGTGAGTGTCTCTGAACCCTCTTTGAACATCTTAAACTACATGTGTTCTTGTTACCTCAAATTCAATATATTGAATTCAATATTATCAAGCTTGATTTAGAATCAGAAGACTTGGGATCAATTCCCAATTCTGCTCTTACTATGTATGTCTTGCATAAAATACTTCTCTGGGTTTCCTCATCTGCAAAATGAGGGGAGGAAGAGTAGACACCTTTAAAGTTCCTGTCAACTCTAAGTATTTGAGGTTTAATCATATTTAGATAGATAGATAGATAGATAGACAAAACGTATATTAAGTGATTAGTATGTTCCATATTCCCTTCAAGGTGCTTCTCAAATATTATCATATTTGATCCTCAAACATCCCTGGAAGGTAGGGTCCCCATTATGATCCCATTTTGCAATTAAGAAACCGAATCAGAAATTGAGTAATTTGTCCAAGATCACATATTTAAAATTTATTGCACCATCTTGATGCATGCCAGTGATAGATACCAATAGAAGCAAAAAAGTCAATTTCAGTGTTCAAATATTTTGCCTTCAAGTGGGAGAAGATGATATATAAAAAGGAACTGGAAAGTAAGTAAGTAAGGAAAAGGTAAATAAGCAGGGACAAAATTGCTGGAAAGGAAATGGAAAAGGTTGGAGAGTGAAGAATGGAGCTCAGGGCTCAGAACATTATCCTGAGGAATGATCTGTCATCCAAAGGAAATCTTTGATTTTCAGAGGGTCACCAAAATAGAGAGATTCATAGTGCTATAATATGCAACAATGCTCTCACTCTACCAACTGACATAGTAGGTAAAATTTGGATAAAAGAATGTTTTAGTTTTAAGAATTTTATTTGTTACACCATTTATAAATTCACATGTTTTAAAAATGAATATTATCTGAAATCAATTTTTAAAAATTGAGATGTTAACATAACTTCTAGGAAATTACTGGGGAGAAAAATGTTTTGCATGTTGCCAATTTTATTATGGGTACTACATTTTCTGGGTTATTTCATGGTTACTGTGTTAGTAAAAGTATTTCTTATCAGAACTAATGTTTTGTTAATAAAGAATTATATTCAGAAAAATGTATTTTCAGTAATTTTTAGCAAAAGATTACAGTTTTTGGTGGGAAACTATTTCCTATGAATTCAATATATCAAAATTTGCATTTTTTAGTTTTGTGCCATTTTTTAGGACCATTACTCCTATGAAAGTGGAAGATTCACTAAGTGTGCACACACACACATACACACACAAACACACACAAATGAAAGAGAGAGACAACACAGAGACAAAGAAAAAGAGAGAGAGAGAGAGAGAGAGAGAGAAAGAGAGAGAGAGAGAGAGAGAGAGAGAGAGAGAGAGAGAGAGAAAGAGAGAAAAAGAGAGAGAGAAAGGAGAAAGAGAGAGAGAAACACCACATAAACTCATTTGGAGACACTGAGTTTTTAGGAATCAGGAAAGGCTTCATGTAAGCATAATGGAAACCAGTATTTCTTTTTTTTTTTCTTTTTTTTCTGAGGAAATCAGGGTCAAGTGACTTGTCCAGGGTCACATAGCTAGGAAGTGTTATGTGTCTGAGGTCAGATTTGAACTCAAGTCCTCCTGACTTCAGGGCTGGTGCTCTATCCACTGCTTCACCTAGCTGGCCCAAAACAAATATTTTTAAGAGGCTGAAGTCAAGAGGAAGGGTATTTCAGTTTTGGGAAACAGCCAATAAACCTAGTCACATTTATGTTTTTGGACTATCAGTTTAGCAGCTTTATACTACACATTCTTCAGTTACTTAGGCTTGAAAGTTACTTCTTGTTCTTCTCTACTAACCAGTCTTCATGTCTTATCAATCCTTCCTTCATAAGATCTTTTAAATATGACTCTTTCTTTCTATTTCCATCATTACTACCCCAATTTAAACTCTTATTTTCATAAATGGTTCTCAAACCTTCTGGTCTCAGGACCCCTTTATACTCATAAAAATTATTAAGAATCTGACCCCAAATAACTTTTGAATATGTAGATTATATCTATTGATATTTACTATGTTATAAATTAAAATGTCTTAGTATTATTATGAAAATATTTTTGAACCTATGAATCCTCTGAAAAGGTCATGAGGATTTTAAGAACTACTGATCTGTACTATTGTAATGTAATGCTGGAGAAACTGAGGCAAGATAGAGAGTTTTTAATATTTTATTTGGATTTCTCAAAGGGAGAGATTTTCTAGGACCAAAAGATCTATTTTGGTGCCAGGGCTGATGTTTTAAAGCATTCAGCATCAGCATCAGCTTCAAATGTGAGATTCCAGTGAATTATATATGGCTCTAAGCAATCAGGGGAAGAAAGGGATGGAGTCCAAACACTGGTAAACGCGGGAATTTCCAGAAATGAATCATCAATCCAGTTCTGACAGGGTGGGGGATGAGGACCATAAGCTCTTGATAACTTAGGAGGTTTTAGGAGCCAGGATGTCTAAACTCCCCTTTATCTGGGATTACACATTTACAGTTTATGACTCTTTTGGAATGCCAGAGTGGCCAGATCTCCACAACCCTAATTATCTCAGTCCTAATGAACAAGAAGGGGGGTTGCAACCAGGGGGATTGAGGCAGAACAATTCAAAGAACTGAGGCAGAAAAATTTAGGGAAACTAAAGGCAGGACAATTAGGGAAACCGAGGCAAAACAATAAAAGGAAACTGTGGCAGAAAAGTAAAAATATTTTTTCTCCAGTATGTTCCTTCCCCTTTTCCAATTTATCCTTATGTATTGCTACTTGATAAATGAATAATATTTCTGCTATACTTCTCTTTCCCAAACTTTAAAAAAAATACCCAAATGGGACAACTAGATGATGTAGTAGAGTACCAGCTCTGAAGTTAGGAGGACCTGAGTTTAAATCCAGCATCAGACACTTGACACTTACTTTCTGTGTGATCCTGGCTAACTTATTTAACCCTAATTGCCTTGCAAAAAAAAAAATCCCAAATGAATCTCCAAGACCTATGTAAAATCTGTCTTTTCTTCTACCCCACTGCTTTCTGACCCAGGTCAGTCTGGACAGGAAAACTTCACAATTTGGCTACTTCTGGTGGTATGTGTCTTCTATTTTGTTCTATCTATAAGGTATTCACACAATTGAAAAGATGATGTAGAACCTTTGACTAAATTTTGAAAATGTAACCTCTGGTCTGCTAAGCACTGTCCTGAGGTGTCCTTCTATTCTTTTAGAAACCCTGTCACCCTTTAGTGAACTCCCTTTAGACCTCAGTTTGATGAAGCTTTTCCTGATGCTGAAAGCATTCACTTCACCTTCAGATTACCTTGTATGCATACTCTATTTATTTATTTGCATGTAATATAATGCTTTCCTCTGATAAAATGTAAACTCCTTGAGTATAGGGATTTTTCTTTTGGTCTTTGTATTACTGAGTGCCTAACATGTAGTTAGTGCTTAATAAATGCTTGCTAATTGAGTGATATTAAAGAGCCTAATAGAATCTAAATTAGCTATTTTTTGGTGGAAATTTTTCTCCCCAAGGATTAAATCAGTCTCCTACACAGGGAAGGTACTGACTATTCAATTCAGTAAATGTGTTCCTATTCATATCTGCTTTTCAGAAAACCTTTCCTTCTCTCTCTCTAATGCACATGGGTGTTGGAAGTGGATGGTGATCTTGGTAATCCCAGTGAGGCATTGTGTAGTAAGGCTTTTTCTGCATGAGTGACAAATCCATCCCATTTCTTTTCTTTTCTTTCTTTCTTCTTCTTTTTTCAAATATAAGCCATAAATGACACAATTCTCATTGGGAGCTGTGTGTTGTGCTCCAATTTTCGAGAATTTTTTGCACTGGTTTCTCTAAGGCTTTTTGAGAACTAAACTCCAGAGAGTAATTTGTTATTGGCAGCTTCCAGTGAATAAGCCTCTTAATCATCTGGTGTCCCCCTCCCTTCTTTCTATTTCTTCCTAACTTGAATGAGACTTGCTACTACACATCTGTATTGGATTCAAGGCAGAGCTATGAGCTTCTTGGCCTTGCCTTGCCATGTATCGTGAAGGCCGGAGTAGAAAAGTTTGAAAATTAAATTCCTCAGGGAATTAGGTTCACTCCAAGTGTAAAAGTTTGAAATTAATTAGAATTTTAAAAATCTTTCTTTCAAATGCATTAGTTCACATTTCATTTCACTCATCCATTGTGGCATAGGATTAGATTTTTATGGATTTCCCTCTGATATTGTGTTTCTAATCTCATCAGAGCAATATACTGTGTCCTTGTAAGTTCTCATTTTGTACTCCAAGTCATGAACAAGGCTTCTTTGTAAATACACCACTCACTCAAAGGCTGTAATGTGTGTAAATTGATGTGCATTGTATGCAGTTAAAGGATTTGCCTTTTAAGTTACTAAATTAACATTTTAAAAACAGGGATCTCAGAATTTCCATATCTGAGGAAACATCTCAGAGCTTGTACATAGGCATTGCCACTATTTCTTTTTTAAATGGCTCTTCCACATGCAAATTGAATTATTCATATTCCAGTGGATTGTTTTGAAAATACAATCTTCTTTCAATAGAGAAGCAGAGATAAGCAGATGACAAGGGTATAGGAAATGCTTCAGGGGTGTGTGAACACTGAATTCAAAGAGTCTAGGAGTTGATTTGAGGTGTTGATATTTAATTGATGTTCCTTACTCTTTTCCTAGTTGTGGTAACCCAAATTTAAAAAGATTTAAAAATTTTTTTCTTAAATTTAAATTTTAAATTCTTTAAACTTGAATTGGATTAGATGATTGTCTATCCATGTTTTCTCTGGAGAAAGCTGATTTATAATGTGAATTGAGGGGTATCACTTGATGGGTGATAAGTGTTAATTCCATTATTATAGACTTCTATGGGATTGGTCTGTGAGAAAAGGGTGAACTTTATTATAGGTAGTTTCCCTGAGGCTTAGGTATCTGGCTAAATGTTGATGACATCATCTATTTGGTTTATTTCTTTGTTATTATAATAATAATTATTATTTTTGGTTTAATTATTCAATTGTGACAGATTCTTCATCACCCCATGAGCTATGCTTTCTATGGGGTTTTCTTGGCAAAGATACTGAGTACTAGTTTGCTATTTCTTTCACCAGTGGATTAAGGCAAACAGAAGTTCTAGCCTTGCAGCTAGAAAATGTCTGAATTCAAATTTGAACTCAGGTCTTCCTGACTCCAGACCTAGCACTATCTACTGTGTGCACTTAGTTGCCTCCCATGTCTTACACATAGTAGACACTTGGCAAATGCCTATTGACTTATAAGATCATAATATCATAGATCTCAAGTTGGAAGGGACCCCTTATTTCACAGTTGAGTAAACTGTTAGTGATTTGCTCATGATAACTCAGGTATCAAAGATGGGATTTGAACCCAACTTTTCCAGTGCAACCTATGGCAGATTTATACCTTATTATTGTGTGCGAATTTTTACCATTGTTTTTCTCTAAAACTTCTAGGAGGAGTAGATGAAGGGTGCTGGGCTTTTTCCCCTAGATCTCTTGACATTTCATGGAAAGCAGTGCAGTATCTGGGTCTGTCTCTTGATCTCCTTATTTCCCTTTTGGGTCAAATAGCTCTATGATGATATATTTCGATGCCCTTTTCATGTGCAATTCCTATGGAATAGAAGACTAATAAATACAGATTTATTGAAGGAAAAGTCATTTAGTCTAACCCTTCATTGGGGATAATTGTTGCTGGTTTTGGTTTCTTTTTTATTCAGCCGTACCCCAAACCATTCACAACCATGGAGTCCTATCATGTGGGACATGTGTGCCTATGGCACTTGGTTTGTACTCATTTGAGTTCCCCAAGAGGCTTGTAGAGCCTCAGGCTGATCCAATACACAAAATATCTTGGCTAGGGTGGTTCAGGGTCAGTTTAGTCTTTGAATTTAATTTTAAATTTAAATTCTTTCTACTTTTGCTTTAAGATATACAGTTTTTAAGTCTTGGGTATTCTACTGTTGAGGGAGTGAAAAGGAATATAGATTAAGCTCTGCAATGTCTGGGAACATAGTAAGCAAAAGTGTGTGTGTGCATGTGTGCAAATGTGTTTGTGTATGCTTATGCCTCAAAGCTCATTTATATTAGTCTCTTTATTGCTTGAAATTAATCCCTTAATGTTCCTTGTCTGCTTGATTTCCACAACTAGCAGGAGCTTAGGAGAAAAGAGTTTCTGATCTTCTGACTTCCAATTTTGAGAATGAAGACATGTTTCCAGAGTTCCTTCAGGCTTTCAAAGGGAACAAAAAGAATCTAGGAAGAATTCTACATGTAGAGGAGTCAGCGCCTCCATCTTGTTACTATTGTCAGCTTAATATCCTAGAGATTTTAGGGAATTTCCCCTTTGAGCAAGATTTTAGATTAGTTTTTTTTCTCTCTCTCTCTCAGAGGGGCAGCTCATTCACTTTCTATACTGTCTAGTATTTTTAAATTTGTGTACCTTCCCTGACTTCTGTTTGCTGTTGGCTTAGAGAAATGGGTTTATTTGCTATTTAATACATGTATTCATTGTAGAATTGGCATTTAGTGGGAAGAGATTCAAGTTTGTGTTCCTCCAACTCTTTTAAGAGTTCAGGTTGAACCTAAAAGTTTATCTCACCTAAATTAACAATATTAAGAGAAGCAGGTAGACATAATTTTAGCCTACTATTCTGTCTCTGGGAAAAGAATAACTAATCTCTGACTTCAATCCTCCAACTCTTTTAAAGAGCTCAGATTGAACCTAAAAAATTATCTCACCTAAATTAACAATATTAAGAGAAGTAGGTAGACATAATTCTAGCCTACTATTCTATCTCTGGGAAAAGAGTAACTAATCTCTGACTTCAATCCTCCAACTCTTTTGAAGAGCTCAGGTTGAACCTAAAAAATTATCTCACCTAAATTAACAATATTAAGAGAAGTAGATAGACATACTTCTAACCTACTATTCTGTCTCTGGGAAAAGAGTAATCTCTGATTTCAATCTCCTGTTTCTACTTCTGGCAGAAATTAAAATTTTTAGAGAAGAGTTGGTAGAGAAAATTCTAGAGTTGTTTACTCATGTTTTTCTATAACTCATCTGTAAGCAGATCCATGTGAACACACACTTTTAAGGACAAAACATAGACCGTACCCCTATGTGTACATATATATTTGTATATCTATCTATGTGTATGTGTGTGTGTATATATATATATATGTATATATATATATATATATACACACACTATATATAGACATATATACAGAGATATATAGATATATATGTAGATATGTATAGATATGCATCTATCTATCCACACACGGCTCTCTGTGTACATATACATATTTATACTTATGCAAACATATGTACACATACACATATATACACAGGTACATAGTATACACTGGTCTCCTTTTCCCCAACTCCTGCTGGAATTGGAAGGCTTGGTCCCCAGAGGATGGCTTACTGCTTTTACTGTCAGGGCAACAAACTCTTCTTTTCACAGATGGAAAACTGAAACCTCGGGAGATAAAATGATTTGTCCAAGTATATGCAAGTTAGTAAGTAGCTGCGTTGGGATTTGAACCTGGGCATCTCATTACAAGTCCAATATTCTTCATTGTCTCCATCCTACTTTAGTGGAGGCATGTCTTTCCCTGGGACTGGAAAGATGCTGCTGCTTCATTATCTGGCACCAGAGTTAAACAATTCAGATATCAGATGATTAATACTAACAATTCTAAAATTTCCTGGCTGGGAAGCTACTAAAAACATGCCGCAAAAAATAACAGAAGAATAATTACAGAGAAAGTGAGGCAAAGAATGCTGGGCTTGAGGTCCGAAGATCTGGGTTCAAGGATCCATTCTGCCAAGTATGGTTTGCCTGAATTTGGGCAAATCACTTAGTCTTTTTAGGCCCTATTCCCTGCTTCTATAGAATGAGAATATTGTTCTAGATTGATGGTATCAGGCTCAAACAGAGAAAGACACTACAACACACATAAGGATCCTCACATTTTAATTTAGAAAACCACTTATTAACATTATCTAAGGGCAGCTAGGTAGTGCCATAGTGCGAAGAGCAACTGAGCCTGGAATCTCAAAAACTCATCCCGAGTTTAGCTGTGTGAGCCTGGGCAAGTCACTTAACCCTGCTTGTCTCAGTTTCCTCATCTGTAAAATCTCCTGGAGAAGGAACTGGCAAACCACTCCTATGTCTCTGCCTAAAAAAAACCCAAATGGGATCATGAAGAGTTAGATGAAACTGAAGTGATGGCACAACAGTGTTAGTTTTGTTCTATTGTGTTTTTAATTTATTTTGTTAAATATTTGCCAATGATATCTTAATGCACTTGGGAGTGCTGTGGACCACATGTTGGTGGACCATGTGTTTGACACCTTTGTACTACATGATCTCCACACTTTCAGCCCTGGTATTTTATGATGCATTTAATGGAGTTTTGGGAGATGCTCCCTTGGAGGATTACTTCACTACTTGAATGAGTATTTTTAAAAAAAGCTTTGGAAATGGAATTAAAAGACTTGGGTTTTCATCTTTGGTCCAAAATTTGACTGTGTGACTATAGTTTCATTCAATTCCCTGAATCTTAATTTCCCCTCCTGTAAGAGGACAGTGATTCTCCTCCCTACAACATGGGGCTGAGTGAGGACAGTTCATTCTAAAGTTGAAAATGCTAAATAAATGAACACTGCTATTCTGATTGATACATTGGAAACCAAAACCCCAAAATGCCATCTCTCCAGGGAGGGGCTTCCATTTTGGAGATTGCCAGGGAAAAAGAGACCAAGTTCATGCAATTGCTCTCATAGAGGCAGCTGGTAGGACAGAAGAGAGTGGTAAGTCTGGAGTTGGGCAGACCTGAATTCAAATCTAGCCTCAGATAATGTATATCTCAATCTATCTGTATATCTAGTTTCAATTGTATGACCATGGCAAGTCATTTAATTTTTTTTGGTTAAATTTTTTGATTATAAAATGGAGATCACACTAGTATCTACATCTTAGTAGGTTGTTGTAGGACTAAATGAGACAATTTGTAAAATAAAATAAAATAAAAGTACTTAAAACAATTCCTGGCACATAGTAGATGCTGTATAATTTTTCCCTTCCTCCCTCACAAAGTTATGCCTTTTGTTTCTTAGGTGAGAACTTTTTTGGTCTTGTTCCAATTCCCAACTTAGCCTCTTATTTAGGGGCTAAGAAATGGTGATATGGCTGATTTAAAGAGACACAAGGATTTTCAGTGTCTCTTTCAGCAGGTCTGTCAAGGCAGATGATAGAGAGAAGAGAGTTGAACTGGCTGCTGGAAATAATTGCCTGCCTTTGCGAGCTGCTCCATGCACACACTCCTACCTCCAGCTGCCAGCCAGCTGAGCAGAAAGGGCTTTGTTCCACACTCCTAGGGAACCTCGAGGCAATTGAATGCAGCAGCACCATCAACCATTTGGGTGTTCCTGGGCTCCCACCAGGCAGAAATGTTTCCTTGGGGCTTTGAAGTCATTATTACAGCCCTCCATACATTAGAGGGGTGGGGCGGATGGAGCTAGGAGTTCTTGGAGTTAGAATTAGAGGAAATAGGCACATTTGCCAAAGTGGGCAATCATCTGTATAGGATAACAATTTGAGCACAAGGGACCTTAGAGATCATCCAGTCCACCCCCTAAATATGAAGAAACTTGAGTCCTGGAGAAGTGACCCATTCCAAAACCTCTCTCTCCCTAATTTTCAGTCTTTAAACTATTGACTCCTTCCCTGTTGATTTCAAACACGCCCACAGCAACCCCTTCCTTGGGAAGTCTTCACTTCACCCTACCATGCTTTCAAGCTTTGTCCTACATCTCTCCTCCCTTCCAGAGCCAAAATCCTAAAAAAGCTGTTTATGCTAATTGCCTCCATTTTCCCCCCTTTCCATTCATTCACTTACCAATCTTTTACATTTTAACTTGAAATGAGAACTGTTTCATTTAATTGAAATTGCCCTTTCCAAGGTTACCAGTGATCTCATTATTGCTAAATTCAATAGCTTCTTTTCAATTCTCAACCCTTTTACCCCTCTGAAGATTTTAACATCATTGACCACCTTTTTCTTCTGGATTTTTTCTTTCCTTCTTGGGTTTTCATAACATTGCTCTGACCTGATCATCTTCCTATTTGTCCTATTAATCCCTATCGGTCTGCTTTGATGGATCAATAAGCAATTGATAAACAAGTATTTATTAACACCTAATATGTGCCAGGCAAGATGCTAACTAAGCACTGGGATCATTATCCATGGTGTACTCCCGATGGGTGGGTAGATCTCAGAGCTTTGTCCTGGGATCTTTCCTCTTATTTCTGTATATTCTCTTTCTGGGTGATCTCATTAGTTCTAATATATTCAATTATCATCTTTAGGCAGACGATTCTCATATTCATAATCCATATGTACATATACATACACACACATATATGTATATGAAATACATGTTCAATAGACATAATAGTCAAGAAACATATCCCACTGGAATTAGAAACTCAACATATACTAAACAGAATTCATTTTCTGTGCCTTTAAACCGACTCTTTTGTCTATTCCACATTCTTTAATGTTGCTCTCAAAAAAGATGAAACTTCATTTCAGGGGGAAGCTCTGGGTCATAAAATCAGTGTAGAAGTTCCCTGAATGCAAACTAGTCTACTCTTGACCTCTTCCTACTCATTTTTTTTTTTGCCTAAATAGTTCATTTTCCATCTATAATACCTGCCCAAAGTATATGTGATGATAGATCAACAGATGACTTCTCACCCATGCACCATGAGCATTTTCCATCCACTCAGTTCCTCTTATGTGGATATTTAAACTGAACTCTTTGTACTATTATGGACCTCACTTAAGAGGCTCTGCAATGTTCCAGGGCTTGACACAAGCAGAACAATGCCACATGAAGTTAAGTCAAGCCAAGTCAACTCAACAAACAATTATTAAATCTCTACTAAGTGCCAGACACTTTGCTAAGCTCTGGAGATATTTTAAAAAGTGCCAAAAAAAAAAGAGTTCCTACCCTAAGGGAAGTAACAGACAAATATCATTCAAAACATAGCAAAGAGAAAAAAAGAAAATCCAAAATAATATGCACATAAGTTTTTTAAGCCATTAAAAAAGTATTTTATCTGCAAAGCCAAAATATAAAAAAAGCACATGTCCAGTATTTATCTGTTTGTTGTATAACCACATGCACAAGTGTTCAGTGAACCAAATAAGCTGCTCACAAATGAATCATGAAAATCTATTTTTTATTAAAGCAATAAACCAAAATATTAAAAAAGAATGGAGACTTATTTGGCATACATTATGTAGAAGTGGTGATTGCTTATCTTTCAATAAAAATACATTAAAGAGATCCAAACAAAATAACAAGGACAATTAATATCAAGATTAAGAAAACATATGCCGCCTCAACAAAATGAGTAAATAAAGCACATCCCTTCCCCCATGTAAATGATTTTCAGCACCTGTTTTCCACATAGCCCATTTTATATTTGTATTCTCATTTTCCTTTGATTCTCTCCATGCTGTGTATCTCCCCCAACCCCCATCTTGCTTTCTGTGTAGTACAAGAATGGTTTTGCCGAACCAGAAGGGCAGCTAGAAAAGTACTTTCTTATTTAAGAAAATGTGCTACTTGTTGTTCATTTTTCTGTCATTTATATTCTGTAGGCGATGTTGAAAGAGGTGACTTTTTTTTGATGTTCATTTATGAGACGAGGCATGGCAAATTATACGGCTTTGCAGAATTTTCCAATTTTCCCCATCTCTCCATGCTTATTTAATTCATTTTCTTTTAAAGGGGTCTGCTACTCCAGATAAAAGCATTCTCTCCCCCCCAACCTTCTCCCCCTCTTTGCTTATTACAACTAAAGGAAAGGCCAAAACCTGGAGGTTCAGAATCTGGATGGAATCAGTGGTTGTCTAGTTATTGAAAGAACTTTCCTGGTCTGCTAGTTAAATAAACAATCCCCAAACTGGGCAGTCTTTTTTTTTTTAAATGGCAATTTGACTATAAATAATATATATCATCTTCCTAATGATTTGGATAAGATCCTAGACTACCCCCCAAAACATGAACAACACAGTAGCATTCTGGTCTGGTATCTTTTAGTTGGGTTTGATTATTCTTTGTGGGTTAGTACCCTTTTATAGACCTGCCTGAAAAACCACATATCTTATTTCTTCATCATGACACATAATTTTTTGACTCTCTAGAAGATGTCTCATATCAATGATGAGCAAAGAAGCATTCGTAGAGTCAGGGATTTAGATCTGCAGGGGCCTCTGGAGTTCATCAGTGCAAATGAGGAAACTGAGACCAAGATCATTGCAGGGAATTACTAACAGAGATGGGCTTTGAACATGAGCTCTGACATTAAATCTAGTATTCTTTCTTTTATGCTCTACTGCAAGTCATTCTCCTGTTTTTGTCTTTTGTAGTTAATTTTTCTATAGGTTATTACATGGCTGAGTGATATAACTGATTTTAGTCTTAGGTTGTAAGCTGATTCATTGCAAGAATTATTGGTACAATTCCAGTAGTAAATAGGATAATAGAAATGAAAAATGAGTTCTCCAGTTCCACATGAGGGCAGCTAGGTGGCGCCATAGTGCTAGTCCTGGAATCAGGAATTCTCATCTTCCTGAGTTCAAATCCAGCCTTAGACACTAGCTGTGTGACTCTGGGCAAGTCACTTAACTCTGTGTACCTCAGTTTCCTCATTTATAAAATAAACTAGAAAAGGAAATAGCAGAGCATTTCAGTATTTTTGCCAAGAGGACTCCCAAATGGGATCCTTTCATGAAGGAAAACAATAATATTCCCTTTTGAATGGATCTCCTCTCTTAGATTTCCACGTTTTGAAAACTTTTTTATTTCATGTGTGTGTATTTATGATAACACATAGAAACCACTTTGGAATTAGTCTAGCATTCAAGGATCTTGACCATGTCTTAAACCTAACTTCGTGTTCTTATCTCTCTTACTCCCTTAAGTGAAGCTATGCTGCAGCTAGGCTAGTCTCAGTCCAGATATATCAAGCTTTCTGGATATACCTGGGTCATTGATCTCTCCATCCTTGAATTGCCTGAAACTTTCATACTTCTCTCTTCCTTTGCTCCAATCCACAAGGTATCCACCTTTCAAGGCCAATTCACATTCCTCCTCTGCTAGTTAAATAAATATAACCCCAAACTGTGTCTTTAAAAAAAAAAAATTGGATATTTGGCTATAAGTAATATATATCATCTTCCTAATGATTTGGATAAGATTCAAGACCACTCCCCAAAACATGAACAGAAAAGTAGCATTCTGGTATCTTTTAATTGGGTTTTTTCAACATGAAGGTAACTGTGGTATCATAAAAAGTGTATATTTTGACTTTGAATTTAGAAGTTCTTGGTTCCAATAACAGCTGTATCATAACAAAACTACATGACTGAGAGCAATATCTTAACTTTCCTGGACATATTTCTTCCTTGTAAAAATGAGGATAATAATAGCTTACCTTATAAGGCTGTTGTGAGGATAATAGGAGACAAGCTATGAGAATACTAGCTATTGTTTGTTGCCTCAGATTACAATGATCTTTTCTTTCTCTGAAAAGGTAGGACTCTTATTTTCTTATATTAGAATTTCATTTGACATACTAATTAACAGTGGTTAAATACTTCATAAATATTTGGTAATTGATTGGTATTTAAATTTAGTTGTGAAAAATCCTTATTCAATTGAATGGTGGATTTGGATTCAGGAAAAACTTAGGTTCAATTCCTACCAGCCTTTCCCCAATTTGCTCCTATGTGACTATTAGACAAATTATTTAATTTCTTTCAGCCTCAGTTTTTCTCTTCTGTAAAATGGGGATAAAACCCATGATTCTTACCTTTCAGGGTTGTTGGGAGGCAAAAGTAAAATGATGTAGGTAAAGCAATTTGCAATGAATATTATTTAGAACAAACTTGGCAATTTGAGTTTGTTTTGTCCTCAGGTAGATTGCTCTGAAACTCAACCCTTCAAATATTTAAAAACGACTAGAAGATTGCAAAGAGGGCTTCTGGGGCCCTTTGCCTTCTTCCCCTTCTCTCAACCAACTCTCTCATGACTTGCTTTATCTTAGGATCATGGAATATGTTTTTATTATTGTCACTGTTCTCTCTAAACCTTCATATTCCTAAGTATTAACATTTACTGGATATAGGAACCACTCTCAGGATGTCCTCTACTGCTTACTTGAAAATGAAGTATCTTAATGGAAGACAGAAGTCTTCTCACTAAGTGGCTTAGCCTTTTTCATCCTCCACAGAGCATCTGTTCTTTCTACTGGAGCCATTTGCTTCTGAAAACTCCTGGGATCGAAATGATGATTTGGTACTTCAGAAGGATTACTGAAATCTCAGTAGGAGTCCTGTAAAGCTTGAGTGGTTTCTGTTAACTTTCCTCTAGGTTGCAATCATCTGAAAGAAAGAATTCCTGTTGTTAATCTGGGCATAAAAAATGTAAGGGAAGTCACATTGGGTCAACCAATGGCCCATGGAACTAAGTTTTCTCTCTTTGAAGGAGGCAACAAAGGATGTTTGCAGAAAGGGCATGATGTCAGCTTCCAAAAGCTAGATGTGTGTGTGTGTACCCTAAGCATTGCTGATCTTTCTTTATCATCTATGAATTTCTCTAAACACTTCTTGACTTTATCATTTTCTTCCTGTTGTGCACAATATGGTGTAAACTTTAAAGCATTAGAGAAATGCAGTCTGCTACGTTCTACTTTTATTTCTTTCTGAAGTACCCTTGTTAAGCTTAAAGTTCTGCCTCTCTATTTATTGAACCATAGATTGAGAGCTGCAATGGACCTTAAAACATAGTATAAACTTGTTGTATTCAGAGATGGGGATCCCATGTCATAGGAATAGCAAGTGGCAGAGTGGGTCAGGATTTAAACTCATTCACTCCAAAGTTGCATCTAAATCCTTTCCCAATGCAACCTTAATTCCAAAATTATAGTACTTGGAGAGTCATCCAGTAAGTCAATAAATATTTATTAAATGCCAACATGTAAGTAAGCCTATATTTTCTTAGTGTAACATTCAAGCATTTATAAATTGTATTTATATTCCCTTTCCAGTCTGTAACTTCTAATATTTAAATTTAGTTCTTATTTAAAACCCTACCTATTTTTCTTCATTTCAATACCTTTTCCAGAACAGGTTTGTCTTTCTTAAACTCTAGTAATCAGAATATTACTAAGTATCTAACTTGTGGTTTGAATGCTACTCCTGAATCTTACTATGGATAAGCTATTTCACCTTTATGAGCCTTTTGTCTTGATAAATAAATTATCTGTGGCACCTTATCTCATGGGACTGTTGTTAGGTAAAAATAAAATCGTGTATATAAGGCTCTTTGAAAAATTTAAAATACTATATGAATGGTAGATCTCCTCCTCCTCTTCCTCTTCCTCCTCCTCTCCTCTTCCTCCTCCTTTTCTTCTTCTTCTTCTTCTTTTTCTTCTTCTTCTTCTTTCTTCTTCTTCTTCTTCTTCTTCTTTTTCTTCTACTTCTTCTTCTTCTTTTTCTTCTTCTACTTCTTCTTTTTCTTCTACTTCTTCTTCTTCTTCTTCTACTTCTTCTTTTTCTTCTACTTCTTCTTCTTCTTTTTCTCCTTCTCCTCCTTTCTTCCTCCTCTTCCTCTCTTCCTCTTCCTCCTCCTCCTCCTTCTTCATCCTTTCCTTCTCTTCTTCCTCCTTCTTCATCCTTTCCTTCTCTTCCTCCTCCTCCTCCTCCTTCTCTTCCTCCTCTTCTTCTACCTCCTTCCCTTTCTCTTACTACTCTTCCTCCTCCAGCTTTTCTTTTTTCTTCCCTGAAGAGTTTACAGTCCAGAGAACCTAACATATTGAAGAATTCACCTCTTACATTTGTAAGTTCACAGATAGCTTTTGAGTCAGTACATTTTATTGGAAAGAATCTTGAACTTGGAGTTAAGCAGATAAAATTTGACTAGTAGTTCTTCAAATGATTGCAACCTAGAGGAAAGTTAACAGAAACCACTCAAGCTTTACGAGACTCCTACTGAGATTTCAGTAATCCTTCTGAAGTAACAAATCAACATTTCTCTTCCAGGAGTTTTCAGAAGCAGATGCCTCTAATAGTAATAAAGAACATTAAAGATCATTCAGGCCAACATTTTTATTTTAAAGGTGAGGAAACTGAGGCCCAAATAGATTAACTGATTGGCTCAAGATCTCACAGGAAGAACTCTGGTAGAAGTGGGATGTCAAAATAAGACCTTTTATTGTAAATCTAGTTGTTTGGGTCCAGTAAGGTAAAGTAAGTGAAAATATTTTATAAATCATAAAGTCAAAGGTATTATTATTTTCAGTGTCTAACCTATGATGGGCTCCTTGTTTCTATGCTACTTTTTTAATTTAAAGAACATTCCAGTTGTGTCTTTTGCAGCTGATACTTCTGTGGGAACTGAGATTCCTTTGCATCCAACACATCTTCTATTTCTAGATAAGAACATAAAAAGTCTAATGACTTTGAAGAACACTTGCAGGCAACATCTCTTAGTATTTAGATGCTAAGTGCTTTGGGAACCACTTGACAAAACTGTAGCAGAAGATGTAGGGACCAGTATTTCTTTGCTTTGCAAAAAAAGGAACCCCAAATCAAGCTCTCTTCAGCCTCTTAAAGAATCATTTTCATGTTACATTTTTTCAAACATGTGGGTGACAGCTGAGAAAGAAGGGATGGGTGCTGAGAGTCAGTGTAGTACAAGAGAAAGAGTCCTAGATTTGGAGGGAAAGGGTGCAAGTTAAAATGTCATTTTGATCACTTAATGCTTCTTTTATCTTGGGCAAATTGTCTGTGTCTTCATCTGTGAGATGAAGGTATTCAAACTAAATGACCTGCAAAGTTCCTTCTAGTTGTAACATATTTTCTTAGCACATATTGATGAATGGTGCCATCCTTAGTAGAAAGTCAGGATTTGCTGATCAAAAACTGGATCAAATTAGGATTTAGTGTTAGTTGTGAATGCTATTTCCAGAAGTCAGATAAATATTAGGAAGGAACAGGAAAGGATTTTTAACTTTACACACTGATATTATTCCCATATTAATATTTCTTTCAGTTAAATCTTGATAGCAAATAAAAATTGCTAGAAAATATGTAGAGGCTCTAATCTAAGGGAATAAAGATTGGTTTAGAATCTAAGTATTTCATAGATTGAGACAATTTTTTAAAAGATAAGGCTCACGAGTAATTTGTTTTGCTTGATTATCTATCTATCTATCTATGTTTGTAACAAGGGTTTTGTTTTTCTTAATTTCTTAGTGAGGTGGGAATATGGGAAGTAGGAAAGAAAGAAGGGAAATATTGTGAATAAAATCAAATTTAATTTTTAAAAGATTCTTAAAATTTTAGGATTCTCAAATTAAAAGCAAGGTGAGAGTAGGTCTGGAAAAGTCATATGATTTTCTTTAATTGCCTAATGCTATAATCCCAAAGTCTAAAAATATTCAACTCTTTTCCCTTATGGTACTCTTGCATGTAACTTTTTTTTTTTTTTTTTTTGATTAAAGAAACTGAGGCCCACAGTGAGGAGTAGTTACTTGCTTAAGACTCAACAAGGGATCCAACCATTCTGGAGAACAATGTGGAAATCTGTTCAAAGGGCTATAAAACTGTGCATACTCTTTGACCTAGCAGTATCATTAGAGGGTCTGTATACCAAGCAAATCTCAAAGGAGGGGAATGGATTCACGTGTGCAAAAATGTTTGTAGCAGCTCTTTTTATTGGTAACAAAGAATTGGAAAATGACCATCAGTTGGGGAATAGCTGAACAAGTTGTGATATATGAAAGTAATGGAATATTAGTTTTCTATAAGAAATGATGAATAAGTTGATTATAGAAAGGCCTGGAAAGATTTACATGAATTGATGCTGAGTGAAACAAACAGAATGAGCAATACACTGTACACAAAAACAGCAAGAATATGCAATGATCAGCTATGAAAAATTTGGTTCTTCTCAGTGGCTCAGTGATCCAAAGCATATTATAGGAAAACAGGCATAGAGGCCCTTGGATTATTTCTTTTTTCTCTTTCTCCCTTCCTTCCTTCCTTCCTTCCTTCTTTCCTTCCTTCCTTCCTTCCTTCCTTCCTTCCTTCCTTCCTTCCTTCCTTCCTTCCTTCCTTCCTTCCTTCCTTCCTTCCTTCCTTCCTTCCTCCTTTCTTTCTTCCCTTCCTCCTTCCTTCCTCCCTCTTTCCTTCCTTCCTTTCTTCTTCTTCTCTTTCTTTCATTCTCATTCCTACTTTTCTTCTTCTTCTTTCTTTCTTTCTTTCTTCTTCTTCTTTCTTTCTTTCTTTCTTTCTTTCTTTCTTTTTCCTTCTTCTTCTTCTTCCTTCTTCTTCTTCTTCTTCTTCTTCTTCTTCTTCTCTTCTTCTTCTTCTTCTTCTTCTTCTTCTTCTTCTTCTTCTCCTTCTCCTCCTTTTCTTCCTCCTCCTCCTCTCTTCCTCCTCCTTCTCCTCCTCCTCCTTCTTCATCCTCTCCTCCTCCTCCTCCTCCTCCTCCTCCTCCTCCTCTTCTTCCTTCTCCTCCTCCTCTTCTTTTCCTCTTTCTTCTTCTTTTCCTCTTCCTCCTGCTCCTCCTCTTCCTTCTTTTCCTCTTCCTCCTCCTCCTCTTCTTTTCCTCCTCCTGCTCCTGCTCCTCCTTTTCTTCTTCTTCTTCCTCCTCTTCCTTTTTCTTCTCCTCCTTCTTCCCTTCCTCCTTCCCTCCCTCTCTGTCTCTCTCTCCAGTGTGTTTAAAGTCTAATCTGTGATAGTTTCCATTTCGGAAGCTTGTATTATTTCAGATATCTTGAAATATCAAATCCTAGCACTGTTAAATTTAGTCTTTCTCCTGTATTCATCTAGTGAAGTCCAATCACGTTTATCAGCTCCTTTTAAGTGCCTTTGCCATTTCTTTTAGTATAGTACTAAGTGGCAGTAATGTGGCTGAAGTAGCCAGTGATGTAGCACCAAGGGATATGCTTCAGAAGCAGCACTAGAGTTGTGGTTCGGTCATGAGAAGAATTCACAGTGGCCATTCTCTTTGACAAAAGTAGGCTTATTTAGTAGAAGAGGTTACAAAATGAAGGGATACACTAGACATTGGGAATGGCAAATATGAAATAGAGTGGGAGAGCATAGGAAAGACAAGTTCCTCAGTGGAGCTCACAATTACCCAGTAGAAAGGGAGCATCCCATAAAGTTAGAGCCCCTTAGCTGGCAGGTTAATGCCTAAATGAAGTAGCACCCTAAAAGAGTTAGCTGTAAGAAAGGGAAGTGGAGTTGAGACATAGTGGGCTTAGGGAAGATACCACCTGGCATATGGAGAGGGGTAAGGAGAAAACTACCATGAAACAGAATGTCCTGGCAGACTGACCCAAGGGGATTCAGCAGCCATAGCATGTGCCCTAAGCAGATTTATAGGGAAAATTTAGCCTCAGGGACTTGACATGACTTGAATTTTTGCCTCCACAGAGGTTGGGATCTCAGAGCTAAATTGATCTTTCTCAGAACCTTCTTTCCTGCCTGCTCCAGGGAACAATCTTACCAGTGCCCCAGGTTCTCTCCATATTCCATGTAAAAGTCTACTAATAGTTGCTAATAAAAGCCATAGAATTATCATCAAATTTGTTCCACTTCACAGGCCAACTATTCACAATTAAAAAGTACCTGAGAGTTTTCTTTAGTATTCACTTCATTTCTGGTTAGAGACTTCATTCTTTTCTTATAATTTTCCTTCTCACCCTTATGCTCAGTGGCATTATGTGGTTTCCTGGCTACTCAATAGTTTTTCACTGTGGTTTTTATTTAAGTCAGCATCTGGACTCTGAAACTTAGAATCACAGACATTTAAATTTGAAAGGGACTCCACTGGGTAATCTAATCAACCCGTGCTTCAACAATGACCTCCTTCTTCTTGAAGGATTTCTGCCTGAATACCTGTGCAACAAGACATCAACTCTATCTTAAGGAAATCAACTAAAAGAATTTTAGTTTTTAGGAAGCCGATCTTTATTTCAGATCAGAATCTGAATTTTCACAACTTCTACTCAGTGCTCAAAATCTTATTTGCAGAGCTAAGAAAAGTAAATCTAGCCTAAAAAAAATCTTTCAAATGATGAAGATAATCACTATAAATATCCTCTAGATTAAATCTTTTATCTAGGTTAAACTTCCACAATTCATCCAACCATGACATTATTTTTAGTCTTCTTATCATCTTGATCTTTTTTTTTTTTTTTACTTGATTTGCTACAGTTTCTCTTCCTTCCTAAAATGTGGCTTCCATAGTTAAATTCAGGATCCAGATATATTCTTGATACAGAAATTATTCTCAAAAAGATTTGTAGGAAAGCAGACATATAGGTCTCTCGATTTATTCTCTGATGGGTATGTGTATATGTGTCTGTATGTGTATTCATATGCACACATGCATTGCTAGTACTATATGTAACACTTCCCATTCTTTTAGAATCTTGCCAGAACAGATTACCTCAGGACTATTACTTCTTTTCTTCTGGACACAGCTTTTTTGACCATCATTTCACATTACTGACTCACATTAAAATGCTGTCCAACAAAATCCCTAGGTCTTTTAAACTAATACTGCTACCTAAACATATTTCTCTATCTTTTGTTTCTGTGGTTGACTTTTTGAATGTATGTGGGGATTTTACATTTATCTCTCTTAAATTTCATCTCATTATATTTGGCCCATTGTCCTAGCTTGTATATATTTTTTTGGATATTGTTTCTATTGTCTGACATGTTAGTAAAACATCCCAACTTCTTGTCATCCACAGATTTTATAAACAGACCATCTGTATCTTTATTCAAGTCATTGATAAAAATAACAAACAAAACAAGGCCAAGGACAGTTTTCTGGAGTACTCCATTTAAGCTTTCTCTCTCTCAAGGATGAGCTAGATCCATTAATGACTCTTTTTAGGTCCTACCATTCAACTAATTCTGTTCTTATGTAAATATTTTCTAGTATACTCCACAGGCTTTCTCCTAAGCATCCTCCTTTCTTTTAACTTAGCTTTATCTCTTGGCCCTGTCTCTGCTTAGAATCTCGAGCTCAGTGCTCTGCACTCACTGGGTAATTATTAAATACTTCAGAGTAGGTTTCTTGTAGTTTGAAATATTAAAATGTTATTGATGTCAATAAATGAAAAAGGTTTAATGTGTCTCCACTCTTGGGAAGTATACTAGCATTTTAACTTTGGAAACATGGTACGCAAGTTATAATATGGATTATTCTAATGGTAAAAATTTCAGATATTGTAGCAGAGGATTGAGGAAGAAATTACTGGTTTCATGCACCATCTAGAAAGACTCATGCTATAACCAGTAGACCTCTAGTTCATCTTTTTACTAGAGGGAAGGCACTTTTACTCTTTTCCTACTTTCTTTAAAAAGTTATCAAGATCAGATGAAATAAAATATGTGAAATCAGATCAGAATCAGAAAGTGAGATATAAATATAGTTGTTGCTACCATCTTGAATTATCTGAGGCTCTCCAGCAAAGATGTCTTTGTGTTACTTCTAGGATCCAGGGAATTCTATTCTTATATTAGCTGGATTAGAAAACTGGTCCCTACCAAACATCTTGGCTGAGAATAACCAAATCAGGACTATAAACACATAAAAGCAAACTTTTCTGAACATTTGAGTGTTGGTGGAATAATGCCCAGTGAAAAGGAAGGATCAACTTTACACATTCCATTCTTGAGATGCTAATGGATCTCTGGTTCAGGACTTAACAGCTTGTAGATGTAGATGCCAGAAGGGAAAAAAAAAGACCCAGGAACATGACCAGGAAATTCAATTATTCAGACGGGGATTAAAAAAAGAAAAAGAACAACTTTTATATTCAACTTTTCTGCTGATTCCCATAGAAAGAGAGCAGTAGCAGCAACAATAACCTCCATTTGCAAGTTAATAAATAACCCAAGCCCCTGACTAGAGTTTGCACATTTGGAGACAGTCTCAGTTTTGGAGAAAGCTGCTGCTTGTTCAACCTTTGTTCCACTGATGGAACAATCTGTTCCCATTATGGTGCCCTGCCACCTCTGTGAAATAGAGAGTTAGATTGCAAGCTGTCCAATTGTGAAACCACCAAAAGTCAAGCTGCCCTGACTTTTGGAGTTTAGCTCTGGAATTGTTAACTTCAACATCAGTGGGGAAGTGTGGCGTGCAGGAGGAGCCCTGTTTTGTTCCCTCACGAATAGGGAAGGACTGTTATTTGGAAATGCTATCATTCCATATTTTCTTAAAATATCTGAGTGCTCCATGGAACACAGAAACAGTGTGGCCAGTGAACCAGACAATGATTGAAAATACTACCACGGTCCTCTTTCATGGGAAGCCATAGGGATTTTCACATTGCAAATCAAAGATGGGCTTATCCTAGGACTTAAATAGCTTATCAAGGAGTTCAAATAGGTTACCACAAGCAAGAGAATTTAATATACATTTATATGTAGTTGAAAATATTTTCATGGAATTATAATGTCTCATAGTTGGATTTCAGAATCTATCTCGTCCAACTTGTACTTGAGCAATAGCTTTTCCTATAATATGATTGACAAATAGTCATCTAGATTTTTTTCTTGAAGACCAGTAATGAAGGTTTACCCACTTATCCATCAGGGAGGTCCATTCTACTTTGGAATAGCTCTAATTGGTAGGTTTTAAAAAAATCAATCAGAAACCTCACTAAAATAACTGTCCATTATCTGTAGAGTGTCATTTGGGACTAAGCAGACCATTATAACCCTCCTTTCATGTGTCAGATCTTAAAATACCTGAAGATGGCTATTATGTCCTCCCTAAGTGTTATCTTACTCAGCCTAAGTGGTCCTCCAACTGATCATGTGGAGTAAAGATGGTGACATCCTTGTTGCTATACTCTTGCTGTTTTCTAGCTTATCAGTATTGTTCTTAAAATCTACATCCCAGAACTGAACACAGACTTGGGCTGACCTGGTCACAGTAGAATGGGATTGTTACCTTCTTATTATTGGATACTACACTTTTCTTAATGTAACTTAAAATCACATTAGCTTTAATGGCTGCCATATTACTCTGCTGACTCATGTTGAACTTGCAGCGTATAAAATTTCAGATAAACTATTATTGTCTAGCCATGCTTTTCCCATTTTATACTTACAAAACTGATTTTTTTTTGTGAACTCAAGTATAAGACTTTATATTTCATTAAGACTTCATCACATGTCTTCTTATTATATTTGGCCCAATGTTATAATGTCTTTTTTGGGCCCATCATCCAGTGCATTGACTAACTCTTCGAGATTGGTATCATCTGCAAATTTCATGAACATGCTATATATATCTTTATACAAGTCATTAATGGCAATGCTAAATAGCAGAGTTAAGCATGAGACTGGCTAACTCTGCTAGAAATCTTCCATGATGACATTAAACCAATAATTATTATTTGTTGGATTTAGCCATTCAACCAATCCAAATGATAAAGTTCACATTTCTCTAACTTTCCTACTACATTTTCTTCATTTGAGTACTATGATATTTATCTTCTAAAAGTATAAATAATTTATCTTCATCATCCTCCCTTACAAGCTTTTATAGTTCTTCAGATACCCAAATTTGAATACCTGCATAATTCCTATTATTATTAATGATATTCCTTGAAAATTCCATGAAAAATAAATTCTCTTAATTAACTTTCTTTTCTTCTGCTCCCTAGATCTTACAGGAGATTTAGATTCCAACTTCTAGTTATGTTACTAAGATAAAATTCATAGAAAATTTTAAGGTTTGCAAAGCACTTTACATAAATTCATTCATTCAGATTTACAATAACCCTTTGAAGCAGATATTATATGTTCTCTAGTCCACATTTTACCAATAAGGAAATTGAGGGCCAGAAAGATTTAGCAACTATTCATATTCTCAGTGCTAGTACTCCAAAATCCAGGTCTTTCTAACTCCAAGTCCAGAGTGTTATCTGCTCTATCTTGAAAGACAGCTGGGTGACACAACAGATAGTACACTCATCTTGGAGTCATCAAGACTCATCTTCTTGAGTTCAAATCTGGCCTTAGAGACTGACTAGTATTGATCCTAGGCAAGTCACTTAATTCTGTTTGTCTCAGTTTCCTCATCTATAAAATGAACTGGAGAGCAAAATGGCAAACCGCTTCAGAATCTTTGCCAAGAAAACACCAAATGATGTTATGAAGAGTCAAATATGACTGAAAAATATCTGAACAAATAATGAACATACTGTGCTTCCTCTGTTTAAATGATGTTGATTGCCAATGTGGTAAAATACACATCAATCCCTACTGTTTAGGTTTGCTGAGACTAGTGCATAATTTGAATCTGGAGTTCTGAGCTACAATAGGGGATAATGATGAAATAAATCTTGTGAGTCTTTAAGATTGGAGGGTCATCAGGCTATCTAAACAGGTATGAACTGGCCCTAGTCAGAAAAAAATGGATACAGTCAAAACTTTCAGGTCAGTGAGCATTGAGGCCCATTACTCTCTGGTGCACTTCCAGATTGTGTAAGGTAGAGGGAAAAAAAAAAAAAAAAACAGATTGTGTAAGATAGGGGGAAAAACATAATGTAAGAGAAAGGATGAGATTAAAAAGATAATCTCAAAATCAACTAAAAAGATAAAAAGATAAGAGTAAAATAAAAAATAAAGCATATAGGTCAAGTTTTCTTTGTTCCCTTTGTATTGATTATTTAACTTATTTTTCTCTACTGGTATTTTCTGTTTAGTATGTGGGAAAGTGGTAAGAATGTTGGCTTTGGAGGATAAAGCCTAGACTTTGAAGCTTGCCTTACTACCTATGAGACCATGGATTGGACATGCTTCCTTGGGTCTCATTTTCTGTCTCCAAAATGAGGAGGTTGGACATGCATTCCCTTCTATCTCTAGATCCCAGATCCTGTGATTATGCCCCTTTTGGCCTGTTTCTAGTGCCCTCCGCTTTCTTTTATTCATAGATTGAGACTTGGAAGGGTATCGGAAACTATCTGATCCAACTTTTTCATTTCACAGATGAGAAAACTGAAGCCCAAATTCCAATAGACTTGTGATGGAGAGTGAAAATGGATCAAAGCTTAGTATTTTAACCTTTTTTTTTTAATTATTGCTTGTTTGCTTGTTTCCCTTTCTCATTTTTTCCCCTTTTGATCTGAATTTTCTTGTGCAGCATGAAACATGTGGAAATATGTTTAGAAGAATTGCATATATTAACCTATGTTGGATAACTTGCTCTCCAGGGGAAGGGGAAAGAGAGGAAGGAGGAAGAAAAATTTGGAACCCAAGGTTTTGCAAGGGTGGATGTTGAAAACTATCTTTACATATATTTTGAAAAATAAGAAGTTGTTATTTAAAAAAAAGAAAATTGAAGCCCAGTAAGTATGGATGATTTGCCCATTTTCTACTTTATTATTATCATGGCCATTTCTTTGTGTTTTCTCTATCTTATATACCCATTATGTATGGATACAGGTTGGGGGGCTGTGGAGTACACTAATACAAGCTATGCTTTTGTTTTTACTTTCACTGGAATTTCACTAATGTCTTCATATTGTCATTCATTTTGTCAGCCTGGGGTAGAAGCAAACTGGAATAAGAACAGTTATTTTCCAGACTCTTTCTCCAGGATACCTACTTAAGCCAAATCCCCAAATATTGCAAAGAAGGAAAGCATTTCTAATAAAAGAAAAGGAAAGTTTTTTTATTGTTGTTGTTTTTAAAATTTGCGAGTATACTTTAAGCCCTTGAAGTGATGTTCTCTGACTTCTTAGTAAGCTGTTTGGGTTTGGTCTGGCTCCATGCTTTGAACATCTCCTAGCAGTTTAGAAAGAAATGCATGGTATTTATGCAGCCTTGTTCCTAAGGGGACAGCTGGTGGAGGCTTTGGCAGCTTCAGTGGAGAGGGCCTGGATGAACACAGGGACAAAAATAACCAATTTGTTTGGAGGATAATGTTTCTAGAACATGACTGGAAATGTGGTGGACTCTTGTTTTATTGTTGGAAGGTCCAACAGCCCAGAGATCAAGTGCATACAAATAGATCTTTAAGAGACTGTTGATTCCAAGGATCTTTGCTATCTTTATGATATACTTTCATGGTAGAATAGGGAGCTCATTAAATGTGGAGTTAAAAGCCCTGGATCAAACCCTGGTCTCCAGGGTTTATTTGCTGTGAGCATTTGGACAAGTCCCTTTATTTCTACGAGTTAGTTCTTCCACTTGAAAGAGAAGTTGAATCCTTTCTAAGGTTTCTAAGATCCTTTTAAGTCCAAGTCCTAGGATTTTGATATGTAATGTCTTATTTAGCTGGCTTTGTAGTGCTTTGAGATTTGATGCCATCAGCACAATGTTGAGTGTAAACTGAAATATCTGGAGGATCTCATCATCCATTGGGTATTCCTCTTCCATTGGGACTTTTCACTTGGCAACCATGATAGTGTCAAATGCTTTGATCAGCTTATCTCTCTGTTTCATGCATATTCGATATTGATAATTAGAGGAATTATAGAGCAAAATTATTGGACTATCTTTTTAAAAAACATTATTCTTCTGGTGAAGACATCAAGGTGACACAGAGGATAGAGTACTAGATCTGGAGTCAGGAAGACTTATTTTTCCGAGTTCATCTGGCTTTAGACATTTCCTATTTGTATGATTCTGAAAAAGTTCCTCAACTTCTGTCTCAGTCTTCTCATCTGTAAAATGGAAATAATAATATCATCTCTCTCTTACATAGGATTGCTATAATAAAATGGAATATGAGTTGGAAAGCTTCTTGCAAACCTTAGAGGCTATATAAATATTTAATATTATTATTAATAACAATTATAATAATATTAGCTATTATTATGTAATGTCTTACATAGGGAAATGGAGAGAGTATATATATATATATTTGTATAAAACAAATATATAAGTATACAGATTGTATACTTCTTTTACTATCTTTTTCTACTGAAGTTATTTTGGATTTGTTTTATAGATTATATATATATTTAATATTTATACATTTGTTTTATATATACATATATATATATTACAATATAGAAAAAATCCAAAATAACTTCAGTGGAGAGAAATAGCAAAAGAAGTACATATATATGTATAAATATATATGTGTATGTATTTATGTATATGTGAATGCATATATATATTATATATTTAATACATAAATTTGCACACTAGTTATTTCTGTCTAGTTTAATAGGAAGTCTTTCAAGGCAGGGACTATTTTGTTTTTGTATCTATTTTGTCTTTGTGTCTCAGATGCCTCATTCAGTACTTGATATGCAGACATTAAAGTATTTAGACTGATTATAAGGGCATAATTCATTTGTCATTTTGTTTTCCTTGCCAATGGTCATTTCACCACTATTCCAGATCACCTCAAAAATAGTCAGTCATCAGCATTTAATGAATACCTGCTGTGTGTAAAGTGTATCCATAGCTCATCCTTCCCTTCTCTTATTTTTCCTGTGCCATTTCAAAATGCAAATTGATCTATGAGAGGAAGCTATTAATCAGAGTAGCTAAATTGAAGGGGAGAGATAAAATCTGTGATTTTAGCTTTTTCTCAAGTCACTCCATCTTTAGAGTTTCTGAGCAAGAAAAAATAGGAATGTGTCAATACCAAGGCGAAGGTGTTTTATCATCTCTACTGATGATTCTGTGTTCAGTAACCAGAGACTTCAGGTGGCAGTCAGAGCTTGTTGAAGCTGCTGTAGATTGATGGGAGAAGGTGGGATGTTATAGTGAAAGTCACTGCATCACAGAAAAACAAGAGCTCAAAAACCTATAACAGTTAAAATTTTGCACTCTACCCAACTTACAACAAACTTATAAGGAATTTAAATACTATTGTCCCCAATTTGTAAATGAGGCTACTAGGATCCAGAGAAGCGAAGGGCCTGAGATTACGTGACTGGTAGGTGGAAGATTCATTATCAGAACCTAGGTTTTCTGGCGCCTTTTGGAAATCTTTTCCTGTTATTTTGTACACTACCTCCGATGGAAGGATGTGGATCCCTAACATGACAGTATGTGCTTAATATCCAGAATCAAGAGAGAAATTAGCACAGCCAGTGTGCTAAGATTCATATATTTTTTAAAGCCATAGCGTTTTGTATGAGATACTAGAAATATTAAAAAGTACTATTCTCAACTTTTCTTAAGAAATATGAAATTAAGCTGAAAAATCAAAAGATCAGTATTTATATGGAAAGATTCTGATGCCAGAATAAAAGATGTCTGGAAGCTTGTTAAATTGAAAATTAAAGCAATGATAACATAATGGATTTGTGCAGGGCAAAAATTCAATCAATTTAATTGTACAAACATTTATTAAGTGCTTACTGTGTAAGACATTGGGCTAAGCTCTCACATTATAAATACCAAATGAATCAATTCTTGCCTCTCAGATTTTATGGTTCTCTACATATAAAGCATGGCCAGGGGCAATAATTCCTGAGCCTGGAGAAGAAGGACCTAGGCTATAATTTCAACTGACACTTTCTACCTATGTGGCCATATGCAAGTAACTAAACCCAGGTGTATTTTGGTAAATGTTCAACAATCAAATCTCAAGGAAAAAATGTATGTGTGACAAACTTTGAAGATTGATCTTTATCATTAACATTTTATCCATCAATTTCTTAAGTCTAGACAATCAACAAAACAATAAATCAATCCCTAATTTGTAGCTTGCTGAATTCTGAGATACTAATGCTTATACTGAAAAATTAACAATTGACTCTCTAGAACTATATAAATTGTCTTCAGCATGAGTACCCATGGTAACCTTTTCTAGACTTGAGTTGACTCCTCTATAAAATGATCAGATTGAACTTAATGATTTCCAAGATGTTGTTCAACTCTATATCTATGATGCTATGAGTTAATTATCAGATTTTCTGATCTATGTTTCTTATGGACTCTGCATATGTATAGAGACAAAAGAGTTGATCAGAATCTTTGTTTTCTCAACATGTCTTTTAAAAATAATTATTCCTCATAAATCTAGAAATTCTATCCTTTTTTGTCTGGTTCCTGAAAGGTAGGCTTTTATGTGGGAGCAGACTTTTCACATTCTCCAAGCTGCTTCTCTTGGCTTAACAATAATGGGAGTGAATTCAAGCAGATCTTCAAAATTCCTTTGTAGAGACAAAAATGTTGGCAATTTTATAATGCAGAAGCTATGAATGCTTGGTATAAACATGAGGGGGGCAGGTAGTAATTAGAAATTGGATTATAGGATCTCAATTCATCCATAATACTAAATGATCTTAATAGAATGACATACAGTTTTTCACACTGAGACAAGTAAAGAATCTGAAATCAAAAAACTTGCTTTTGAATACTGACTCTGATACCATCTGTGTGACCCTGGACAAGTTATCTAGGCACTGTGACTTTCACTTTTTTCTCCATAAAAATGAAAAGGCTAAATTGAATTGAATTGGATTTTAGCTCTTCTTAATCTTTGATCCTATGATCTAAAAGGGAAAAATATGAGCTGTTGTTAATGTGTATATAGTATGTAATGTCAACAAAAATGAAGAGTAACATTAGTTATTGCTGTCCCCTAATAGTATTGCTAAATTTGGGTCATTTGTGTTGGATTAAATAAACTTAGAGGACCTGGCTTGAGTTGACCAATTGTTCTTTTCTGAAGGAATTTTGTTTCTTTTTTAAACTTCTGTGTTGAGGCCTTAGGTTTCTTTTTTCTAATTGTATGGGAAGTAACCAGATTTCCTCATTTGTAAAATGAAGGATGAAATATCTTCCAAGGCCTTTTTTTAGCTTTAAATGGATGACCATGCAATTTTAATGTATCATAGAAACATGAATAAAATTCCTTGATCTTCAAAAGAATTTGCTTTAGGTAAACATATAGAATTTTCATGTGTTTATTTCAATGAGATTCTTCTGGATATGTGGGAAAATAGAACATTTTACTAGGGTAACCTATTTCTCAGTGTTTTTGTTAAAAACAAGAACTTGGGGCAGCTAGTTGGTTTAGTGGCTAAAGCACCAGCCCTGATCAGGAGGACCTGAGTTCAAATGTGGCCTCAGACGCTTAACATTTCCTGGCTGTGTGACCCTGGGCAAGTCACTTAATCCCAATTGCCTCAGCAAAAACCAAACCAAAGAAAACTCAAATCAACTCCATTTTCTGCTCCTCTCTTGTAGCAAGAAAAATAATTGAGCAAAACCAACTTAATGAAGTGACCACACCTGTTAATGCATACAACATTATGCCTTAGTAGTCCCTCACCCCTTTCATTTTATTTTCTCTGGGATCTTCACTGTGTTTCTAGTTACCAAGAATTTGGCTTCTCTTTGGTGATCTTTTCATTTACACAGCTGTCATAATTTTGCATATCACTCTTCTGTTTTTGCTTACTTATTCCATATCAATTCATCAATTCTATAATTAATTTCCATGTTTCCATTTATTACTGCAAAATAATCAATGCAAAATAATATTCCTATATATGTGTATGTATATATGTAGGTGTGTTTACCGACACCCCTCTATCCCATATTTTTGATGGTAGTCACCAATTAATGGGCACATATTTTGTTTCCAGTTCTTTGCTACCCCAAAGAGTTCACTATATAGTATAGAAACTTTATTTCTATATTGACTTGGTAGTCCAAATTCTTCTTCCATCCCCCCAGAATTTTCTCTGGGTTTGGGGGTCTACGTTATCTTTCAATAGGCTGTCTCCTCTTTAGGTATGTCCCTCCTTCTCTTGCCATCTTTTTAAATTTTCCACATAAATGAAACTTAATGTAGTGATCTCTGGTACCTCCTTGCTGGTGATATCAGAGGTGGAAATCCAGTCAGATGTACAGAACAAGTCTGCACGCCTTCCTGTGAACCCCCTTGCCCTCATTCACAATCCCTTCATGATGCTGTTATATGGAGGAATCCTTTCTGTCAAAATGGGAGGAATAATAGAAAAGGAAGAGAAGCAGCATTAACCTGCTGTATACTAGACACTCTGCCAAATGCTTTTCCACAAATATCTCATTTCTCCTCACAACCATCCTGGGAGGCAGGTATTATTATCTGTCTCATTTTACAGTTGAGAAAATGGAGGCAAACAAGTGAAAGGCCTTGGTTGCCCGTTGGACCAGAATTACACAGCTAATGAGTTATTCCTTTTGACTCTAATCCTGGCACTTTATCCACCATATCAGTAGCTGCCTATAATAACTGAAGAATGGGTGCCAGTAGGGGAAGGACTCCTTGTTCTGTCATTGTTTCCTTTCATCTGCTCTGGATAGATGGCCATCTCAGCTGGATGCTTCCCATTGGCTAAGTCAAGGATGGATCCTGTCCCTCTGGAGACCAGATTATGTGTCCTTGGCTCCTTGATGACCAGGACCTACAGGCATCCTGGTCTGTTTTTCCCTTTCCTCATTCCCAACTTTTTAAAAATTAAATTATAAGCCCCTTAAGACATTTAATCACAACCTTGCTCTTAAGTATTTTACTTTCCTGGCCTTTATAGGCCAGCCTACTTATTTTAAGGAAGCTTTAGTCTGAAAGCCATTGACAAAGACTGACAATATAAATAAAATAAAACCATGATAACCAGCCTATAGAGGTATGAATATATGACTATGTCAATCCTGGCACTGCCAATTTACTACCTGAGTCGACTGGTATAGATAGGAAGTGTTGGGAGGGGAATATGAAGCCAGTTAAAATAAAAATGCTACTTTGATGTGTTTTAGGCTCAGGGGTCTGGGGAGGGATCCAGCATACTCTACTTTTCATCTCTTCTTTGATCTTTCTCTCTGACTTTGAACTGAACCACAGTCAGCTCTGTTGAAAAGGGGTCGACTCAGGGCCACTGTGGAAACAACTATAGAAAAACAGCTGAGAGCAGAGAAGTTGAATTCTGTAGAATATTTTTTTTGTTCCTATGAAATGAGTTCTTTTGAGGACCAAGGGATTCCTGGGGTCTTTCTTATTATTTGTAGGAGTAAAGCATAGGAATTAGAGCTTATAGCGTCCTTGGAGATCATTTTGTTCAATACCCTAATTTTATAGATGAGTGAATTGAGGCCCAGGGAAGTAAAGGATTTATTCAGAGTCATACAGATTGTAAGTAGCAGAGCTGAGTTGTGAACTTATTTTCTCTGACTCTCAATTCCAATTAATTGATATTTGAGTTTCCACAATAATGAAAATAATAAATCTTTTGACCTATTGAAGAAAAGGCTCAAGAAGTTGTGAGTATGATTTTTCTCAGTTATACCACCCTATTCAACTTCCTCCTTCACATATTAAAAGACACTGTCTCAAGGTGAATACAGAAGTCAGACATCAGGGATAGCATACTGTTCTTGAATTTAGGAAGGCCAGGATTTGAATCCTGCCTTCAACATTAGTTAATTTTGATTTTAGGCAAACTTTTGAACGTCTATCTACTACAGTTTTCCCAACTGTAAAATGGGAATAATAATAATAATAATAATACCTTCAAGGGTTGTTGTAAGGCTCAAATAAGATTATTTGTATAACATTTAACATAATTCTGAAATATGGCAGGCACTTTATAGATGCTTATTTCCCTCCTCTAGCTGGGAAGTGCCTAAAGTGAGATTAGAACTCAAATTTTCTTGGTTTGGGGCAATGGAGAAAACACTGGGTCTGGAATCAGGGACAATCATTTTTCTTCTTTTTTTTAAGGGAGAATCATTTTTGTGAGTTCTATTCTGGCCTCACACATAGCCTTTAGCTGTATGATGCTATTTGCCTCAGTTTCCTTATCTATAAAATGAGATGGAAAAGAGAAGGACAAACTTCAATATCTTTGTCAAGAAAACCCCCAAATGGGGTCTTGGAGAGTTGACATGACTGAAAACAATTGAGTACCCACCTCACAAGTTGTTCTGAGGCTCAGATTTGAAAATGATGGCAAGGTAGCTCTTTACATACATCCCATCTCTGTATAAATGTCCGTTTTTATTATAACTAAATAACTAATATATTTATTTAGAATTTCAATCTTCTCCAGTCTTTTGAGGGTGGTACACATAGAGCAATGGAACAGGGAAGACCTATGAGCCAGGACTGTTGGTGAGTTCCAGACAAGGTCATAGAAACCACGTTTCTTTTTCTTTTTTTTTTTTTCCTCTAGTAGTTGTATCATTATCAGGTCTCCCATGATAGATCTCTGTGTACTGAATATGCAGCTAACTTACCTTGGTGAGTCTGATTTATTAGCATTGCAGCTGACAAGGTTGCCCATTTGTTAGCGCTGATTTTATATTTGAATAGCTTGGTGCATATAAATTTGAAGTATTGCCCAAAGTTAGTTCAGCTGTTTCATATTTCACGGAGAAGTCTGCTGAGAGGAACTTCTGCTTTTGATATTTCTATTGTGATAACTGTCCATTTTTTAAATACAGATGTGCAGGGCTATAATGAGGATGCTCTGATTTGTACTTTAGAGCTTTTCCATTTGTAATTAGAATTGGACTTACTTGAGGTTGCAAAAGACTCCCCATGTTCTTAATTCTAGATTGAATCAGGAAGTGATCTATGGAATTCAATCTGAGATGTTCTAAAGTTGGAGGAGGGGGGAATTAAGGGGAGAATCTTAATTCTAGAGGTAGAAGAACATCCAGAGCCATCTAAATTATTATGAAAGTCTAAAGTATTTTGAAACTAAGACCCATGGTGGAAAAATGGCTTGTTCAAAGTCACTAGCAGTTGTCCAGAGTGAGATTTAAATTCAGGTTCTCTGATTACAGGGTTCTCTGATTACAAGGCAGGGAATCTTTCTATCAAGAATATGGAGAACCATGAATTTAGATCTAGAAGAGATCTTAATCTTACCCACCCCCTACATTTTATAGATAAAGGAACTGAGATCCAGAGAAGGAGAAGGGAATTCATGGTTATTTGGGAAGTAGAGATAATAAATGGCCCCCTGAAATTGGTTGATGGTTAATCAAATGTCCCTTCATTTATTTTGTCTGCAAACCAATTTATGAAACAGATGCGAGCATTCTCTGGGACTTAGATTATTATAATTAACAATGTTATATTCACTTGTGAGGTGATCAAAAAGATGACTAAATGAGCTAAGGAGACCAGAAGAGAGATTTAATTAATGAAATCAGGTTTCAAAGAACCAGAAGAGACAATCAATTCTAAAAGTATAAGCCAGAATCCCTTGCCTGTTCACAGTTCCACAATTCTTTCTTGATATTCAAATGAAGATGCTTTATATTAGCAGGAAGCTTTCAGGTTAATATTCCTTGTCTTGATGATGCAGGCCCAGAGGGAGCAGTTGGAGCAGCACAAGGCCTGCATCATAAAGAGGTCACAATCTCTGCATTATATAATTAGCAGCAAGGCCTGAGTCTCTCAGTCACCCAGAAGCTGACCTTATTCAGCTTGACCTAAGGCTTGTAAGTCTCATTCAGTTTCTGCTCACTGCATTTAGTTTTATATTTTCCAACAAGTATGAATTTGTACCTCCATTAGGACCTTAATCTCTTGTCACCTCATTGTGTAGTGATGATCCTGGGTTCTTAAAAACTGTGCCCGGGGAGCACAAACTTTGGAAGGGCCTGTGATCTTGTGAATAGACTCTGTGTCTGGGGTTTAGGGACCTACTCGATAGCAGGGCGGTCCACGACATGTTTTTGGCCATAGAAACTCATTAAGATGGCTCTCCTGAATGGAGAATAAAAGTGAGGGAGAGAGAGAGAAGGAGAGGTGAAGAGAGGTTGTGATCATGTTCAAGATGGGGAAAATCCATATTAAGGAAATCAGAGAGTTTTGAATTGACAGAGTTAGTATTAGGCTGGAATTGATAGGGCCAAAACTGATATGGTCAGTTTTTGGTAAAGTTTTGCTTTTTGATTTATTTGGCAGTGATTTAATAATTTAATGTGATTTGTCATTTTCTGTTGTTAGAGAAGTTTGTTTCATCCAAAAATACTATGATTTTAACTCTCATGTTGTCTGTAAAACTATACTTTGGTATTGACTTCTCTTTAGAATTTTGCCAGACCAGGAGCAGAGTCTTTAATTCTATTTTTCAGTTCAATAGGATGCTCTGGTCTTCATATAGAAATGATGATTAGTAAAGTTTTTGTACCTTTGGATAAAAGTGCTCCTATTTCTTCATTGGGATTTTGTGACAATGGCCTTGAGCTGTAGCCGACAAGTCAGTGCCATTGACACACTAAGATTCTCATTCTAGAGTGATTCATGCTATCTTCGGTAGACTGTAACCATGGAGATGACTAAACTAGAAAGCCATTTAAATTCATTATTTCTTTGTTAATTTGTTTAGAGTTTACATCCTATTCATTTCCAAAAGGATTTGAGGGATTTTAAAAAAATTAAAGTTAAGGTAAAATAGGATAGTTGAGAATTAAAATGGAACAGAGGTCATCTAAAAGGAATAGTGGAACAAAATCGGATCATTGACTTAGTGCTGGAAGAAATCTCACAGGCCGTATAATCCAATCTCTTCATTTTACAGATAAGGTTACTGAAGTCTGGAGAAATTTCATGACTGAGCTAAGATCATACAGGTAGTAAGAATCAGAATTATGATTTAAATCAAATCCACTGGTTCCAAATTCACTCAGTTAACAAGCATTTTAAAAGAACTTAAGTGCCAGACACAGTGCTAAGCACTGAGGATGAAAAGCAACCACCCCTTCTCTCCCCAAAACTTCTCCAAACCCTTAAAAACCCCAAACCTAACAACAAGAAAAAACAACTTCTGCCTTCAAGAAGCTTATCAAATCCAGGTTGCTTTCTCCTCAATTATTCTGTTTTATATGTTATCAAAATAGCAATTTTAAGTGAAATATCATGTTATTAGGTGGGAGAGTGGTTCTAGATGTGAAAAACTCATGAGACTTTATGTGAAAAGTTTTTGGGCTTTACCAAAAAGAAGTAAGGAAAGCTGAATCAATTAAGCAACATGCTTCACAGTGTGAGTACTTTTGAAGTTGGAGAAGAGGGAAAAGAGGGAAGAATAACAGCAGGATCTAGGAAGTAAAGGTAGGAGATAGGAGGGAGTTAGTGAGGGACCACTGGGGTCTAGTTGAGAAAAACTCACCTGACAATCTATACGATCTGAAGAAGTAGAGTATGCTTTAGATATGCAAACAAGACAGTCGATGGGAACAGAATGGGTGGATTGAAAATTCTGACAATGGGGAGAGAATGAGAGTATTGAAAGTTCTGATATGGGTTGAATAAAGTTCCTATTCTACATCTTTATCAGATGACAGGCTAATTACTATTCCTGGGCACTTTGATCCCCAAATTTCCTGATAATTCAGGAAAAAAAAAAGAAAAAAAAGGATTACATAGATTTCATAATTTGACAAAGGGAAAAATATATCAATTTAATCTTTAAGCTTTATAATCATCTTGTATATATTTAGAAGTATGCTATTTCCCCTGGGCAAGAGCTGACTTATTTTTCAGTTTGTCTTCATAGTTTAAGAGGAAGTTTGTGTAGGTGGTAGATTTGGGGGTCAATCTAAGAAGGATGTTCTACTGGGAAGTCTAGGATGGGATGTTTTAGACAACAAAGACTTCAAATTAGATATCAGGTAATGGAGTGAGTATGACAGTTTGGCCACTTTCAATTTTGAGATTATCATTAAGCAAGAAGAGCTTGTTTGTTAAGGTTTTGAGCTCTGTATTTCTGGTCACTTTGTTCTGAAATTTCTTAAGTGAGTACAACACAGTCTCTGGTTAATTCTCTGAAAGAGAAAGGATAATATGACTCTATGTCTTTGAGAAATAAAAAATCCCCTTAACCAGAGGGACATCTAGCATTTTCAAGTTGTATTGTGTTTCCTACTCTTGTGGGATTCATGAAAGGACTCTGAGATTTTAAATGGGCCATGGTTCATTTACTCATGCATTCAATATGTATTTATTAAATGACTGCTATGATACAGGATTTTATGAGGCTTGATTATTAGTTTATTCCTCATTCTGGTGTGGAAGTGACCACAGGTTCCTGAAAGCTTTGCCAGCAAAGTACAAGCTGACACAAGTTCTGCAGTGCCAGGATGGAAAGGTTTTGAGAATTCCTCTGGCAACAGAAAGTATCTGTTATTGGAGGACCAGCCTAGCCAAGTATGAAGAGAAGGGGCTTAGCACTATAAGGTTGGCTACTAGGTGATGAAAACTAGAAGGAGAGGAAGAAAGGAAAAGGCATCATCTAGCTTTCTTTATTTGGTGTTTAAGCTACCACCCCAGACTCCTCCCTATCTTGAACTTTCCAAAGGCAAATTCATCTTCTTTAAATATGTCAGCCTCATGATTCAGCAGCAAGATCTGATATATCAATAGATCTCTCTGTATAGATCTATAAATAGATACAGATAGATGCTATAAATGCATACATATGTGTATATATGTATAGTCTGCACATATATATGTATACATTTGTATGAACATGCAAACAGGTACCTGCATATGTGTGTGTGTGTGTGTGTGTATACACACACACACACAGATTTATATATACATACACATATGCATACATACATGCACACACTAACTGATGGATTAACTCAATGGGCTACCTACCAAACTCCATATATCATAGTCTTGGTAGAAGACTTGCTTTATCCATTTGTTTTTCTTGAACCTATCTGTAAAATATGGCAATGAAAATATTTGAAATATCTACTTCATGGGATTATTATGTAGAAAGTACTTGCAAATATTAAAAATGTTGGAAATATGAACTATCTTTTGGGAGATTAGTGGTCCATATCTGAGATTTCACCAGCATAGAGAACTACTGGTTTGGACATTTCCATCTACCAATGAGATCCATTAGGTCTCTGTAACATAGAATTTGTCTGATTTCACTGAGAAATTAAGCAATTTGCTAATGGTCACACAGGATGTTCCAGAGGCAAGACTTGAATACAGATTACTTAAACCTTCAGGTCAGTCTTCCATTCACGATATCATGTTTTGTCTATTGTAGGAATAATTACTAAAATAAATTAGTCATTATTCACTAATGACTAGATGAAAATGCTTGAGGGTAGTGGAGCTATATGATACTATGAGAAAAAACTTGGCAAATTGATTTTGAATTTCTTGGAGAATGGTATAAAACTTTATTTCAGACTGAATTAAAGGATGAGTTTTCCACGTGACTAGCCCTTCATGAAGAGATTCTTTAGTTGGTCATTGTCTTTTATACCTTCACAAATTTTGAGTTAGAAGTACCTTAGAGACTTTGTAGTTCAACTCTTCATTTTGAGGATGAGAAAACAATCCACAAAACATTAAAAATTTGTCCAAGATCACACAGGATCTTGGCAGTCAGGATCTAAATTTTGTCTCCAAATCTATTATGAATTTCATTGCATCAACACTAAAATCCCAAGTCATCCAGAGCTGATACCCAACTCCTGCTTACTTAAAAAAAAAAAAAAACTTTCACCAAATTACTGTTAAAACTACAATAATAACAAAAATCTTCTAAGTTTCTAAAGCTATCTATATAAAGGTTACACAGAGAGGTATAAGGCCATCCTATAAAGTAATATTTCCCTTAGGATGTCTTCTATTCTTTACTTTCAGCATTGCTTGAAATGTTACCAATTATATATTCATTTGAGTCAATTAGCATTTCCTTTTAAAATGAAAATATCCCCAAGGCTAAGGGATATTTAAAGGAGTCTAGCTGTCATTTATACCCTGATGTTTAGTTTAATAACAATGCTTTTCTTCTGACCTGTCCATGAGACCTGAGCTACAGATATTGGGATTTTCTTGGGAGTCAGAAAGGAAGAGGTAATTTTATAAAAATGATTAATTTAGTAGAGGGTATTTTTTCTCAGTAAAATAATTTTTTGGTAATATAATTAGCATGGGATTGAATATAACGGGTATTTCTGGATTAATGTGTGTTGGATTGTTAGAGAGAAAATATGACTCAAATTCTGCTTTTGATACTTGGAAACCTACTTGCAAGCATTGTAATGCTGTTAGAATTTTAAGTCATGATTGCTAAATAGCAATTAGCACTATTGAGGCTTAGCAAGAAAATACTAAATAAAAGTCTTTGAAATCTCTTTGCTTAAGAGGGAAGAATACAGATGTAAAGGAGTTCGAGTTTCTTTGTATTAGTGTACTGGAGTGCACCAATATTCACAAAACGACTATTGGATACTAAGATTGTTCTGATGCTGCTATATATGGATGGCAATGTGCTGACCATCTCTGCCCCTAAAATATTCACTCGTCACTAGGCTGACTTTAGGATATGAGTTTTTAGTGATAGTTACTGTGAAAGACTTAAGTTGTAGAGCAGTTGAGATAGATCTTGGCCAATGAAAATATTGTTCTCTTGGATGAAGCCATGAATCATTGAAGCATTGCAATATTCATAGTGGAGAAACAAAACAAAACTTCACATATCTGTTGGAAAACTGCCAAGCTCTGTGTAGATTTTTTTTAATGTTCCAGGAAAAGAGATCTGTTTTTAAATGTTGACACAAGAATATAGGTTGTAATTTGTCTAGCATTCTGCTAATGAGAAGTCTACCTTTGTCCAATTGTCTACCTTTAACCAATTATCAGAAAGGAAGAAAGAAGCTTGGAATAAGTTAAGAGAGCCCTATGAGACTTTTGATAGGAGGGAAAAGATTATCAAAAAGCTGGATTTGTCTAACCACTTTTACATATTGGTTGGGAAACCCTGGACAAATCAAATTATTGAACTCAGCATCTGAAGCAACATTTTAAGGCTATAAATCACAGTACCAGTAGTGGATCAGTCTAAGTAGAAGGAACTTCCCCATTCCTTCTCCTTTTTTGGCATTTAAGAAAATTTTACTTTAAAAAATAATCCTGTCAGGAAAGAATACCAATGAGTGACAGTCAAAGAATTTTACTGCTGGTAGGGGCATGAGACATCTTCTTGTCAAATGCTTCCTTCCTTCCTTCCTTCCTTCCTTCCTTCCTTCCTTCCTTCCTTCCTTCCTTCCTTCCTTCCTTCCTTCCTTCCTTCCTTCCTTCCTTCCTTCCTTCCTTCCTTCCTTCCTTCCTTCCCTCTCTCATAACTCTATCATGAAATAGTAATCCTTCCTTTCTTCTTTCCTCCCTCCCTCCCTCATAAGTATTACAAAATAGTAATCCATACCCTACACCAAACAAGCCTCTCCTAACAAATAAATGTGGTCAAGCAAAACAAATAATAGTGGTGACATCTGAAAATGTGTTTCATTCTGTGTCTCTAAGTAGGAAGTAATTGCTTCAGCAACAGCTTTCTGAGGATATAACTGGTCACTGTGCTCAATCAGAATTCTGAAATATTTCAAAATTCCTTTCCATTGTTATGATCATCATGTAAATTGTTCCCCATGTCCTGCTTTTTTCATCTGTATTAGTTCATAAAACTCTTCCCAGGTTTCTTTGATATTTTTATTAGTAATTTCTTATAAAAAAATAATATTGCAGCAATATACCACAATTTGTCCAACCATTCTATAACTCATGGTTATCTACTTACTTTGTTATGGTTTTTTTTTTGCTTTGATAAAAGTATTTGGTTAAAATAGGTTTGTATGCATGGATCCTTTTCCTGTCTCTGACCTCTTTGGATTATAAATGCCTATTAGTGGAATCACTAGGTCAGAGGGGATGTACAATTTTATCACTTTTTGAGTAAAACTTCAAAGTGTTTTTAAAAATTTTTGGATCAATTTACATCTCTATGAAGAGGGCATCAATGTCTCTGTCCTCCCACATCGTCCCCAACAAGTTCCATTTTCATCTCTTTCCCAATAATTGGGAATTATAATCTTTCCCAATCTGATGGCATTTATTACTGAGTTAGAGCATTCTTTCACATTTTTGTTCCCAATGATTGCATTTATTACTGACTTACAGCATTCTTTCACATTTTTGTTCCCAATGACTGAATTTATTACTGACTTAGAGCATTCTTTTACATTTTTGTTCCCAATGATTGAATTTATTACTGACTTAGAGCATTCTTTCACATTTTTGTGTATAATTTGCACTTTTTAAATTTGAAAATTGCCTTTTCATATCTTCTGACCACTTTTTTATTGGAGAATAGCCTTTTCATTTTTTCTAGAGGAAGAAATTGAGGTACATGGACGGGAAGTTACTTTTGTACTGACACATATCCAGGTCTTTTGCTCCCAGTTCAATGCTTTATTCAGTTGTCCTCACTGGATGATGTTATTTATCCTTCATTTTCAAAGCAGACTATTGACATCTTGGGGTATTGTCTTGACTTTCGAGTGAATTGGACTTAAGTGAGGCAGAATTGCACAAAATTGTCAGCCTTACTCCTCTTCCAGAGTCATCAAAGACAAGATAAGACAAAAGTAAGGATGACTGGGGATAACCAAGTTGCAGTGGATGGCCTTGCCAGCTTTGATGCTTGACCAAATTCTTAAGTGTTTCACATCACTGGCTTCAACCACTTTCATGGTTCTTGGAACAAATTGTTCTTATTCACCCATTCTGCCATCCTCCACTTACATGTGTTAGACTTGGTGGTTTACCTTCATCCTTGTTTAGCCTGTCTACTGAGATGTTTTACTGGTGTGTGGCCCCTGTGCATGCTTCTTGGAGCTGCAGGTTAGAGTCAGATCCAAAGAAGGACGCAAAGATGATAAGTAGCCCTGAAAGGAGCTTGGCAAGCCCTGGTTCCAGAGGTGCTAGCCCAGCTATGGTTAACGGAGAAGTGTCCTACAAAGGGAACTTTGGGAAGAATAAAGTGGGGGAAAGGAGGGCTACCTCTGAGAGCACTCCCAAGAAATGAGGAACAACTACGTTCATAGATCCAGTGCTATGTGACCCAGATACCATCTGCCCACCCCACTCATTTCACAGTTGAGGAAATAGAAAAAATTTCTTTCTTCCTTCCATTTTGGGAAGAATAGAGTTATGGATAACCATGACCAGAAAGATTTAGGATTCTATCTGAAAACAAACGTGTTTGCGTCAGAAACTCTTAATCAGTCAACAAGCATTTATTAAATGCTATGTACCAGAGAGTGTTAAGTTCTAGGAATACAAAGAAAAAAACCATAGGGTTCACTTTGAATGGCCAACTGATGATACAGGCACATGACAACTCAAAATCTTTATATTAATTTACAACAGAACATAAGTAGTTTTTTTTTTTTAATGTGAGCTGTATAAACTAGTAAGTAGATGTAACACTCTCTTAACACTTCCTAATTAGGCTGTAATTCCAACAAGAGATTGTTGCTGACTTCATAAACAATGAATGTGAAGCTTAAGTTAAATGTCCAATAGTCACTGATGCCTAGCCCAGGAAATAAGCACCTGGATAACATCATGGGAAAAATAGTGCTGGAAACCCCTTACCACCTTCCTTAATATTTATTTGTGAGAGTGATACAGGGAAAGGAGCAGGGAAAGGGCTCTGGAGAAATTCTGAAATTTATTTGTGTGACATTGGGCTTCTCTTAAAATGAGAATATTGAACTAGACGGCCTCTGAGGGTCCCTCCTACTACATATATCTGTCATTCTATGAATTCGGGTGATTTGCTTCTAAAATTTGTTTTCACCGGTGTTTGTTTCATGCTATATGAACTTCTCTTAACTCTTTGTACGGACTGTTTACTTTTTTTATCCTTTGGAATAGAAGGACATAGTTAATTAGTCAATAAACATTATTTAAGGGTCTATTTATATGCCAGGAGCATATGTTTGATTGTTGGAGATACTAAAAATAAGTAAAAGAGTGTTCCTGCCCTCATGGAGTTTATAATGTAATAGAGGAGACAGCATACAAATAAATCTATACCAAGTAAGCTATATATAGGATTTCCTAGGATACTGGGATTAAGAGGTTTTTAGAAAGACTTTCTGTAGAAGGTAGAATTCTAGTTGCAATTTAAAGGAAGCCAGGGAGCCAGTAGGCAGAGTGAAGGATGGAAAGCCAGAGAGAATAATTGGAGTTGCTGATAAATAGAATATCTTTATTAGTGAAACAATCAGGAAGCCACTGAATTGAAGAATACATATTGGGGTATAAGATGTGAGAAAACCAAAAAAGGTAGGAGGAGGGAGCTAGGTTATGAAGGACTTTGAATGCTAAGCAGAACTTTCATGGCTAATAATAGCAGGCTACAACTTTACTGCAGAAAAATTTGGAATTCAAGGGGAAGGCAAATCAAAGGTAAAGAAAGGATGAGACATTTAAAGAAACAAGGGATAACTGTCTGCCCTGGAACTTCCCATCCTCTAAGATGCTTCTTGGCAAAAGTCATGGCAGACTCCATTCTTCAGTGCTCTTCCTATCCATGGCTAGCAAAGCTGTGGTTTGGCTCAAGTGTGTAACTTTAGAAAAATTACAGTGTGGCTCTTTTAATTATAAGACTATGCAATTATCAGCAGGGTGCCTGGGAAATTTAGTATTTAATTGAAAAGTACAGAATTACAGTGTAATTTTATCAACAGTCTTGCTGGATCAGAAGTCAGTTAAAACAACTGGGTTGTTTTAAGCAACTTTCATGTTTTCATGGAGAAAAGTATTCTCCCGAGAACTAAAATATTGTATTTTAGACTGTGTTAATCTTTTCACTGAATAAGCATGAGCTCCCCTCTCATATAATGAATGTAACCCCTACTATTCAGTAGAGAGCTGAAGTGTTGAATCATACATAAGAAAGTGGCTAAGAGTATTTCATTACCCAACTAATTCTGTAATTTCCATAGACTTATGGAAAATGTTATTCACCTCTTGGGGAAAGCCTTTGGCAGTAAAACTACATTTTGCTTGGCATTCCATTTGCATCAGCTTTGCCTCTGGTTAGGCTGTTCCTAATGTAAATAGTATACACACGATTTTCATGTAGTAGAAGAAAAAAAGAACCCAACTATCTCTGAGTTTGACCTGTATTTATTTTTCTACTGGTATTTAAACTCAGTGCTGAGTTGAAGATTTAGTAGTCCTGACTGACTGTTTAAAATGTGGACAGGATGCAAAAATGACTGTTTTTAAAGAACCCTCTGGGAATCAGGAATTTTTATTTCTTAATGCCTTTGTAGGTTCTTTGTTTCACTGTTCCTTTGGTGTGAAATAAAGCAGCTAAAATAGGATTGTGCTTCTCATGTGCAGAGAGGCTTTTAGACTTCTTTTTGTCATCCAAGAGCATGGCTTTAGCTATAAAACACTCCAAAATATTTCCTTGTGCAAAAAAACAAACATTAGAATCAACGAAAGTCAGATAGAGAAAGTATAATTTTCACCACTAACATTTAGCATTGTGGAGGTAATGGAGAGAGGACTAGCCCTGAAATCAGAAATTAACCCATTAATCATTAATTAATAGCATTTTAAGTGCTAACCATGTTCCGGGGATGGTGATAAAAAGAAAAAAAATACTAAAGGATCCCTGCCCTCAAGGACTTTTTGCTTTTTGGAGGGGCCAAAATGTTCAGATAAAATATATGAAGAAGTAAATACTTTTTTTTTCTTTAAATTTTTTGAAGGAAAGTGCTAGCCAGAGATATTCCCAGTCCTCCTTAATTTTAGTACTTTCCCTCTAAGGCTACCTATAGGTCATTAGGGAGGACTAGTACCACCAGGGTGTAAGCTTGTAAGCTCTTCTCAGGGCTGATCAATCACCTTTGGTGTCTACCTGCCACTCAACTCTCTCATGAAGCTCCAAGAAACTTGGACATGTGTGGCAGTCCCATCCTACTAAACTAACTCAGCATGGGCTAAACCAGGTTAAGGGTAACTGACGTCCCACAAACTGTAACCCAGTAAGTTAGGGGGTGTCCACCCAAGCATGCTGAGATTTCTCCTGGTGGAATGGGCGAGCACAATTTGTTCCAATGGCTATGAAGAGGGCTGAAACAGGAGCTGTTCAGTATTTAGAATTCGGTCAGTCTTTGATGTCTGACCAAGGTCATCTGCTGCATCCCAGTCCCAACTTTTAGCTTGCCTCTGAAAGAGAGATTGAAGCTGATAATTGCAACTCTGCCTCCCTTAAATCCAACTGATGTATAAATCATCACTCCATGACATCATTGGACCTATTTGAAAACAAAGTACAACCCAATCCATTATACATACATATATGTATAAATTATTTATCCATAAACATATGTGAAATTTGTACATTTAAAAAATGTGGCAAACTTTATCAGACTGTGAACTCCTTGAAAACAAGGAGTTATTTTTTTCTTTTCTTTGTAGTCCCAGCACTTAGCATGATCTAGCGTGCAATAGGCACTTAAATAAATACTAATTGATTCACTGCAGTCATCTTTAACAAGGCATGTCATGTTGCATTCAATTAATTTTAATCTTTTGTTTGATGATTACAAGTGTTAAAAATTTGATTCTCTGTGACATATTATTGCAGATAGAACTAAAGCTTCCACAGGTCACTTTATAAGGTGAATATAATCTTCTCTTAAGGAACACCAGAATTCTCCAAGATTTTTTGAGTATTGAAATACAATTGTACTGTTTCTCTCCCTAAAATCATCAATGAATTTGTCTTTGGCTAGGCCAACATCTTTGATACAGATTTTATCAGAAAAAAGAATTATGGTTAATATCATTACACTAGAAATAAAAGTTTGAAAGAGTTCTGGAGTATTTCCAGGTATTGGTAGATTTCTCCTTTCAGAGAAATTGACCAAGAATTTATCTCTTTACTTCATCTTGATAAGTAATTCCTCCAGCATTTGAAAAGTTTTCAAGCATGTCAGTCTTCTTCCAAATTGGCAGCTTTATCAAAAATATATTTGATTTTTAAATAGAATCAATAATGAATAATTTTTTTTGCTTTTTAGTATTTGAATTTTAAGTAGAAACCACACTAATAATTTTAAGAATCTTTGATGTAAACACAGATATGTATATTCTCTCTCTCTCTCTTTTTCTCTCTCTCTTTCTCTCAAAATATCTACCAGATAAGCTACTACCATATGAAATACTTTCCTTTGAAATGATTTGTGATTTTTCTTTCATTCTTTCTTTCCTCCCTTCTTCTCTCCCTTCTTTCCTTCTTCCCCCTTCTTTCCTCCCTTTTCTCCTCCCTCCCTTCTTTCCTCTCTTCCTCCCTCCCTCCCTTCCTTCTTTTCTTCCTCCCTCTTCTCCTTCCCTCCCTTCCTTCTTTTCTCCCTTCCTCCCTCCCCCTTTTCTCCCTCCCTTCTTTCTGTTCTCCCTCCCTTCTCTCTCTCGCTCCCTCCTTTCTTCTTTCTCTCCCTTCCCCTCTCCTGTCCTTCCTCCTTTCCATTCTTTTCTTCCTTCCTTCCTTCCTTCTTCTCTCCCTCTCTCCCTCCCTTCTTTTCTGCCTTCCTTTTTCTTTTGTCTTTAGTTTGAACAAAGCTAGTAACTATTCCTTTCTTAGTTCCTTCTTTTCTTTCTTCCTTTCTATATCTTTCATCAGAAAAAAGTGAAGCTTTTTTCTTTAGTTTGTACAAAGCTGGAATATATTTTTAATTATCAACTAACTTTTTAAAATTAGTTGCATAAGGGAAGAATAATTTCTTAAAGAGCTGGAGGCAGTATTTTGTAATTTTTTTTTTTTTGCCAAGTAACAGAAATGAATGGATGAGGTATTTGTTGGTCTTCCTCCTAAGAGGAAATTACCCTTTTACAAGTTCCCAAAGTGAACTTCTTTGTGATAGAGAGTACTTCCATGTTTTGCTCAAATTGATTTCTTGTCAAAATCTTTTAAAAATACAATGATTTTGAGCCTTGTTTCTGGTAAAGTTGATTACTTTTATAGCTGTTGACAAAACTTTCTGAGTTGTTGGAAGTCTTTATTGCCAGAGCAGCACGTCTGTGTAAAAAGCAATGAAAGACAATGATGTGAGAAGCTTCCTTTTTCATGAAGGTAGCAAAATCAGATGTATTACCAAGCATTACATGAGCTCCATCTGTGCAGAGTGTGAAGCTTTTCTTTCTAATCAAAATTTTGTTTGGCAAAACAAAGCAAAATAAAAATCCAACAGTAAAAGTTGTCCCCCCCCCCCACCTTTTTTTTCTTTTAACATTTCTAAAATGTCAATGGGCTTTGTAGTTTTCAGTAGAGACTTACAAAACAACAGGTTCTCATTGATGACACTAAAGTTCATACAGTAAATAAAACTGAAGAGCTGGCTGTAGTTCTGTCTAGTTAATGATCCTAGTAGTGGCTAAAATTAGAGTGATTCTGAAATAATGATGAACATAAGTGACATTTTGCTATATTTGCAATAATTATAATGTGATTATGACAAAATCTGTGATTTTATTGGTGACAAAGTCACAGATATTACTGATAACATGTGTGTTGTTGCCTATATTCACAGATTGAAAGAAAAGCTAAATTTCAGTGAGCAGTTTGTGAAAATAGAGGTGTATTTTTTTTTTTCTATTCACTTTCTTATAGCCTCTGCAATGTATCCATGGAACACTAGGAGCATGGGGGTGTTCTTTGATACCTGGGCTGAATTTTGAAGGAAACAAAGTTATTCTAAGAAGTAGACATGAGGTACGAGTATTTTCTAAGAAAGGTGTAGAAAGATGAGAGATGGAGTGTTGTTATACAGGAAAAGAGAGAAGAGCCCGAACTTGGCATCTGAACCTTACCTTTGACACATTCTAATTGGATAAGCTTGGGCAAATCATTTAACTACTTGTTGCCTCAAGCACCTTTGTCAGACGGTAAGATATAGATTTGGATTGGAAGACCTGCATACCAAGGATATCACAGTTCTGTAAGAAAAAAGAAAATCCTAGAAACACTAAGCCAAGTTTTTCTGAAGTAACTATGCCAAATGAATCATATCATAAATACTTATTATTCAAAGTTTCAAATATTGGAAACATTGGTGCATATTCTGAAATTATTTTTTGCTTTTCTTAATTGATAAAAATTTCATGGTGTCAAAAATAATCATTGCCCTTTTTCAATGAAGTCACCAATATCATATTTAATAGTAGAATAAGAAACATGTTCTTTATATATATTGCTTTATGCTAATATTGATGCAATACATTTAAAAAGCTTAGACTTTTAAAATTTGGTTGACTGATTTACTAAGCTTAATTAAATTGCTAGACCTCATTCCTAGCAGATTTATAAATCTAAAAAGGAGGTTCTGTTGTCTATTAAATTAATGCTGCATGAAAAAAAGTATATACATTTTATAATTTTGTCATATGTAGAATCCTGGACTGCAAGGTTAGCTTGGGTGGTTACTGGATATTATTAATGAGGCTGTGACATATTGCTGTCATTTTCATTGTTTGACTTTCAACCCCTGTTCTTGCATACCTAAGACTTTTGCTTAAAAAATTTCATCTAACTTGTCTTTAATTAGTAGGGCTCATCCTTATAGTCTTTAGCTTATTATTGGGTAGGCTTAATAATGGCCATCATTTTAGTTACTAACTTTTAAAATCTGGATTTCTTGTTGAAATTATGAAAACTAGCACATGGATTTCTTTTCATCTGAAAATTAAACTTATCTCCCCAAGATTCCTTAAGTTGGATATCCGTCTTCTTAAGTGTGGATAATAAAACAATACTGGATTCCTGTGGAAACTTTATATAAGAAAAAAAAAGATAATTGATTATTCCAATCAGTGAAATTGTGGAAGCTCATTCAAGCAAAGACTGGATAGCAGAGTTGAGAGAGATCCTTCCTTAGAGTAAGGAGGATCTGGGTTCAAATGTGGCCTCAGATATTTAGCAACTATGTGGCCCTGGGCAGGTCACTTAACTGTTTTGCCTCAGTTTCCTCATCTGTAAAATGAACTGGAGAAAGAAATGACAAACCACTCCAGTATCTTTGCCAAGAAAACACCAAAGGAGGTCATGGAGAGCCTAATACGACACAACAATAAACCTGGAAAAGTTCTGCTGTCCTATTTTTTTTTTTCAGTTCTAGGTTTGTGATCAGTAGCTTTCTTTTGTGTTGTGGTAGGCTTGGAGGGCTAGAAACAGTGAATTTTTATGAGTCAACATATAGTGCTACTTAAAAAACTAATACATGCACACTGGCAGACTATTGACATTTACTGGCAACCTTATCAAAAATCATATATCTGCCAGTGCATTCTGTGTTTGGCCTTGAGGCTAAAACTGAAAATGAAACGGGGAAGAACTAGTTCATAAGCACAGTGTCCTTCCCAAATCATTGTTACTGAAGAAAAAAAAAGTGTGTGTGTGTGTGTATGTGTGTGTATACACATCTATCTATGTATCTATATCTATACAAATACATATACACACACCCCACATGCTAGGCACTTTTAATGAATAACCACAAATTAGTAGTTAGTTTAGATCCAGATATAATAATACATTGTTAATGGGATGTTAATGGTTTAATTTGGGTTCAATCTTCACTGAATTTTGTGTATTTCACCATCACGAATATAAAATCACACATCTGAATCTATATACAATTTATTGACCCAGATGATCAAAGATCTGCTTCCACCAGTGGTTGACTTGCTCTCTCTTATCATGGAGGTTAATTTTATCAATCACTGCTCAAAGTAGCTGTCAAAAAGAAAAAAAAACACTTTACCACAGACTTTTCTACTTGACTTTCAACATAGCAGTCCCTAAAAATCTATTTTTTTTAGCAGTTGAATAAAAGAAGTATTTCACAATGAACTAAAAACAGAATTTTGTGTTTGTGTTTCTGGCAGTGCTAACAGGTATAGCTAGGTGAAGCATTGGGTAGTTTTCTTCCTATGGGAGATGATAAAAAATCTAGAGGAATGCTTTTGTAACTCTTCAGGTTCTCAGGCAGTGTGAATTATTCCTTAAAAGAGTGTATAAAGCACTTCAAAGAAAAAAAAATAACAAAATGAGTCTGAAGAGGTAGAGTGGAACTTGGATGTATTTCAGGAAGTTGGAGGATGAATGAATGTTCCACAGAAAAGGAGTAAGATCCATGGAACCCTTGGTATTAAAGTTGGCATGAAATTTTTGCTATAGAGAGGAAGAGCTAGACCTTGGGCGGAGGGTGAGGGGGGCAGGGATAGATAGCTTCTTGTAACTTATAGAAAGAAGATGTGGAATTAGAGATATGGCCAGGAGAGTGATCATTCACTAGGGACCAGAAGAGATGACTACAGTGATGATTGAAGAGTCATACGAGGGGGTTCTAAAGGAACCAGTTGTTGACCTGATAAAAACAATCAAGAAGTCTGCTATTTTCATAAAGAAAAGTCTGGAACATGATGAGCTTGCTGAGTTTTTTTTTCCCCCAAACTCACAGATTCTTGTTTATTCATTGTTATTTAGTGATTTCAGTAGTGTCCAACTCTTTAAGACTTCTTTTGGGGTTTTCCTAGCAAAGAGTGGTTTGCCCTTTGGAGTGGTTTGCCATTTCTTTCTGCAACTCATTATAAAGATGAGGAGAATGGGGTTATGTGTCCAGGATCACAGAACGAGAAAGTGTTTGAGGCAGAATTTGGACCCCAGAAGATGAGTTTTTCTGATTCCAGGCCCAGTATTCCACTTACTGTGCCACTTATCTCTCCTATTTATTCTTATGTAAACAAATTACATTGCTAGAAAAAACAGAGAATGAAACACAAGGGCACAGAGATGGAATGAATGTTAAATTCAGAGAAAAGAAATAGATCATCATTGGAATGTAGAATGAATAGAATAATCTAAAGTGATGCTGAAAGCATATGCTGGTTCCATATTGGAAAAGGTTTAAAACACCAACCTGAAGATTTTGTATTTTTTTCCCAAAGGCAACAAAGAGCCAGTAAAAACTGTGGAGTAGATGGTCAGACTTCTGCTTTAGAAAGTACTTTTTCCAAGTTTAGTCTTCACTGTATTTTGTGTAGAAGACAAATTAAAAGAGGTGCAATCCTAAAGACAGGGAAATCTGTTAGAAGGCAGTTTCATGTAAGTCTTTATAACTTGTCTAAGTATAGCCTTGATTTATGTGGATGTTTTACTCTTATAGAATGTATCAGTTCTTTATAGATTTTGTACATCAAATATTTGTCTGGTGTATTTACCAGATATTTTCTTTCAATCTGTTTTTTCTTTTAATTTTAAAAAATATGGGATTTTGTTACATAGAATTCTTTTTCTTCATATAATTTAACTTGCTGATTTTTGTTTCCAAGAGTCACTTTCATTTGATAAAATATGCATCATCTTCATAGGTGAAACAGCATGCTATTTTGATTTATCCACTTTTTCATGATTTAAAATATTTGTCACTAATCTAATTAGGATAGTGTATAGAGGTATGAGTCTAAACACCTTTTAGCCATTTCAAATTTTCTTAACAATTTATATAGAATTTTATTTTACTCTGAAGTAAAATACTTTTTACTTTGACATGTTTATTATGCACTTTGGAATCTATTTTAGGGTTCCCTAGTCTGTCCTTGTGATCTCTGTTTCTATTTTCCCTACCTCAGTACTGGACTCTTTTAATAATGGTTTTTTTATAGCAACCAAGGTATATTGCAAACTAGTTTTTGAAAATTTAATTCATCTAGGAAAGTCCAGATATCAAAATCTCAACATATTACAGAAAGCAAATATTTCTTTCTTCTTAAGAATTGGGAACATGTCTATATATTTGCATGTACTTTCCTTTGTTTTGGAAGGCCCAATTTGGTCTCCCACTCAATCTTTTAAACTCTCTTACCTTTATTGCATTAAAAAACATTTTAGTTTATGTAAGTTATTTTAGGGTTTCTTCTATTCTCTCATTTTGAAATATACAAAGGCAATTCTTTTCTTCCCTGCCCATCTACCATCCAATATAAATTGTATTATGATGTTGTTTATAAGAAATAGTCTTTGGCATGTTGATTGATAATTAATTTGTGAAATATTGCATTTTTATTATGTTTTCTCAATGTATTCATGAGCATAGGGCTGTCCTTCCATGTGTTGGGACCTTTTAGATTTCTTTCTTTTTTAAAATTTAAAAATGTCAAAATTAATTTTTATAAATTTAAATTTTAAAATAAATAAAATTAATTTGTGGAACAAAACAAGTATTTCCATAACATAAAATATAAAAAGATGAGTGCATATATAACTGAAAATCTATTATACACATTCCTTTTAAATATATAATAAAATTATCATGTAATTTTTTTTTCTTTTCCTGCCCTGCTCCCGATGGCTATTATACATAAATATGTATAGATAAAATTCTTCTCTGCATATTTCTATATTTCAGTTCTTTTTCTGAATACAGATAAAATCTTCATAGGTTCTTTATAGTTAATTTGAGTATATAAACAAATTAAAATGACTTATTTTTACTCAAAGTTGTTCTTAGAATAGTATTGCTGTTACTGTTACTTTTGGTTCTGCTCATTTTGCTTATTATTTAATGGAAGTCTATTCATGTTTTCCTAAGATTATTGAACTCATCATTTTTTTATAGTACAATAGCATTACATAACAATTATATACTAAAACTTTGTCAAGCCATTCCATAATTGATTGACATCCTCACAATTTTCAGTTCTTTGCCACCACAAAGAGAATTGCTATAAATATTTTATAATATTCAAATCATTTTCTTTTTCCCTAATCATCTTTGAAAACAGGCCTAGTAGTGGTATTGCTGGGTACAGGCAGTCTAATAACTTTCTTTCTTTTTTAAAATAGCTTTTTATTTTTACAATACATGCAAGGGTAGTTTTCAGCATTCACTTTTGCAAAACCTTATGTTCCAATTTTTTCTCCCTTCCTTCCCTAGAAAGCAATTAATCCTATATATGTTAAATGTGTGCAATTTTTCTAAACATATTTCTACATTTATCATGTTGCATAAGACAAATCAGCTCAAAAAGGAAAAAAAAATGAGAAAGAAAAAAAAGTAAGCAAACAACAACAAAAAATGTGAAAATGCTATATTGTGATTTACCCTCAGTCCTCACAGTCCTCTCTGGGTGTAGGTGGCTCTCTTCATCACAAGTCTATGGGAACTGGCCTTGAGATGATTAAGGCCAATTAATTTTTTTTTTTTTTTTTTTTTGGAAAAGAGCCAAGTCCCATCAGAGCTGAACATCACATAGTCTTTTGGTTGCTGTGCACCATGATCTCCTGGTTCTGCTCATTTCACTTAGCATCAGTTCATGTAAGTCTCTCCAGCCTCTCTGAAATCATCCCACTTATCATTTCTTACAGAACAATATTTCATAATATTCATATACCATAGTTTATTCAGCCATTCTTCAATTGATGGGCATCCAGTTTCCAGTTTTTTGCTACTACACAAAAGGCTGCCACAAACATTTTTGCCCATGTGGGTCCCTTTCCTTCATTTTAGATCTCTTTGGGATACAGACTCAGTAGAAACACTGCTGGGTCAAAGGGTATGTACAATTTGATAACTTTTTAAGCATAGTTCCAAATTGCTCTCCAGAATGGTTGGATCCATTTGCAGTTCCACCAACAATGTAATAACTTTCTTAATTAGCCTTTTTATATTTCTGTTAAAATCATTTTGAAATTATTTTTATATAGGTCTTTTCTATATTTTGATAATTCACAGGTATGTAATTTGTTCTTTCTAATATTTCCCATCGATTCTTACAGGTGGGTTCTAAAATAGATATCCATCTAACCTTAAAAACTTTTATTTGATCCTATGAAACTTTATCTTCTCAGGGTTTTACTTCTTTTAAATATGTGTTTTCATGTTGGATTTCTTCCTACATATTTGACTGCTTATTTCCTCTGACATTATCTCTCTCTCTCTTTTTCTCTCCCTCTCCCTTTCCATCTCCATCTCTCCACCAGAAAATATGATTAAGCTTTAAGTTCTGGCTCTTGTCTATGGTCTTCCCAAATGGGAAATAGGAAATATGAATCAGTATGTGATATATTTTTGCTATTCACAAAAGAAATGCTAATCACAAAACACTCAAGTGCATACTGGCAGACTTAATATATATGTATGTGTGTGTGTGTGTGTGTGTGTGTGTGTATGTATGTGTGTATATATATACACACATACATTTTCCTAGGAGGTTAAGACTTCATCTAAACATAAAGTTTTTGGCTGAGACTCTTGAGTAGGCATTTCCCATTTCAGTTCAGTTTTAAATGATTCCTTTCATGATTTTATGTGTTATGTGTGTTAGCATATTGTACTCCAATATGAACGAGAGAAAGAAAATTAGTGAAAGTGAATGAGAGTGAGAGAATGAGGGAAAGATGGAAAGACTGAAAGAGAAACTTGAGGAGAGAGAGAATGGGATCAAAGACAAAAGTGGATGAGTAGTTTTGACATAAGAAAGATTACCCCTTTCTTAATATCTGGAATGATGAAAAGAGATAAAAGGATAATGCAGAAAACTTTTGATATTTGGAGTAGAGGCAAAGTGCGAGCTTCCCATAGATGACCTCAAATTTTATTTATTTATTTTAATAATATTTTATTTTTTCAAACACACACAAAGATAGTTTTCAACATTTACATTTGCAAAACCTTGTGCTCCAAATTTTTCTTCTTCTCCTTCCTTTCTGTTCCCCAAGATGCCAAGCAATATTGTATACATTAAACATGACAATTCTTCTAAATATATTTCCATATTCATCATGCTGTACAAAAAAAATCACATCAAAAGGAAAAAAATACATACACAAACAAGCAAACAATAACAAAAGATGAAACTCCTGTGCTCTGATCCACATTCAGTTTCCATAGTTCTCTCTCTGGATATGGATGACATTTTCCATCCCAAGTCTATTGGAATTGCCTTTTATCATCTCATTGCTGAAAAGAGCTAAGTCCATCACATACAATAATCTTGTTTATCATATGCCATATTCTCTTGGTTCTTTTCACTTCACTTATCAGTTCATGTAAGTCTTTCTAGGCTTTTCTGAATTCAGTCTGCTGAGCGTTTCTTATAGAACAATAATATTTTATTACATTCATATACCATAACTTATTCAACCATTCCCCAACTGATGGGACACATACTCAATTTGCCATTACAAAAGGGCTACTATAAACATTTTTGCTCATGTGGGGTCCTTTTCTCCCTTTTATGATCTTTTGGGATATAGACCCAGTAGATAGAAATACTTTTGGATCGTATGTACATTTTTATAGCCCTTTGGATGGCCTCAGTTTTCTAAGTAAAATACTCATTGTAGTGTAGAGATTTATATTGTCATTCAAAATTTAATCTTAAAACTGAGTTGGAAGTGGTAATAATCCCAGCTAATAGAGGGTGAAGATCTTAATGGGTATGGTCTATGTGTTAGGGAAGCTTTAAAGTAGAGGGGAGAGAGAGAAGAAAATGAGCATTTATTAAGCACTGACTACGTGGCAGATGCTGTGCTAATGGTTTAAAATATGTCTTATATCAGCTTGTTGTGTTTTCATTTAATTGCTAAGTAGATAAACTATAGAGTTAACATGGAACTATTAGGTGCACAGAATCAATCTAAGTGTCTGCTACAGATAAACAGAAGCATGTATAGAATAGTTTTGCATATAGATACCTGTTTGTTTTTAATGGTAGTCATCTCTAGGGTAGGGGTGAGGAAAGAAGAAAAAAAGGAAAATAAAAGAAAAAAAAGAAAATTACATAATAACTTCATTATATATGTAAATGGAATAACAAGTTGTACATAATGGATTTACAGTTTCATGTGCAACCATCTTTTTATTATACTAAGTAATGAAAATGTTTGTTTTATTCTACAAATTAAAAATAACATTTAAAAAACAAGAACAATTTCTTGAGGGGAAAATATATTTGACAGATTCTAGTGTATTCAAATGCACTATTGATACAAGTTTGTGAAGGTGATGAATGTAAACTCATTAATCATTTAGTCCTTCCTGTGGTGAAAATGAGGAATTTATTTATAACTTGTTTAAGAAGAAAAGGGTTAAAATAACTAAAATAGAGGTATAAAATGAATTCTAGGCATTATACGTACCAGATAATTTATCACCACTTTTTGTTGTATGCTGATTTTCTTGTTAAAAATGAACATCCAGTATGATGGTTATTATAGTATAGAAATGTGATTTCCCTTACAACTTCTCCTCTATATTTAAAGAATAAGCTGATAATCTATAGGCAGATTTTGAGATTCAGTGGATGGAGTTGCTAGACCTGAAGTTAAGAAGACTCATCATCATGAATTTAAATTTAGCCTCAGACACTTACCAGTTGTGTGACTTTGGATAATGATTTAACCCTGTTTGCCTCAGTTTTCCTCATCTGTAAAATGAGCTAGAGAAGGAAATAGCAAATTACTCCAGTATCTCTGCCAAGAAAACTCGAAATGGGATCACAAAAGGAGGTCATGGCTAAAACTACTATATAACAAAAGACAGATTTTGACAAGCAGAGCTAAGTTGTATGCAATGATGTATTCAAAGCACTCTTACAGAGAATGCACAGTATTTATGATGCTATAAAGCTAATTTGGTCACATTGTTTATCTGCATTTGATAGACTGATTTTTAAGCGTTCTCTCTCTCTCTCTCTCTCTCTTTCTGCCTCCCTCTGTTTTTGTCTCTTTCATTTAGTAATAACTAAGTAAAATATTTTTTTCTGGGGAAAATAGTTCTTTTGCTATAATTTAGGATAATGGATCCCTTTATTTTTTTATTGATGGGAAGACATTAGGGTTGATGTCAGAATACTTGGATTTCCATCTCTAATCTAATGCTTTTGGGACCTGGACAAGTTGCTTCTACTTGAATATTTAATTTCTTAAAAAAATAAAATAAAATTGTAAGGGCAGATAATTTTGAAGACATCTTCCAATTCTATGACTTCATGGTATATCTCTTTTGCATATAATACTATCTTTGATGCTAGACGTCTGGGAAGAAATCAGATTCTATGAATTGCCACTATTTTTCTTTCTTTTCTATGCTTGTATTTCCATTAACAATGATAGTTAATTGGATTGCCATAGACGGACCTCTCAACCAAGATGTCAAGTTGGAACAAGATTCTGAATCATCTTGTGGAGAAATTAAAAAAAGGTCACCACACTTCTCCTTTCAAAGCCAAACTTTTCAAGTAAATTGGTTCACACACTTTCTTCCATTTTTTTTCACCACCTAATTTCTCATTATCTCCCAATTTCTCATTATCTCCCTGGAGTATGGGTTTCCCACCATTAGTCTTACTAAAATCTTTAACGTGAAAGTCATCAGTGACCTTTTCTTAGTTTCATTAGTCTTAACTTTGAGAATCAGACTTTTGTTGTTTAGTCATGTCTGACTCTTTGTGACCCCATTTTGAAGTTTTCTTGGTAAAGATACTGGAGTGATTTGACATTTCCTTCTTCAGTTCATTTTAGAGATGAGGAAACTGAGGCAAACAGGTCTAATAACTTGCCCAGAGTCACCATGTTGGGTAATGTCGGAGGCTGGATATAAATTGAAGATTTTTTTAAAACCCCCCCAAGCCCAGCAAGGTATCTACTGTAGCACTTCTCTGCTCTTAATTTCACTTCTTGTTTCTATTTATGCCTTCTGTAATGATGAGTAAGTCATTTATCCTAGTTACCTCTGAGCTGCCTTCTACTTTCAAATAGATAACTTCATTGTAGTATTTAGCATTGTACAGTTCTTCTGACTTAGAATTTTCTTCTCCCTTAGCTTAGAAATCTAGCTTTCTTATCTCCAATTCTTCTTTGCTTTAGTTCCTCTAACACTATTTTCTTTTACTTTTTGAAGGTAGATGTCGTCAAAGTTCAGTTTCTCACTTTTCTGCTCTATATTTTCTTTCTTAGGAATTTTATCCACACTATAAGTGTGGATAACTTACCCTGCCTCTTTTGTGGAGATGATTTCAGGCTGGATCTCTCTCCTGATCTTCAATTTGACTCCTCTGCCTGTTGGACATATATATTTGATTGGTAGTACGATAAGCTGAAGTCCACCCTTTCAAGTCACATTCTTATCCTGCCTTCTACACAAGTTTCTAACTTCCTGACTTTCTTGCTCTCTAAATTACACCACTGTGCTTCCAATTACCCTGATTTATTTTCTTATTTGTCATTATTCCAATAATTTAATGAACCTTGTTGATTTTCTCTTTGTAATATTCCCATAAAACTCTTTTCCATTTCACCACCCTAGTTCATCCACATCTTTTTTTTCCCTCCCCAACTTTTGTAAGGCATGACCTTTAGTAATTTATCTTTCTTTCTATTTTCTCACATCACCTTTTCAGGAATCACATTTGTCTCAGGTAAGTTGCTTTTTAAAGACAATCTTTTTCTCTAGATAGGAACTTTGGCTGAGGCAAAGGGTTAAAGAAGGATGAATGTCAAGATCTTGCTTGCTTTTGGTACCTTTAGATTGTGTTTATTACCAAATTCCTTTTTTTTGACATCCTTTTACTCTATTATCTTGCCTATCTTGCCATTTTTTCCTAAATTCTGGACCTGTTGTTTGTCTTTATATAAATCTGCTGACTCTCCAATTTTTAAATATCTAGGCTCATGATTAATGTTAAATTAATGAATGAATTGCCTACTTTGACCTTTAATTACTATGTGATTCTTCAGTTTTGCCTGAGTAATTAATTCACAAACATTGCCTAGATCTAAAGTTCAGTATGTATTTGTGATAAATTATATATAATCTACATCACACATAGTTTTAGATAATTTATGTTTAGAGGCTGGATTCTTTGGGCTATTAGGTCATTTTTTTTTGCTCTTAAATTATCAGTATCTCTTCATTTTCTCCAGGACAAAGCCAATCCTTTTTGACTGGTTAATCTCCAAAATATGGAGATTATGGTCATAGGGTATTCATAAGGTTGTCAGCATTGATCATCATACTGTTCTTTTCCCCCTCTTTGTTCCACTGTGGTATAGCATTAAGTGAACAAAAACTGAAGCTGCTGAGTTTGTCATTCAAGGTCCTGTACAATCATGCCTCAGTTTATCCTTTCCAGGATAATCTTATAATATTGTCTATCCAACATTGAACAGCAGAAAAGAGCACGGGGAAGCCTAGATTTCTTAAATACCATCTTTGTGATTATGAGCAGGTCACTGTTCTTCTTTAATTCTCAGTTTTTAGCTAGTTTATCTCCAAGGTTTTTTTTTCTAGTTCCAAACCCTATAATCTTAAAAATGAGAGTTGAACCTAGTGGAGAGGAACAAAGTGCAAAGACTTACATACTTTGCCAGCATGGTCTGATTATTGTCCTCAAATATTCTCATATATGATCTAATATTTTATACTTTGCTTAGTCAATTTTTTTTGCCTAGAAAAGACCTCTTTTTTCTCTACCTATTTAAATCCAACACATTCTGAACTCAAGTCTGACCTTCTTTGGGTAAAGCCTTAAATTACTACATCCATGACCATAATATTATGAAGTCTTTATAGATGCTTATCATATTCTGCCTTGTTTGAGGTAACTTTGGCCTGTGTTAATATCCCTAACTGATGTATATTTTAAAGTTATTTCTTTTAAATGGAAGAAAGGGCAAGTAATACAAAATGAATACTAAAATATGGTATGCTCTTGGAAGAATGGTGTCAGACAGGAGAAAGCACAGAAGCTAATGAAAAAGCCTAAGTGCAACGAAAAAAGGATTCTTTAAAAGTTATTTCATGTCAGAGGAAGAATGGATAAAAGGGATTAGCACTATGATGCTCAAATGAAATAATGGATATAAAGTGCTTTGAAAATCTCAAAATGCCAAATAATGGCAGTTATTATTAAAACCATAATTCAATCATAACAATAATTTATTATTGTTGTTGTTATTATAGATTCTCTGATGATCGCTTCATTCCCTGCACCTTCCTTAGCTCGAACCTACTGAGATCAAGAAATGTTTATAGAGCAAAACAAGAGCACACTGGTAAATGTTTAATACTTGGGCTCTGGGGAGGAGGAAACATAGGCACACACTTTTAAACTTAATCTGCATTACTAATATTTCTTAAATCTAGATAATGGACAGAACAACAAACTAAACACTGATTCGTGTAGCAATAGCTTACTTCTGTGATGTAAATGCTTACACTGAAAATTTTACAATCAGGTCATAGAAACCTATTAGAGCTGGGTTTAGCACACTTCTGCATACCAACAGCAGAGCAGAGTAGATAGGAAGGTAATAACTAGTACCAGAACAAGGGGAACCCTAAGTGACACCATAGTGCTCAGAATGTTAGGTCTGGACTCAGAAAGATTCACCTTCAAATCAGATGCTCACTAGTTGTGTGACCCCCTGGTCAAGCCACTTAACAACTGCTTGCCTCAGTTTCCTAATCTGTAAAATAAGCTGGATAAGGAAATGGCAAACTACTCCAATGTCTTTGCCAACAAAAGCTTATAAGAGGTCACAAAGAGTCAGACATAACTGAAAAAGATTAATAATAAAATAATTATTAAAATTTTAAGCAAACAATAAAATAGACAATAATAAAGACATGACTGAAAAGACTAAACAATCATACTATTAAGCCTTAATATTATTTTAGACTGAATGAGATACCTAATTCTCTAGGAGGAGGAAGATGATAGATATAATCCCATTGAATACATCCTGGACTTGTCATACTACTTCAGAAATATGGTATTTAAGCTGTGGGACTTAAATTTTAAGAACAACCTTGTTTTTTTTTAAATTTTTATTTAATGATTACTTTATATATTGACAACATTATCCCTTGCACTCGTTTCTTTTCCGATTTTTTTTTCCCCTCCCTCCCTCCACCCCCTCCCCTAGATGGCAAGCAGTCCTTTATATGTTGGATATGTTGCAGTATATCCTAGATACAATATATGTTTGCAGAACCGAACAGTTCTCTTGTTGCATAGGGAGAATTGGATTCAGAAGGTATAAATAACCCAGGAAGAAAAACAAAAATGCAGATAGTTCACATTCGTTTCCCAGTGAAGAACAACCTTGTTAAAAAATTAAAAAAGAGAACAACTTGTTAAATTAGAGAGTGGTTTTTAAAATAGTATTTTATCTTTCTAAAAACATGCAAAGCTAGCTTTCAATATTCAGCCTTGCAAAATTTTGTGTTTCAAATATTCTCCCTCTCCCCCATCTCGAAGACAACAAGCCATCCAATATAGATTGAATATGTGCAATTCTTTTAGACATTTCCATATTCATCATACTGCACAAGAAAAATCAGATCAAAAAGGAAAAAGCCAATGAGAAAAGGAAAAAAAAAACCACACAACAATAGCAACAAAAAAGTGAAAATACTGTGCTTTGATCCACATTCAGGTTCCATAGTTCTCTCTCTGGGTTCAAATTCTCTTTCCTTCCCATGATTATTGGAATTGCCTTGAATTACCTTATTGTGGAAAAGAACCAAGTCCATCACAGCTGATCATCACATAATCTTAATGTTACTATTTGTACAGTATTCTGTTAGTTCTGCTTATTTTACTTGCATCAGTTCATATAAGTTTTTTCCAGGATGTTCTGAAATCATCCTGTTCATCATTTCTTATAGAAAAATAATATTCCATTACAATCATGTACCATAACTTATTCAGCCATTTCCCAGCTAAAAGTTATCCACTCAATTTCCAGTTCCTTGGCACTATAATAAAGGCTGCAGCAAATATTTGTGGGTCCTTTTCCTTCTTTTAAGATTTTGGAATACTAGACTCTCATAGAGATACTGCAGGATCAAAGGATATGATAGCCCTTTGGGCTTAGTTCCATGTTGCTCTCCAATCAGAATGGTTAGATCATTTCACAATTCTATCAACAATTAATTAGTTTCCCATAAATTAGAGAGTGTTTAGTAGATAATGAAGGACCTTGAGTTTATGTGATATGAGAATTGCTTCAAGAATTTGCGTATATTTAATTTAGAAAAAGAGATAACTTAACTGTCTTTCAATTATCTGATGAAGTGCTGAAATATTGTGTACTTTGTCCAAATGGGCAGTTTTAGAAATGACGGAAAGAAACACTTAGAATTGATATCAGGAAAAATTTCAAACAGTCCCAAAGTAGGCTTGATGGCCATGGAAGGTCATGGATTTCCCCTCGCTAGAGAGTTTCAAGAAAAAACTAAATGACCACTAGCAGGGATATAGTAGAATGGACTTTTTTTTTTTAAAGGAACTTTATAAATCTAACAATATGAACATTGTGATAAAGAACAAAGAAAGAGAGTTTCATATGAAATTATGGGCTTCTATTTTGTTAATGTTAGGGTAAAGTTCCTGGGAAGGAAGCAGAAAAGTTTGGAGAGTGAGAAGTAGCTGTGGTAGTAGAATGATCTGTGGGCACCTCATAAAATGGTGACCAAGTCCAGGAACACATCAAATAGAAGGGAGGGCCTTAGAACAAAGGCATCTCCAGAATGAGAAGAGGTAAAATAACCTAGAAAGTGAAGAATGGAATTGGGTTGAGAGGATATAAGATGAGCATGGCCCAATTCATTATGATATGGGGTGTGGGTTAAGTACTTATCAATCAGAGGAGGGCTATAGGATAGAGGTATCTCCAGGGTGAGAAAATTGCTCTTAAGATAGTGAAAATGTTTAAAGAGTGATGAGTGAAGATGGTCTAATATGGGAAGGCATACTTCATGAAAAACACACATACAAACAAGGACCCACAAATATTTGTAACAGCCCTTTTTGTAGTGGCAAGGAAGTGGAAATTGAAAGGATAACCCACAATTGGGAAATGGCTAAATAAGTAATGGTATATGAATGTAATGGAATATTATTGTTCTATAAGAAATGATAGGCAGGCAGATTTCAGAAACAGAAATAGGAGACAGAACAATTAGGGAAAAAAAACAATGTGGGAGTTAGGATAATTCTTTGAAGGTAAAGAACAATGTATTTATATTGTATTACTGTGAAATGTATTTATAAGTGGGGGGAAAGAGCGGGGAAGGAAAGAAAGCAAAGGAGAGAGAAAAGAGGAAGAAGAAGAGACAAATATAGATACAGATACACAAAAACAAAAAGATAACTACAGAGATGGATACAAAAAATTTCATTATGAAAATAGGACAGGTAAGAGAAGTCAAAGATTTAAGCATTGTTGATCTGTAGAATGGTTGTTCAACTGATGGAATAAAGAAATCACATGGAGAAAATGATGAATTTGGTTTTTATAGCCTTTTTTCTAGTGCTGCTTAAGTTATTTTATATTATTATTAAATTAATTATTAAACCAATTATTAAATTAAAATTGAGGGTTTTCCTTTCACAATTTAGGAGCCAATCCCTGTTGGTCATTCAGTTAGTTTCTGAAGGACAATGCTCATAGAAGAGATTGGCCAAATCATTTGTTACATACTCTGTGATGTTAGATGGGACTTCACCCAACAAGAAGACCTTACTTTAATTTAGAGTAATTTATGGCATTTAATTTAAATGCATTGCAATCTTAAAGCATTGAATCTATGCCTTTACTCACCTCCATTCGGGTTTAGGGGAACTCAGCTCATGAAAGAGAGTCGCACAGACTGGTTTCCTTTGTCTAGATTGCTGGAAGTGACTATGTCTCATGACCAATAGAGGTTTTTAACAGAAGGAGATGAAGACTTTTAGCTTATCTCCTCATTAATATGTCTACTTTCTCATTAATTGTTCACTCATCAGTGTTTTATCTGTCAGGGAGACCTATTTTTCCAAAGTATTCTAGGATCTTCTTGGTTTTGTCTTTGGTTATTGAAACCACTGATCATTAATTTATTATCAGCTATCTAAATAATAAATTATTAACTCCTCTAATGTTCTTTCTCTTAGGACTTTCCATTCATCTCAATTATTAGAATAATTCATAATAATTATTTTTATATTTATTATTATATGATAAATATTATTTACATTTAACAACAATAATTATTATAATTATTAGAATAATTCATACAAAAGACATATCTATCTATCTATCTGTGTTTACTATCTGGGAAATTCAGACATACTGGCAGAATATTAATCAACCATAAGACTAAGAGTCAGGGAATCTGGTGGAGCTTTCATTTCATTTTATTTTGACCAGAGATACCTCTAAAAATCCAAGATTTTTGACAGGCAGAATTGAGATGGTTCTTGTCCCTATTTTTCCCTATTATCATATTTGCTTCCATTGGAAAAAATGAGAAAAGCTTTTCCTTTTTGGATATTCTTAATTTCCTTATCTGAATATTGAGTAATGCTATTACTCTTCTCCCTTTCTCTATAATTTGTTTTGAGTAACTGGAAGTTTTTCTGTCGAGCATTAGTTTGCATACTTCCTGATCTTACTTTCTTACTGTAATGGATAATAGCATCTGAGGTTTAGAAATGGGAAAGACCTCAGAAATCATTAGGTCAACTTTCTCATTCTGTGGAAGAAGAAACTCTTTCTTCTTCTTTCTAGGAAAGAAGACTTTCCCAGACATGTTACACAGGTAGTAAGGAGAAGAGCAAGAATTTGAATCCAAATCCAGAGTTCTTTCTACTTTCCCATGGTTATTTTTGCAGTTTTTAAAAATCTTTACCCTTCTCTATAACTTTTTAATATATAATACTCTTTTACTAATTGTGTAGAGAAGCCAAAATACCATTATTCTGAGATGGGATAAGAGAGGTGGCCCCACAGTTCCAAACCCAATGATCTTATTTATCTAATTGATGATCTTTTATTTAATTGATCATAATAGTTATCAAAATCATTTTGTAGACAGATTTAATAAATTATTACACATTCCTCAATGCTTTGCTCCCTTGTAAATATGTGAAATCAAAGAATATATCTTTGGCTAGAGAATGGGGAAAGATAAGGGGTGGATTTTATGTAGTCCATCCTCCCATTATATAAGGTTTTAGAATGCTTAGGTAGAAGGAAAAAAAAAAACAAATCCATCATGCTAACTAGTATTTATTAAGCATTTACTCTGAAAAACTCTCTACATATAAGTTGTATATTGATTTGCTGCAAGCAATCTAGGAACAAGATGCTAATAATTTATTTATTTATTTTTTTATTTTAGAGTTCAGATAAACCTTATCAAAATCTTCCTTTATATGATTATGTTCCCCAGTATGGCCTCTTTCAGTGAAGTTTTACAAGATACCTCAAAGGTAAGATAAATCCATATGGACTCTCTACACCATATTTAATATTGCATGTTTCATCTTTGCAACCCATGCCCCTAATTCCTAGTAAGAATACTTCAAAGAGATAACAATTTAAAGATGAGATAAAAATAGAACTTCAAATAATTGTCAGTTTTATTCTAGAGTGAATGTTTGATTACCACATATGTAAAAAAAGTAGGGATTCAATTTTATTCTGTCAAATTCTAAAAAAAAAGTCATTTCTCTCATCTTTAGTCTGATGTTCCTCTTGGTATAGAAGCTATACCAACAGAACTGCCCAATTATGGATACTCTTTATTTAGATGGAGATATGCTTATTTTGTGGTAAGACTTTCAACATATTCTGGTTGAAGAGGAATTTTAAGTTAGGTCTTGATTTAAAAGAAAGCTCTCCCATTCCCTTCTTGAAAAAGAGGTAATATCAAAGGATTTAGGAATTATGAGTAAAGATGGAAGGAAGCCATTGAAATATCCATTACAGGAACATTGTAAAAGAGCAGGGCAAGAGATGACTCCCCTGTTTTGGTCTTTGTCTCTCTGGAACTCAGCACAGCTTCAGTATGTGAAAGACACTTAATACTTATCAACTGATTGATAGAGGCAGTAAGGTGTGGTGTACAGAATGCTAGGCTTGGGGTCATAAAGATTTTGCCTCTGATACTCACTAAATGTTTGGCTCCAACAAATTCGTTATGGTAACTAGAGAAACCGCATCATATTTTTCCTGAAAAAAAAAAGGTACAAAGGAAAGTGATGCTGAAAAACATCTATTGGATGTTTTGGATTCTAAAAACATTTCTATTTTTTACATCATCAACACTTATAGAAAATAGAACTTTACACCTCTCAGATGGGCTGATGGGAAAAGATAATGATAAATGTTGGAGGGCATGTGGGAAAACTGGGACACTAATACATTATTGATAGAATTGTGAACTGATTCAACTATTTTGGAGAGCAATTTGGAACTAGCCCAAAGGGCTATCAAACTGCATTCCCTTTGATTCAGCAGTGACTCTACTGGGCTATGTATCCCAAAGACATCATAAAAAGGAGAAAGGACAAAAATGTACTTATAGTAACCCTTTTTGTACTACAAAGGAACTGGAAATTGAGTGGATGTCCATTAGCTGAATAAGTTATGGTATATGAATGTAATGGAATATTATTGTTGTATAAGAAATGACAAGCAGTTTGATTTCATAAAAAGCCTGGAAATGCTTACATGAACTGATGGCAAGTGAAGTAAGTGAACCAAGAGAACATAGTACAACAACAAGATTATGTGATGGTCAATGGTGATAGATTTGTCTCTTTTCAACAATGAAATGACTCAAGGCAATTCCAATATACTTGCGATGAAAAGAGACATTTGCATTCAGAGAAAGAACTATGGAGACTGAATGTGCATCAAAACATGGCATTTTTACCTTTTTTGGTGTTGGTGTTGGTGTTTGCTTGTTTTTTTCTCATGTTTTTTCCCTTTTTGATTTGATTTTTCTTGTGCAGCATGATGAATAATGGAATATGTTTAGAAGAATTGCATATGTTTAATTATAGTGGATTTCTTGCTTTCTAGGGGAGGGAGGTGGAAGGTAGGTAGGGAGAAAAATTTTAATTTGAAACATAAGGTTTTGCAAAGGTAAATGTTTAAAACTATTTTTGCATGTATTTAGAAAAATAAAAAGCTATTATTTAAAAAAGAAAATAGGATAAAGAAATAAAATTAACCCCACAGTTGGATGCTTTAATAAGTACTAACCTTATTTCTTTCTCTTTGTGTGAATAAATTGTTCAGAAGAATTTGTTCATATTGCTAGAATATGAAGATTGGAGTCCATTAGAATCACACAATGGGAGGGCTGGAAGTTACTTTAAAGGTCACTTGGTCCATCCCTTTTATTTAATAGATTTAACCTGGGGCCACTGAAGTTAAATGTGTTGTCCACCTCCAGCCAGAGTCTTAACTTATCTCTAAGACTGGCATTTCATCTACTGTGCCATTTGGAAAAAGCCAAGGAGTTCGCCACATTGTAGGCAAGTAGAATGTAGACTTCTTGAGGGCAGATATTGGAGAAAGATTTTACAGTTGTGTACCCATTATCTAGTCAGTACCTTGTAACTAGTAGGTACTTAACCAAAGTCAATTAATGAGTGAAAGAAATTCCTATTTTAAAAGATAGTTAACTACTAGAAATTATTTATCATATTAAAATGGAAATGGGGAACAAGGTTAATAGTAGCACATGAAAAATGGTTTTTGGTTCTCCCCTTCTTCTTTGTTTCCCCAGCACTTAGCAAGGCAATACAAAGTAAATGCTTAATAAATGTTTGTTGATTGATTCATATCCACCTCCCACTTTAGTGACAATAAAGTTGGTATGAGAGAAAATTAATGTTATCAAGTGAGAAACTGCTTACATTTCATTAAAATTCTTGAAAATGGATACATATGAGCTTTTCTCCTTGTCCCTCCCTGTTCATCATCTCATGGAGATAGGTGAGGATAAGCAGAAGAGAAATCCTGAACCAATTATCTAATTGATCCTCCAGTGATTTCTAATTGGCTATACTTTATGTTATAAAGTAATCTTTCTAAGTTGGCCAAATGTAGGACTTTTTTTTTGGGAAAAAAAGGTATCAGAAATGACCTCATCTTTTTTAAACCTCAAGTTTAATTTGCTTGAGATGAAGTATATATTTGAACATGAATTGTTTTGTAGAGAACTGTAATTTCTCAAATTATACTGAGCATAGGATCTTTGGGGTAAAGACTGTTGTGTTTTGTTTTATCTTTGATTCCTTAGCAATTAGCATGTTCCTTGTTTATTTTTTTAAACTCAGACCTGTGATTTCATTGGTGTTAGGAACTTTTGGTGAGCAAACTCCTTCCCAATGTTAGTCAACAACTACTTTTCAAGTTGTTAGTTAATCAACAAGCACTTGTTCGGTACTTACAATGTGAAAGATAACTATGTTAAACTAATATAGAATCTTAGAGAATTGTCTGAGACAATGAGAAATTCGACATCTCATCCAGGGTCCCCAGCCAGCTGTGCCAAATGTAGGACTTGAACCAGAATCTTTCTGATATTGAAAACCTTTCTCTATATACTAAGCTATGATGCCTCTGCCTTGTGCATAATATATATTGAATTAAATGAAGTCCCTTTCATTTGTGAAAGACCATTAACACCATTGTTAATGGGATAAATTGCCCATTAACTACTAGCTACTCAGGCCATTCTTCACTCCCAGACTTCCCCAAACATGAAAGAATGTTCATATGAATCTATCCTATAACTGAAACAAGGATATTAAAAAGGTTCTGGTATTTTAGAAATATACTTCTAGTTAAATTTAGTGATGATAAGGAGTTCAGCTCCCCAATCTTCCCTTTCAATTCTCAGTTTGTAGACATTTCATCATTTGGGGTCACCTCAGCCTTCTCAGGACAATAAAGTGGCTAGAGAGCTAGACTTAGAAAAAGATCTTTGTTTTTATTCCACTTCAGACACTTACTAGTTTTATAATTCTGGACAAAGCAATATCTCTGAGACTCAGGTTAATTTACTGATAAGGAGGCAGTATTCATTGATCTTTAAGGTCTTGTTTGGGTATAATTTCAAACTTTACAACAACAATGGTAACTTTCTGGGATTTTGTAGAGGGGATTTGTGGACAGGCTGAAATTGTTAACTTTGAAGCTCTTTCTAATTTGGAAACGTTGCCATTATAAAAATTAACTAAACCCAATCCCAACTTTTTAACAACTCATGGAAGTTTTTGTTTTTGATGAGTGGTGATGGTGGAGTACCATTGTACTTGCAAGCTGGGCAGTGGGCTAGCCAATATTCAGCTGGAGAAAATGGATGCTCCAGCCTCATCCTCTCTCAAGGCCTCTGAGTAGTCTCCTCATCTTTGCAACTCCCTGGTGCCTATGAAAGCACATCCTGATCTACCTGCCACACTGGTCTACTTGGAAATACCTCAGTCCTCCATTCAGAGTTGCTTGGTGTAGGTCAAGCATGTGGAGGCAGTAAACTCCCATCACAGAGAAATAGAATCTATTCTGCCCTAAGACCACCAAGGTTTGGAAAACCAGAATGATTTAGTCATTTACATTCACAAAAGGTCTATTCAGACCCACATCAGGTCCAGGATGGTGGGATTCCATCTTTGCTCATTGCCTGGGACTGTGTTTAGAAGTTTCCTTGGCCCAGAAACATTGTCAGGCAATATCTACCACAATTGTCTGAGAAAAACACCATGACCTTAGCTTTCTATAAATATTAGTCCTTAGAAATGCATATAGAGAAAAATAAGTGGTAGCAATGGCTGTACATAATACTGAATAAAGTTGGTAACAGAGAAAATTAATATTATCAAGTGAGAAAGAAGGGTCAAATGAAAATTTTTTTAGATAGAGAATATTTGTGTCTAGCTCCAATTGGATAAAGCCACTGGATACATAATGAGGGGATGTGGGTTAATGTCATTAACCATGCAGGGGTCCTCAAACTACAGCCCGCGGGCAAGATGCGGCAGCTGAGGACTATCCCCCTCACCCAGGGCTATAGCACCCAGGGCTATAAAGTTTCTTTATTTAAAGGCCCACAAAACAAAGTTTTTGTTTTTATTATAGTCCTTCAATAATCTGAGGGAACTGTAAACTGGCCCCCTATTTAAAAAGTTTGAGGAGCTCTGGATGGCATAGTTTGGAGATAATAGAAATGGGAAAGTGAAAAAGCATAATTTTGAGAAGAAGAAAGATGGGAAAGAATATGGTTATAGGACAAGTGGTTCTTAAGCTAGGATTTGTAAACTTCAAAATATATTTTGATAGTTTCTTTAATATGGTTATAGGACAAGTGGTTCTTAAGCTAGGATTTGTAAACTTCAAAATATATTTTGATAGTTTCTTTAATATAATTATTTTATTTTGTAATCATTTATACACACACACACACACATATATAATTTTATGCATTTAAACTTACTATTCTTAGAAAAGTCATCAGACTGCCAAAAGGGCCCATGACACAAAAAGTTAAGATCCCTGTGACCTTGGGCAAGCCACTTCACTGCTCTCAGCCTCAGTTTCCTCATGTGTAAAATAAGGAGAATCACCTATTTCACAAAGTTATCTCAAATGAAACACACAAACACATACATGCATATATATTGCTTTGTAGACTATAAATGCTACAAAAGTTTTAGTTATTATTTTACTTTATAACACCTTGAATGGAATCTAAGAAAGACTTATTTCAGAAAATTTCCTCCTTTTAGAGAATATGCTACACTTGGCAGTAAATGCCTGTGTTTACTTGGAGTACTGACTCAAGAGTCCTGTCACATAGGTAAAAATACAGTCGAGGGATTTGAATAAACTCATTGTCAAACTCAGGGTCAAATTCTTGGTTAACCTTCATCTACTGAGAAAATTAAATTAACCAGAATCCTCCATTCCCTAGGTGTGTCCTATAATCAATGTTTTACTGTATTGTTGTAGCAGGTTCCAGTGTGGTTGGATTGTTACATCCCCAGATTGTGGACTATGAAAGATAATGTGCTCAGTCCAAATGGAAGGTTATTTGGGCATTTCAATCAGGTCTTAACTGCAGTAAACAGACTGTTATTTTACTGACTCTGCTTTTTGTGGAAGCTTTTAATACTCTCTCTAACATGCTTAATCTGCATACACTAGGCTGGAAGCTCAAGTTGTCTTTAAATATCTTTTAATTTAGTTTCTTAGATACTGCAAAGGAATTCTTTGTCTAAAGAAACCAGTTAAACAAAAGTAACCCCAAAGAGCTTAAATTTATCAATATTTTGTTACTAACTCATTGGTGGAAAAGTAAAAGGTATTTCACTCATATGATCTTTATCCTGTGCTCACAAATATCATGGTTCACCTGCTTTTTCACTAACCATTTTGACTTCTGTTTCACAACCAGTTTTGCTAAATTGAACCCCGAATTTCAGAGCATATCAAGGTAATCTCATTGCAGACATCAATGTTATTATCTATAACCTACAAATCTTTCACATGCTCATAATCTAGGACAACAACTATCCTGTTGAGATGAATGAAAAGCCCAAGAGATAGAGTTTCTGGGTAGTTAATAATCAATTTCTTAATTATGGTTTAAAATAATCAACAGTCTTTGTTCAATAGTTTTTCTTATTACCAAAGGTGAATCATGGTGGCCTCTGAGTCTTTAAATATACTTCAAAGAGGGAAAACCCCTTTTTTTCTGATTGGTGGAAAGAAACTTTAATTGGCTAACAATTAATGAGAGAATGAGTGTTCTCATTATGAATATTATAAGAGGTGGGATTATTCTAATGAGGATTGGGGGGAATGTGACTGAATATTTCACTCTTGGACAAAGAGACTCATCTATCTCAAACCTGAGCAATACCACAACACACTGCAGTGCATCCATACCACATTCAAATGTAAAACATAATGAACAAAATAAGCAAAAACATAACATAAGCAAAAAATCTAGAATATATTAATAAGTAGTTTTCTAAGTCAATATGCAACCCACAGGGATCCTTCTGTATGACATAGCGGCTCTTATATTTATTTGAGCTTGATGCCATTGATCTATTCTCAAGCTAGTGTTGGAGATTAGATTTTAAAAGTGTGTCCTCTATAAATCTGACTTTTTCATTTGACTTTTCCTCCAGAGAGATAGTTGTTAAACTTTCCTTTTCTCCCTAGAGAGATGGTTTTATGGTTATTAAACATTTGACTTTTTGTTGAGAAAAGCAAATATAACTAGATTTCAATCTCACTTTTTGGTTGGAAATACATTAGCCGGAGATCAAACTAATCCTCCTATCTTTAGTTAACAAAAATAGCTTTTCGGTATATATATTTTTTTTACAATTTATAAAATATTTTCATTATAAAAATTCTCTTAGGTAAAAGTGGGGACATTTTAAAATTTTCATGTTACCTATGAGAAAATGATGAAACTCAGGATAACTCAGGGGACTTGCCTACAGTCTCATGACTAGATGCCAGTTGACTAGCTTTCCAATTTCACCATAGCACCTTGCTGCAAGGTATTAAAATTTTGCTTAAAGCAATTTAATTCCTAAAATTCAGAATTGCTTCTTCAGCTGCTGCTGCTAGTATCTGAAAGTTAACAGCAAAGAGTGTGACATCTCTGCCTGACCTTAGTAAGAATAATTAAGAAGGGTGAATTGAGTCACCTTTTGGCATTTGCTCATGAGAGATTATAAAAAGTTTCTCAAAGATTCCCCAAATGCCGAGGCCAGTGGAACATTTTATTTCTGGATCATCAGTGAATTTTCTTTTGACCACTTATGTAAACTTATTTATTTTTATCTCTCTAATATCTCATGTAGAACTAAATTTGTTAAATTATAAGGCTATTATAAGTAATTATTTCCACTGTGGAATCATTTGCCTTTATGATCTGACTTAAGGAATACATTCACTAGTGGCTTGTTTTGGTTATCATGCATAATTGTTGCTAAGAAGGTGATCTTCATGGCTGGTGTTCAGTTCGTGTGAAAGTAGAGGATGTGGAGGGCAGAGCTATAAGTGTCCTTTTAATTAGTGAGGTATCTCTCCTCCATGGGGCTCAATTTAGACCCCTTCAAATCTGTTGCAAAATACATTAACATAGCTAATAAGTATGAAGTCTAGAAAGCATTGTGATGTACACAGGCCGCATTTGTTGAAGACTTGGTCTTAGTGTTACTTTTCTTCCGACCTTTCTGATAAGTACATCTTGTGTTTTATCTCAGAAAATAGTTCATGATGGTGTTGGCTTGGGAAAGAATGTTCTCAGCATTTGGGTTTTGTTCTTTCCATTAATTTCAAACTTGACTGATGATGGTAGAAGGCTGTGTCTAATTTGCTCTACTGATGATGAGCTGTTCCCATATAACTATTTAAACTGTCAGATATACTTTTTTTAATCACTACATAAGATTTTTTTTTAACATTTTACTTAAATTTTTCTTATTGCCTCTTAGCCTTCTTATTTCTTTTTATTCAGTTGCACTGATTAATGAGTATACTGAATTCCTACTATCCTTTTTACAAATTTGTTGACCATTATCTAGCCTCTTCTTGATCATCTCTTGAATGAACATACCCAATCTTCAATTTAAAAAAAATCGTATTTTTAGATGCTCTATCTAACCTTCTCACTTATTTGATGTATATTTTCCTCTAGTCTACTATGTCTTTCTAGAAACAGTATTCTGCAATTGTAATAATTGGAAAATTAAGCACCACTCATTCAAATTTTAATCTTTTTTATATAACATTAGCACGCTACTACTGTTTTTATGGGGGTATTAACAATAACAAAATTAAATACATATGTAGATGGAATTTTTTTCTCACTAAAATTCTGCTCCAAAGCTGAATCCTCCATATTGATTGTATTCCATCTCTTTTATCTTCTTTTTCCATAATCTCTCCCCTGTGGCTGGAATACAGTTCCTGGAACATAATGTTTCCCAACCAGAACATGCTCACAGCAACACAACTCAAAGGTTGTCTTTTTAAGGAAGGCAAACAAATCCAACCAATTCACCAGGATACAGAATTGCAAAGCTTGTGTAACCTTTTGCTTTTCCTTCTCAAACCAGAAATAGCAGCAGAGAGCAAGACACAATAAAAGCTCCTTTTCCCTCTAACTAGATGTCACTGGAAGGAAATTAGTTGTCATCTAAACAGTTAGCCAATGAAACTAATACACTCCCCTATCACTTTGGACTTTCTCAGCTGAAGTCTTCTGTCAGCTGACTGCTTCCAGCTGCCACAGTTCAAAGAGAACATCTTTTCAATCTCGTGATGTGTCTCCAATTCTTGTCTTCAGGTTCCTATGTTAGTTTTCTCTTTCAGGTTCTATTTTATTTAATGTCTAAAATAAAATCTTCCTGACTTTTAGTTACTCACCTTTTAGTTGAAAGGTCACTAGTCTCCAAATTTTCCCTATGAAAGCTACAGTCTAGAAATCTATAATCTTTTTGCTGATCTTCAGATGTTTATAATTTCTATTTTTTAAAACAAAAATTTCCCTTGTTAATTATAAAGTATCTTGATGCAAATAAGCTGGATTACCATAAACTCAACATTTTACCTTGTTTCATTGAAACTAATTTTTCATATACATATTTTTACCTAAGAAATAAGTTATTCCTCTCTCATTAAATATTTATTTTTTCATATTCAAGTAAAGCATCCTTCCATATTGTTTTCAAGATGGTTTGTCTCTTTAATTTATATCATAATTCATTTTCTATCCTTAACATCTCAAATTCTCCACTAAAACTCTTTATGCCCAAATTTTAGCCATTAAAACAATTAAAACAAAGTTATCATCCTATTCCTTTTAGGCATCAAAATGTCCATCTGTATATTCTACATTCTTTGACAATTGATAACAACTTTTTCTTTATGTAAAAATACTTTTATTTTATTCCTTTCAATACAGTTCATATGAATGGGGCAGTATCTTTAAGAACTAGTGCATTATACCCTCTCTCCCAGTGAAAATTTACAGTCCTCTCCAAATTAAAATTTCAAAATGAAAGAGGTATGAATTCCTTATGTGATTAATAAAACGTCACATATTTTACATAATTAACAATTTTACACCAGATCTATCTAAAATTCAATTGTCTCATTTTAATAAAGGCAATTATATAGACAAAGGTAAACATTCACTTTTATGGAAATAAATTAATACACAGACATAACATTTTAGCAAAGAGACAACCAAATATATAAATCTCACATAAAATTCTGTATAAGCAAATCTCAATAGATGGCAAAAAATATAGTATCATAAGTTAATTGTATAGAAACTTATGTCAAATAGAGGGATTGGAAGCATGTGCTACCTGAGTTCAAATCTTGCTTCAGACATTTCCTAGATAGCTGTGCACCCTAGGACAAGACACAACCTCTGTTTGCTTCAATTTCCTTATCCACAAAACATGGATAACGACAGCACGTACTTCACAGGGTTATTGTGAGGATCAAATGAGATAATATTTGTACAACTCTTTGCAAACCTCAAAACACTGTATAAATGTTGGCTATCACCACCAGTACCAATCTTCATCATCAGAACTGAAATCTCTCTCAATTCTAGATACATTTTTTCCCTGCAGTAATAACTTTCTTATTAGTTCTCTTTATTGTTTTTTAGAAAATACTGATTTTCAGTAGCCCTTGTTTTCTGTTTCAATACAGTAACTTCTGAGATTCAACATGGATTTCTAGTTATATTGGGAGTTTCTGTGCACAGAATTTTCAATTTTTTCTTCAATTAAGATATTTTTTATTTAAGAATCTACAACTGATTCTGAAATCTCTTAAATACTACATGAACAACAAAGTTTTTGTTTGTGTAAAACTTTGAAATGGAATTTCACTTCTTAGGAATATATTCAGACCTCAATTTTTGACTCTTGTTTCACAAAGTAAGTGACAATACAATTCTTTTTTTGCATGTCATAGAATTATGACCAGATGACTCATAGTTATAACTAATAGTAATTCTCTTCTGGTGGTATCTTGATAATCTTCTTATGTCAACTAAGGCAGACTTAGTTGAGGGCAAGATTATTTTTTTACTGAATTCAGCATCCAATATGACCTCCATTATTAGTCTCATTTTGATTTTTCAAATTAGAGTTTTTGTAACTCAACTTTTATATAGTCAATCTCTCTCTTTCATTTTTGCTCTCACTCTTGTTCTCTCGTGTCCCTCTTTGTCTCTTTTGTCTCTGTCTGTGTCTCCTCACTTCTCTCTCTGATAGGCCTCAATCTACCCATGTCATATTATAGAAGACTGTTAGGATTCTTACAAAGTGTTAAATCAGTTATTTAATTTAGCATAGTACTTAACAGTTCTCTAGATGTACTTAGTACTTATTAGAGTTCTACAAAACTCACACCTTTAAGAGAGCATATATAAGCTAGGAGCCCCAACCAGGATTCAGTCCTGGATATTCAGAAGTCAAAGAGGACAAGCCCAGTCTCAGAGGAGGAGACAGATTCACTCCATTTTCCACCTTTGTGCTGGCTGGAGGCTGAAGTACAAACCTTTGGATTCGGAGACATTCGGAGGGAGCTAGAGGCAGAAGCTGGCAGAGGCAAAGGATTAGAGGCAAGATCTGAAAGGCCTCTAGAAAACTAGTCGGGCCCCAAATGAAGAAGATAAGATTTTGACAGAAACAATAAAGGATTTTGACTTTGACTCCTGGCTGCATTTGGGGTGATTACACTGAAGCTGAAACTAAGGGTGCTCCCAGAAGCCCCCCAAGAAATCTGCTTCCAGAGAACATTATATTTTAGAGAAGAAAATGTTACAGAAGACACCATTGTTTTTACTGAGTTGGTAGCAATCTTTCTTTAAAGAGGCTGAACCTGTTACTTTGTTCACCCATTATGTCAACTGGAATGAGCTGATCTGTTGTTTTATCTACTGTCAGAATATTCTGAATTTCCTCCTCTTGAATCTATGTAATCTGAAATGACTATTAAAAAATTCTATAGTTTATACTTGGATTGATGTTCTGAAACTAGTTATTATTATTAGTTGAATTTTAACACCTTCAAACTGATGAACTATTTAGTATAATCCATATTCCTTCTTTCCTTGGAGACATGGTATAATCTTAATACACTTCTCTTCATTCTAATGGCATCTACTTCTGTAGGTTTTACTGCTCCTTTCACTATTAATAAGTCTCTATGTTTTATCCACCATAGCCACTTTCCACAGTAGTAAAGTTTCAAATATATTTCTAACCTAAACATTGCAAGTTTCTTCCTCCAGGGGACATGATTCTTTCCTGAGAAAATGCCTAACTTAAGTGTGTGGTTCCATTGTGCTGCTATATTATTTTCTGTAGGTTGTGCAAACCTATTAACAACTCTAGCCATTTTTAGTATTTCAGATGCCTTTTTAATTCCAATTTAATTTAAATATATTTTCTCCAAGTGATCCTTCCTCACTTAGCATCCTTTCATCAGTCCCCTAGTCTAGAGGGGTCTAACCCAGAGGTGGAAAAATTCATTTGAAGAGATTGAGGACTTCAGTTGGAGCTAAGCTTCTAAAAGGGAATCATTCCCTGAGGAGTAGAGAGGTTGTTTTCTTCTCTGTTGCCTTTCAGCTGTCTTTTCAGGTTCTCCTTTTGATTATTGTCCCAGTTGTTGATTCTTTCTAGCTCAGCTACTCTTGTGTAGGACTATGAATACTGTCTCCCCATAGCTACTTCTATGGATTACCTCTTGCCATCCTTGTTCTTTTTATAGTCTGTGTCTCCATAAATGTATGTGTCCTTTAAGAACTCTGGGAAAGAATCAAGTCTTACTTATACTTCAAAGATCATAATAGTCCTAAATGTTTCTAGAACTGAGATGGAATGTTTATTCCTCTGAAATACAGATTGCAGAATATCAATTGGTTCTCAAACCACCCTATTAACGGAATCAAACTATGATTTCATTAGAGGGAATTCCCAGAGAAAGAAACTTCTAGGGGCAACTAGGTAGCATAGTAGATAGAGCACAGGAGGACCTGAGTTCAAATTTGGCTTCAGACACTTAACACTTCTTAGTTGTGTGACCCTGGGCAAGTCACTTAAACTCAATTGCCTCAGCAAAAAAAAAAAAAAAAAGAAAATTCTATCAATTGAAATTGGCACATTCTCCTCAATTATAGTCTTACAGAGCTGCCAAGAGCAGAAGAAGGTTAAGTGATTTATTTGGGTCAAAAAACTAGTATTTGTTAGAGGCAAGACTTGCCAGAGATAATACATTAAAATTTTTTAGGTATTTGACACCTTGGCATAACTGAGTTGGCACAATGGAAGGATCAATGAATTTGAAGCCTGAAGACTGGGTTTGGTTCCTGCCACCATTATTATTGCTATTTCTGTGACCTCAGACAGGTCATAAGATCATAGACTTAAAATTGAAACAGACTTCAGAGATTATCAAATGCAACTCCCTCATTTTTATTGATAAGGATTTTGAGCATTAAGTAGCTAGTGTCAGGGATGGAATTTGAATTCAGATCCTCTGGCACCAAAGCCAGAGTCCAAAGTTCACCTTCTTGGTTTACAGGTAGGCATCCAAGGTCCCTTCTGAAAGTAGAGTTTTTCAATCCTTTCTTGATCTGATTGTTCATTGAGAAAACAGCTTCTAGTGTAGGACTAAGACACGAAACAGCTAAGTTCTTAATGGAGTGGTGGCTGAAAAAATTTCATGACAGAGTCTTAATTAATAGAAGAAGGTGGGTTTGAGTTTGGATTTGGATTTGGGGAAGAACCATAATAGAAGATTATGGGAATCTGGGAGAGTACACAGGCTTTCCTGTGATGCTGAACATGGTGCTGAAAAGGGAGTTGAAAACTTTTGGTGTCAAGAAGTTTTTGGCTGGCTTTTATAATCTTTGATCACTTCTGTCATAATGAAATTCTTCAAAACTCATATAGGTAAATTATGATAATAGCTCACTTGTTTATGCATTTTATGTTTTACATGTATTTATACTTGGTTGTCACAAGGATATAGAAGAAACTTTTGTTCTTTTAGTCCTTTCTGCTTATTTTATAGGGGAGCAATCCGAGACCCATTGAGATAAGGTAATTGGCCTGAGGCCCCAGAGATAGTAAGTGAAAGACCTAGGATTTGAACAACTATCTAATAGCATAGGAACACAGACCTCAAGGTAACAGGGAAATTAGAGGCCATCTTGTCTGTCTCCTTCATTTTACAAATGAGGAAACTTCAGGAAATTAAATGACTTGTCCAAGGTAATATATGTAGTAGACAAGAGGGACCCCAAGTTCCTTGGTCTATTATTCTATATATTGGTAATCTATTATTACCCATAATTTTCACATAAGGAATTCAAGACTCAGAGAGCTATAGACACATATAGCTAGTAAGTGCCAGAGATAATCTTCCTGACTATGGGTCCATGCTTTTCTTTTTTTTTTTTTTTAAATCTTGGCCATATATATAACAATAAGAAATAAAATACTCCAATTCTCAAACTTTTATAAGGCATATACTTTGTCACCATTGGGATGAAGAATCAGATGTATCAGATGTATATTAAGAAGAGATGCATTGAAGGTGTTTTTTTTTTTTTGGTAAGTGGTATGGTTTTTAATGAACACTGATTTCTTTTAATGAGCTATTCAGATGTATAAAAGAACAATTAAGTTCATTCTCAGCCTTCTGCTAAGCTATTTTAATTCTGTATAAATAGTTCTTAATAAAGTCACTTTAGTCTAAATTGATTTTATTTTAGGTAATGCTAGTTTTTTGGTTTAAAATGAAAATACATAGAGTGCCAGCATATGGTACAGTATACTAATGTGCATTGGTAACATTTTAAAGTATGTTTTGTAGTGTTTTCCTTAAAATAACCCTAAGAAGCAGGTAATGCAAGTATTATAATTTGTATTTTACTGTTGATGGGCTTAAAGTCCAAAGAGCCTTTGTTTTAGTCTTTTAATTTTTTCACTTAATATTATCTTATTTTTTCCAATTACATATAGTTTTCAATATTCATTTTTGTATGATTTTGAATTTTTCTTCCTCTGTCACTTCCCTCCCCTCTCTTCAAGATAATAAGCAATCTTATGTAAGTTATACATGTACAATCAGGTTAAACAGATTTCTATGTTACTCATTTTGTGAAAGAATCATCAAGACAAAGGGGAAAAAACATGAGAAAGAAAAACATAAAACAATCAAAAAGCAAAAATCGTTGGCTTCAATCTGCATTCAGACTCTATAGTTCTTTTTCTGGATGTGTATTGCATTTTCCATGTTGTGTCTCTTATAATTGTCAAGTCTATCAAAGTTGATCCTTGTACAATGTAGTTGTTACTGACTACAATGCTCTCCAGGTTCTTTCTTCTCACTTTATTCAGCACCAGTTCATGTAAGTCTTTCCAAGTTTTTAAAAAAATCTATCTGCTCATTATTTTTATAGAACAGTAGAGTTCTATACCACAACTTATCCAGCTAATGGGCATCCCCTCAGAGAACCTTTGAGAGGTCAAGTGAGAAGTTAAGAATTCAGAGAAATTAAATGAATTGCCCATGGTCAAATAGCTAGGAAGCATCCCAGCCAAGATGTGAATCTGGCTTGCTTGAATCCAAATTCAGAGTTACCTCCATGGTCAAGCCCAGTGTTTTCTCTGCTTTACCAAATTGCTGATGGTGTATATATTCCTTTTTGCCTTACATGGCACACACAGTTTCCCTTCTTAGTTCTTTTTCTTCCTTTGCATTTTATCTCTATTGTTCTTCTTCCACATGGACATAGTCCAGTGCCTCTGGAAAAAGTATCATCTTATTGTGGTGCCCTATTCAGATGTTTGACTTAGAAGATGCTGCCATTAACAGCAACTTTGTGCAGTGATCAGCTATTAATAATTTAGCTCCTCAGCAATGCAATGATCCAAGATAATTCCAAAGAACTTATAATAGAAAATGTTATCCAGAGCCAGAGAAAGAACTGATAAAATCTAATTGCACATTGAAACATTTCACTTTATTTTTTTCATATTTCCCCTTCTTTAAATCTATTTCTTCTTTTATAACATGGCTAATGTGTAAATATGTTTTAGATGATTGTACATACAAAATCCACTTAAAATGCTTACCTTTTAGGGAGAGGGAAGGGGATGGGGGAATGAAAAAAATTGGAATTCAAAATTTAAAAAATGAATGTTGGGATTATATTTCTACGTAACTGGAAAAAATAAAATATTATTTAAGAAAAGAAAAAGATAGTGTCCCACTGTGGGGTTTCACTTTGTTCTTAGATATCTGTCAAGTTGGAAAGCATCTTGATAAAATAATTCAAGTTTCAGTGCTAAAGATTCCATGGTGATCCATAATTTAACATTTTTAAACTCTAAATTATTTTTCAGTAATAAAGGAGACGCAAGTATTAGGATCAGACTAGGGAGGAAGACATTTTTTAAGTAGGTGACCCAGAACCTTCCCCTTAAATCATTCCAAAAAGACTATTCCCTTTTCTACCAACTCAGTTTTTCTTTTATGAACTAGTTAGCTTAAGACATGGAAAACTTCTTTTCATAAAAGGACGCTCATAATGCCAGTTGTAATAAATACATGTAGCTAATATAAAAGGAAACCATGCAAAGAGAGTAATAGATGGCAAAGCATATGCCCATTAAAAATACAAGAGAAATAAGTCAAAGTTAATGTTTTCCTTTTATAATCAAGTCAAATACCCATTTTGATTTTATTTTGGTATGGGATATGAGATGTTGGTCTATGGCTAGTTTCTGACATTATTTTCCAAGTATTCTCAGCAGTTTTTGTTGAACAGTGAGCTTTTATCCCAGAAGCTGAAGTCTTTGCTCATTTTCTATTGTCTTATGAATGAAACCTATTCCATGGATCCACTATTCTTATTTCTTAATCAGTACCCAAAAGATTTTAATGACTACTATTGTATAATAAAGTTTTAGGTCTGGTACTGTACTGCTTCTTTGACTTAAAGTCAACATCACTGGCAAGGGCCTGGTTTGCAGTGAATGACTTTGGAATCTTTGATGTCTGACCAAACTTTAAGCATTCCATTGCACCTGCCACAGATTATAATAATTGCAAAATAATAATATAAATCAAATTCCTCAACACAGAGAATAAAAGGCCTAAAGAGAATCTGAGTTAACCTGACTTACTTGCCAAGGAGATGGAGATGGCAGCCAAAGACAAGTTTGATTTAGAATTATAAGCCTATTTATAAAATCTCATGTAGGAGATTGATAGGAGATTATGAGAAATATTACTACATAAAAAACAAGAAGCAGAGGTTGGAAAACCAGTTTAAAGAATATTTGGTGAGATGCATAGTTTTCTAAGTCAATATAGGGCCTTCTCGTTTCTAGTTGAGTTCAAAGACACTATATAAGATCAAATGTATATAGAAGACAAGAGATGAAAGATGTAGAGCTGAATGAGAATACCTAGTCTAGTGCTCCCATTTCACACATAACTGGGCTTTTAAATGAAGACTGGACCTTTTGCAAGAGGAGGCAGAGGTAACCAGAGACTTAATGAATCCTGGGAATTATCATCCTAGAAAGACAGCATTCTTTTTTCCACCTGGGGAGAGACTGAAATTATTATGGGTTTTGAACTGGAAGATGGAGGAGTTCCTGCTGTGCTAAGTATTTTGAAGAAGAGGATATATTAGTGAATGTGAAGGGAACACTAGCAGACATTTTGCGATGTAAATCAAAATACCAGAGATTAACTGTACCAGCTGGTTCCATGAGCCAGGTCTTTGTTCTATGGGACAAAAACCACTAATGATGGACCAGGTAGTAAGTCTATAAGTATTTATTAAGCACCTCTATGTTTCAGGTATATAAGTGTATTTATTAAGTATCTCTTATATTTCAGGCATATAAGTGCATTTGTTAAGTACCTACTATGTTTTAGGCACATAAGTGCATTATTGGTATACATAGAAAAAATAAAATATAGTTCCTGGCCTCAAAGAGCTCAAAATCTAAGGGGAGAGACAACAAGCACAAAATCCATACAAACTATATACCAGTTAAATTTGCTCCCTGGGGATCAATAAGTTATTATAAAGTTTAATTTCCTTCCCTGTAGCTGTATTATAGTAGGTACATGATTTTTCACTATTTCTTGAAGCTATTTCTATTTCTTGATTTAATTTTATATAAAAACTATGATCAATCCAATGTAATTTGTGATATATGTGTGTATAGAATTACATTCGGGGGGAAGGTAAGGGAGATTTCTAATGACTAGTTTGGTATATGTAGAACAAAAATAGGTCAGAAGATTAGATCTCTATCTAAATAGCTGTGATTTCATCTTGGCTTGGGGCCTGAGATTGATTGAGAAAGAATCTTATGGTTTTGATTATTAATAATTCTTAATAAGCTCTTAAAATAGAAGAGAGAGATGATTCTCATGAATCAGGACCATTTCATCCTTAGGCTAAAATGAGTCATTATGGAAACCAGAGGCAAGCCAAGTTAGGCTTAGAGTACAGGTACTTTAGGGAAAACTCTAGTCTTTGAAGTGAAGGGGATGAAGTAGGGACCTGGAATCAGAGAGGTGATCACAACTCTTAAGATTGTTTAGTTGATGGAGAAAGATATGAAATGGAAAGAATGTGCTCACTCCACTTATCCAACGGGAGAAGGGGATTCAGAAGAGCAAATACATTTTTTTTTTTTTTCAATTTCACTCATCCACTGGGAGAAGGGAATTCAGAAAAGTGAAAACCTTTTTATTTTTCAGGTTTTTTTTTAAAAATACAGCTAGATTTTGCTTTAATACCTTCTGATTATATACAGATAAGGAAATCGAGGCCCAGAGAATAAAATTACTTGTCCAAAACTACATAGTGAATAATTGCCAAAACTAAGATTTAAACTCGGATCTTCTTTCTATTGCATCACTTCCAAAATTCTAACACAGACTCTGTTTCTTAAATATAGTATCTTGATGGTTCAACTCATTTTTTCTAACAATTCCTTCTGCCTTTTTTGAATGTATATGTTTCCACATCAGTTATTGCATTTCTTTATGTATACTCAATGCCTCTCTTTCGTGGTTCTACCGCTGATCTTTCTTCAGACGCTTTTCAGGTCTACATCTGTAGCACAGAAAAAGTATCCAATAGAAAGGGAGACATGGAATTAATCAGAGACTTAGGTAGGAAGGCATAAAAAGACTGATTCACATCAATGAGGAGAAAAGAAGAGAAAATTAAGACCATAATTAGGAGGAAATCTCCTTTACTTTTGAAGAAAAAGATACCATTTTTTAGATTAGTCAGAAGCCCTGAGAATCTGGAATTAATTATTTTCGTGACCTGAACAAGTCACTTAATATCTTTGCCTCAGTTTCCTCATATTTAAAAAGTGTTGAACTATCTATATGTCCTCTAACTTTCTTTACAATGCTAATTCTGCAATTTTCTTATCTTTCCTACTTCTTAAACAGAAAAACCTGAACAAATTTCCTTATAACACTTGATTTTTTTTCATGACCTGAAACCAGAAGAGAATTGAAAATAGAAACCAGAACTTTCCACGTCTCATTCAGTACTCCAAATTCATCTAGATAAAACGTTCTTTCCTAGGGCAGCTAGGTAGTACAGTGAATAGAAGATTAAAAGTCTTGTGTTCAAGTACTAGCTATGTGACTAGACCAGTCACAACCTCTGTCTGCCTCAGTTTCTTATTTATAAAGTAGACATGATAATAATATCTGGCTTCTGGGTTTATCAGGAAGATAAAATGAGAAATATGTAAATTCTTGCAAAATGTTGGCTATTATCATTATTTGCTTAGTGGTATTATCTTGGAATTGTATAATATAATGAGAACTGCAAAACTTTGCTGAATGAAATTATTAACATTTTTTGGCCCTTAATGTATTTTATTCAATTTTGGATAATTAACTTTATGATCTTTTTACTGCCTTTAAAAAAAAATGTGTGAAAAGTCCCAAATCTCTCTACAGGAAGCACTTTATTTATAAAGGTTTTGTTCTCTATTGCTATTATACATTAATGACTTCTATTTAAGGCATTTGTGATTAATAGCTAAAAGAATGTACTTTTCTGACAGTACAATTGTAATCTGTGAAAATTACAAGAAAAACAATCATAATATGCCATGCGTTTTATTGCAGGCATAACTGCATATATTAATATGGGAATCTCCATAATAAGATCTTCAAAACTCATTTTAGATATATGTTGGTATTTAGAAAATAAAGCAATTTTACCTTTTATGTTTATTGATAATTCATATGTTCTAGATATACTGATATCTTCCTAATTAAGATTCTTTTTTTTTGCAATTTTCTTAAAGGCACAGACAACTATTTTTATATTGGTGTCATGGAAAAATTGTTTTGGGAAAGACATTCTGAGTCTCTATGTATTGAACTCAAAGACTAAAAATTTGAGATGGGTAAAAGATGAAATGATATGGGGCTTTCTTGAAGCCTTAGTTATGCTTTTGATTTTGTTTTTAATTCATTGATTTTAGGGAAATAAAGTCTTTCATTTATTTCAAGTTTGTACAATTCAACATGGGTCAGAACAATTAGTTCCTTTTATCATTTGGACAATTATGACTTTGCAATCAAGATTACCAGGTGAATAAAATAAGACAAGCTAGCCCAACAGCCACACTTCAAAAAAGGCATGGATGGCTACAGGAAATTCAGTAGTGACCCTAAATAAACACCAGAAAGACAAGAAGAACATGATGAAAAAGTAATGATTTTCTAGTCCTTTGTAGGAATTAAAGTCAAGTTCTTTATTGAGCATCCCTGAGAGGAAGGGTGCTATTGTGAGGAAAGCATTGGATTTGAAGTCAGGGAGACCTGCCTCAGACACTTGGGTGTTTAGCTCTGGGTAAATTTATTCATTTCTTCGGTTCTTTGTTTCTCATTTGTAAAATAAAAGGATTGGACTTGTTGATCTTAAAAAAGATGTCTTTTAACACAGTTAGAGGTCTATTTTTAGAGTTGCTAAAGACAAATAGGCATATGCTTATATGAGGAAATTTTTTGAAAAATCCAAATAGTATAGTCATATGTTTTTCCAGACATCAGTGACGTCCCTAGATCTGACCTCTGATGCCCAGACAATCAAATAAAGTAGGGACACTTTACTTGGGTCCATGACCTCCACAAGGTTCAAGATTTTGTTTTTGTTTTTTGGTTTTTTCCCCCCTGGATTTAAAAAAATTAATATTTTTCCCCTAGTTATATTCAAAACAATTTTTACATTTGTTTTTAAAATTTTTAAATTCTAGATTCTCTTTTATCTCCATCCACAATTATGAAACCTCATGTGAAGTTATACAAAACATTTCCATAAAAGTCAAGTTGTGAAAGAAAACGTAGATTTTCCACCCTAATGAAAATAAGACCCTCAAGAAAAATTAAGTTAAAAATAAAGGGAGAGATAGAGAGAGTAACAGAGAATGCTTTGATTATATTCAGACTTGATCAGTTCCTTCTCTGGGTCATTTACATCTGGTCATTTCAGAGAAGTTCAAGATTTTGAAAGATCTTAGATAGGTTAAAAATTGTCTATCTTTATTTTTTACTAACTTTTGATTTCTTTTTTAATGCTGTGTATTTTATGAATTTAAAAACACCATTCTGAGAAAGCATCCATGGGCATTCATAGACTTTCAAAGACACGCCACTACATCCAAAAAGGTTAAAAAAGCTTTGACCTAAAGTGAACTAAGTTGCACTTCACTTAACTATCTATTGCTAATTATTAATAACTCTTCTTATTCTTTCTATGAAAGATAGTTTTTTGGTGTCCACTATCTAACTGGATTTGGCTTAAAAAGATGATTTTGATGGCACATTTCAAGCAAAAATTGTTAGCCACATCTCTGCTAAGATCTTGTTCTTCCTCCACAATCCTCAAATAATGTAATTCACATTGATGTTTTCTTCCCTCTCTAAAAACCATGAAAATCCTCACTTTATGCTTGCTTTGATTATATATGCTAATTCTCTAATCACATGCTTTCTTTCATCAGCAGGGTCTCTAATGTCAGTATCAATGATAGACTGAAAAACAGTTCAGCTTTTGCATGCAACTGAGTGTTCCTGTAACCCCCACTAGGTATTATATTGGTGGCATGATTCAAGTATTAGTTTTATTTTTTAGTTATTATTAGCTTATATTTTCCATAATAACCAAAATAACATTTATATTTAAGTTTTCAAAGCACTTTTCAGTCATCTCATTTGATACTCATAAAAGCCCTGGGAGGTGGTGGTATTGTTATTATTATCCCCATTTTACAGAAGAGAAAACTGAGGAAGACAGGCTAAGTGACTTGCCTAGGGTCATAGAGACTGTCAATTGCTTAGGTAGGATTTGAACTCAGGTCTTCCTGACTCAGTCTAGCAGTCTATCCCCTTCTATACCTGTCTATAAAAGACAAACATCAACATAAATGAAAATTTTTTTCTAATCGCTTAAAGGTGATGAACTCAATTTAGAGTCCCTGCATTGATATCAAGTAAAAAGGAAAGTGTTAGAAATCCCTTTCTCTTTGTCATGGTATGTATTGTATTTGTAATAAGGACCTAGAATACTTGGAATTTTGATTTGAGATTTAAGTTTTTGCCCATTGTTACTGGGAAATAGAATTAGCATCCCTCTATTTCCCAGAAATTTGGGACATTAGAGCTGGAAATCTAAGAGCTTTATTTTGCAGGTGAAGAAAATGTCTCACAGTGACTTGTCGCTAGCTTGTGGCCCATTTGGCATTCGAACTCAGCTCTCTGGATTTGCAGGCCAAAGCTTTTTCTACTAAAATCCCTTGCTGCCATAATAAATGTGTGTATTTGGTAACTCTCACTCTCTCTCCTCCTTCCCTTTCTGCAGCTTTTGTTACTGTGTTGGCCTGGTTTAATTAGAAAGCCAGAGGGATGCCTATATCTTGGGAAAGGAGCAATATTCCATGTCCTCAACATTGTTGGACATGCCCACTGAGAGCCTTGCTTGCCCAGTATTAATGATCCCAGGCACACATCACACCTTGCCTTCCAAGTCATTTTATTGACATCTGACTAACCTTATTCATAGTTTTAATTAGGCTGCTATAATTCTCTCAGCATCTGGCACGTCTTTGTCAGTTGCATATGTCGAGCACTGGCACCATTTTTGGGTCTAACAAGCTCCTGTTAGGCCCTCCTAATGAGCTATTTTCCCTTTCTCTTTTCTGTCCCATGATGTTATGGAGTGCCAGGTCTAATGGACACATTGAAGTGGGAAGGAGGGAAGGCTTGGACCTGAGGGATAAGCAAGGAGAAGTCAGCTTGGAAAAATGATAGTGTAAAAGTCCTGGGAGAGGGGCTTGGGTTAAGACGTGGGAAATAGAAGGTAAAAGTTGGAATGAGATTTTCCCTTAAGTTTGGAGAAGAAAAAATGGGAGGGTGAATGGGAACTCTTTATGAACACGGACAATAGAAGAGATGATTTTGTTTGAAAATTGCCTGTTAGGTTTTGGGTCTGGACCAGGGGTCAGAAAATTAGGTTCTTTCAGACCAAATGCTTCATATTGCTTCTTTTTGTACCATCCACAAGCTAAATCTGATTTTTACATTTTAAAATACAATTTTGGATTTATAAAGGCAAGAAAAAATATTTTTAGCTTGGGGACTATCCACTTATAGGTAGTAGCCTCGGTTTGTCCCTTGGGGTGCAGCCATTGATCTAGACTTTACTTTGCCCCACAGTTCTAAGTGGCTAATCTCTGAATTTCCTCATCTGTAAAAATGGCTATGATCTTGGAAAGGACTAGGAAAAGGAGTTATACTAAATGGCTATGATCATGGGAAGGACTAAGGAAAGAGGGGTTATACTAAATGGCTATGATCATGGGAAAGGATTATGAAAAGGGGTTATACTAAATGGCTATGATCATGGGAGAAGGGAAAGAGGCGTTATACTAAATGGTTATAATCATGGGAAGGACTAGGGAAAGAGGGGTTATACTAAATGGCTATGATCATGGGAAGGACTAGGAAAAGGGGTTATACTAAATGGCTATGATCATGGGAAGGACTAGGGAAAGAGGGGTTATACTAAATGGCTATGATCATGGGAAGGACTAGGAAAAGGGGTTATACTAAATGGCTATGATCATGGGAAGGACTAGGGAAAGAGGGGTTATACTAAATGGCTATGATCATGGGAAGGACTAGGAAAAGGGGTTATACTAAATGGCTATGATCATGGGAAGGACTAAGGAAAGAGGGGTTATACTAAATGGCTATGATCATGGGAAGGACTAGGAAAAGGGGTTATAGTAAATGGCTATGAGGCTTACTAGAATAAAATAGAGAAAGAGAAGATCAATGAATTGGGCTTGCAACTTAAAAAGCTAGAAAAAGACTAAATTAAAAATCCCCAGTCAAATACTAAAGTTGAAATTCTAAAATTAAAGAGAGAAATTAATAATATTGAAAGTAAAAGAAAACTATTGAACTAACAAAACTAAGAGTTGGCTTTATGGAAAAAAAAAACCAATAAAATAGACAAACCTTTGATGAATCTGATTAGAAAAAGGAGAGAGGAAAATCAAATTATTAGTCTTAAAAATGAAAAGTGAAAACTTTCCACCAATGAAGAGGAAATTAGAGAAATATACTACATAGCTATGATCTTGGGAAGGACTAGGGAAAGGGGTTATACTGAATGTCTATGATCTTGGGATAGAAAGACAAGTGGAATTTCCATGATGTAACAACTACTGAGAAATAGAGCCCTAAAATGTTGCCAAAGCAAGATTTTCTAATGATTGAGAACTACTAAGAAAAACCAGAAGCCCATTCCACTAAATACCTGAAAATGTATATTGTAAATATCCTCCTGCACTGTACTGTGAATTCATCTCATTTGAAGATATACCTACTCATGTGTCATTTGACAAAGTAGCATGATATGGGTCAAATGAGAGGTGTTAATTCCCAACTTTTGAATTTAGATGTTGGTTTAAAGTCAAGCTATATTGCTTTTTTCCTTCTTTCTCATTTTTTTTCTTTTTGATCTGATTTTTCTTGTGCAGCATAATAAATGTGGAAATATGTATAGAAGAATTGCACAGGTTTAATATATATTGGATTGCTTGCTGGAGGTGGGGAAGAGAGGGAGAAAAAATTTGGAACACAAGATTTTACAAGGGTGTATGTTGAAAACTATCTTTGCATATATTTTAAAAATAAAAATCTTATTATTAAAAACATAAAAAATGAAATTAAAGCTATAGAGCAATCCTGCCTGCACTGTCACAAAGAATAAGTGGCTGTAATAAATCATCTTTTGAAATGGGTAGCTGTGGTACATGAAAGCATTATAGAGTGGTAGACAAAGTATTGGAGCTTTGGGGATCAAGATCTGAGTTTATGACTCTTGAGTCTAGTGAACAGAAGTAGAAGAACATTGTACACAGTAACAGCAACATTGTATAAGGATCAACTATGATAGACTTAGCTCTTTTTAGCAACACAGTGATCCAAGACAATTACAAAAGACACAGGATGGAAAATGTTATCCACACCCAGAGAAAGAACTATGAAGTCTGAATGGAGAGTGAAGCATAATATTTTCACTTTCTTTTGTTTTTCTTTCTTGTGGTTTTCCTTTTGTTCTGATTCTTTTTTTTTTACAACATGGCTAATATGCAAATATATTTAACGTGATTGTACATGTGTAATTTATATCAGATTGCTTGCTGTCTTGGGGAAGGATAGGGAAGGATGGAGAAAAAAATCAGAAATCAAAATCTTATAAAAGTAAATCTTGAATATTATCTTTAGTTGTAATTGGAAAGAATGAAATATTATTAAGTGGAGAAAAAGATCTGAGTTTAAATCATGTCTCTGACACTGCAGGCAAATTAATTGCTCTGATCTCCAGCTTCATCTTCTGTAAAATGGGAAGATACAAATAATTATAATACTTGTTTTATTGGTTTTATTGTTTTTCTTTTTTCTTTTTTTTTGCCAGAGCAAGAAACTTGTCTTACCAAAGCTATTTATCATCTGACAGGGGTTCCTGGAGAGGTGAGAAGTGGAGACTTGACCAGTTTCACATAGTCAGGCAGAATTTGAAAACAGATCTTTGTCTGGAGTCTTATTGAATGTAACTCCAGCATTCTTTCCCCGGCTATGGAGATAACTTCCTTAAATCATTTTTTGGGCAAACTTTAGCAGGCTATAATGCCAGTCATTATGCAATCTCAGAGGCTTGATGAATAGAACACTGGACTAGAGTTAGAAAGACTGGAGTTCAAATCCAGATATTTACTAGTTGTGTGACACTCACAAAAGCTCTTTCTGCTTCAGCTTTCCCAATTATAAAATGGGGGTGATAATGGCACTTACCTCCCTGAATTGTTGTGTAGGACTAAATGAGAAAATAATAGCAATGTAGTTACCAAAATTTCTGCTACTAAAATAATGCTTGTTTTCTTTATTCTTATAGATCATGGGTTTCTAACCATTTTTGTACCATGCATTCCTTGGGCAGCCTGGTGAAGTCCATAAGCTCCTCATATCATGATTTAAGCATATAAAATAAAATTTATAGAATTATAATTAGAGTACACTGAAATATAATAAAAACATTTTTTAAAACAAGTTCACGGATGTCAAGTTTAGAACCCATTAGACAAACCCTATTATATATCTTCCACACTGAAAATCTCAAGATTTCTGTTTTCTGTCATTCCTTTTTCTCTGGAGAATTGGCTGTTTAGTTAGTAGCTTTCCAGACAAGAGGCCAAAGTTGGGATAATTTCAAATTTGGGAAAGAGAAGTTAAGAAAGGAAGTAATTGGAACCTCTCATTTACTTTCATTTGCCTCCTACCTTAGCAGGAAGAAAGAAAAAAAAATCTTTTAATTCTTTTGTATCCTAACAGGGGATAGCATCTTTAGTCTCTTTCTTGAGAAAAAAAGAAAAATAGAGTTCTCCTCAGCATTGCTGCACTTCAGTGCTTCAGGCTTCCTCAAAAAGATGAATGGGGGGAGGCTTGATACTTGATGAATATGTAATGGAAGACCAGTCAATAAGGGGCCACTTATGGGAGCATTTTTATCAGGCTTCCTCTGCTGCCAAGCCAAGAGGGTCATTTGCTGAGCTTATTTTGAGAAATCCAAGAACATGTGTAATGGAGGGGTCCAGCTTCTCATTTCAGAAAAGGAGGAGATACTTTGTGAATGTTTCCTCTATGATTACTGAGTAGTAAACCCCACCATCCACTTTTTCCGAAAACAACAGATTTAATTGATTTTTGTGAGAAAGAATTGAAGGGAGCATATAGAGGGCATTGGGTGGTCAGATTGAACTCTATATTTCTGGTGGGCAACTGAAGGAAGAAATGCTGTTGTTGATCTCCAGATGATGGAGAGGTCTTTGACCTTCTCTTGTCCAATTACCATGATGGTGCATGGTACTAGTTTTTTTTTCCCTCCTCCTCCTATTTTTATCTTGTTGCTTTCCTGCTTATGGGATTAAGAATATTGGAGAATTGATGAATTTGTGAGCTTCTAGAGGTCAGAGAAGTCACTAGAAATCTAAGAGTTGGAGTTCGTAACAGAATTTGCCAGCAGTTTACCGTATTGAGGAGCACATCACTATGGAGTAACCTGTGTGATCCAACTTGGAAACTGATCCATTCTCTTTCTCTCTCTCTGTCTCTGTCAGTCAGTCAGTCTCTCTCTCTGTCTCTGTCTGTCTCTGTCTCTGTCTGATAATGGAAACGCTTGGAGTGATGGTCACAGGTGACTGTGGAAATGTGTGAATTGGATAGGAAAGATGAAGGGCAGAACTGGAAGGTGGTGTAATGAGATTTAGATGGTGATGTTGTAGACAGAGAAAGGAGGATTGTCAAGGGCTTGGGTCCTATTGGTCCCCTGAGTGAATGGGGTGGCTCAGGGCAACTGGAAGAGAACTGACTGTGTAGTCTGAGGACCTGGATATTTTGATTCTGGCTGCCCATGTTCCTTGGGCAAGTCACTTAGCCCTTATAAAATGAGGAGGTTTCTGAGTTCTTGTTAAATCCTCCATCTCCAATCTGATGATTCTTCTAATTCTATTTTCAAGAAGAGATTTCCCAGAGCAGGAAATATTGGATAACCTAAGATTTAGAGCATGGCAAAGTAGGCGAGGGTACCACCCTCTCTCTCCTTTTAACTCATAGTACTCAAAATATGGTTCTTATTAACACTCTTCATGCAGTTTTCTTTATTCTTGTTTACCTACTATAATAATGTTAATTTTCTTAATTTTCTAAGTCCTTATGCTTTGTCACCCTAGGTTAGAAGCCACTTGAGGAAATGGGTCATATCTTATACAGCAGGTGCTCATCATGAGCATTGGTTTGGAAACAAGAAGAGTTGGGTTGAACTTCTATCCCAAAGTCCCCAGACTTTGCTGGGTGACAGCTTTCCTGTTCTATAAAATGAGGGACCAGCTTTAAACTGTAGTACAATAAATAGCTGTCTAGTAGCAGGCAGACTGAAGTCAACTTACCAGGATAAGGATAAGGATGGCTGGGGGAGAGGACTCTGAGACCACTTTCATCCCCTGACATCCAGGCTTAGACAGTCTCCAGGACCCTTGGACTCACAAGCCCCTCTTCTGGAAATAAATCCTTTCTCAGGCTCTGACCCTGGGGGGCTTTTACCACCCATTTTTGTCTGAGCACTAGAACTGATCAGGAAGCACAGTGAGCTCTCACCTTTGAAAGCACTAGCATACGTGGCATGTCAGGAGATTTAATGTGGCAAGACCTGAATTAGGGTGTTGGCTCCAGTAGCCCCAGAGAAGAACTCATTTCTATGGAAATTAAAACCAGAAAATGATGGAACATAAACCACCTTTATTTTCTCCTTATATTTAAATGGAATGAAGACAGTAATTAAAGCCAGACCAGAAGATGAGTTCTGATTGTTAATTGCTGAGGGAGGTACAGCATTTTAATATCTCCCGATTCATTTGGAGAGCTAGGCAAGAGACACGTGTTCTTTTTGCCCATGGTATAATGCTGACAATTTGAGAACTAATCATTTTTGAACGTGCCAGGGAGATGTGTTATTTTAAAGTTGAAATTGAAATAGTTTCCTTTCTAGGTAGAAACTGAAGGAGAAAAAAAAAGTCCCACAGAAGCCTCTTGTCAGAGCAGGAAACTGCAGAGAATGGCTTTCAATGAGGGCCAAGCTGATTTATAGATTGACTCAAATAATCCCTGTATCATGGTTTCACCACTCTTAAAACACCTCATTCATAGTTTGTGGCTCAGTTCAGTCAACTGAACAATTACATTTGGAGACTTAAAACAAATGTCTTAGTGGGGCCCCAATTTAACATTAAATATTCTGATTTTCACTTATGAATCTGAATCACAAAGTACCACACATAAAGGTGACTGACTCCAGATTATTATTGCTATTGCTCTGACCATAAATGATTTACTTTTTAATTTTTGAAAGGGATGGACCAAATATAAAGGGACTGCTGGATTTGCTAATCCTGACCTTCCTAATTTTTTTATTTGGGAGATTCTGGACAACTCTCTTTTCGTCTGTGGGCTTTGTCTTTGACCTGTAAAAGAAGATGGAATGGATTAGATTGATATAGAGATTCATAGTGTCTTTGGTGTAAAGGATTTTTATGAAGCCTTTATATAAGTATTTTAAATGTGTTGACTATATAACATTACAAAGAAATCACATATCGAAATAGGTATAAAAATATTTTTAAAAAAATGAATGGATCTCTTGAAATATATCCAGATATCCTTTGGATTAAATAACCGTTATGAGTTGTTTTAGCTTTAAATTTTATAACCTCTGGGATATGACATATACTGTAATGAGGACTATTTGAATCAATCAAGAAATATGGATTGAATGTCAATTGGATCACAAATGACATACTGATCAGGGTGAGAATATGATCCCATGATCTCATTTAGAAATATAACTGGGACATAGCTAGATGGCATAGTAGATTGAGCACCAGCTCTAGAGGCAGGAAAACCTGAGTTCAAGCCTCAGACATTTAATGCACATGATCTCGAGCAGCAAGTCACTTAGCAATTGCTTTTAAAAAAGGTATAAGACATGGTCTCTTCCATATCTTATGGGAGGGAACATTGTATATGAAGAGGTTAAAAAAAGCATCTGGGGTATCTATTTATACAAGGCAACATATAATAAATGTCTCATAAATGATATAGCCAATCATTTGATTTCAGGAAAGTGGGAGAGCACTTTGGGCTGGATGTGGCTATGGGCTAGATGAGAATTGAATCTTGAAGCATGGGAAACATTCCAGTTGGAAGAGAGGAAATGTGAGAGAAGTATCTGAAGTTAAAATACTATCAACAAAGGTACATAGGTGAGAATTAATGAGTTGACTTTGACTTTGGAGAACAATAAACAGAATAGTCTGTGAAGATGAAACCTGCCATTTACCTTCTTCCAGAGAGGTGATGAATTTAAAATGCAGAGAGACACACAATTTTGGGGCATGGCTTATGTAGGAATTTAGTTAGGCTGTATGTTTGTGATAAGGCTTTTATTTTTAGTTTTATTTACTCAGTGGATGAGGACCAGTGAGATAGATAGATTATAAATGCTTATAAAAATAAACATTTATTTTTTTAAAAAATGGCCAGTCTGGCTGGATTTGAAGGTTGTGTTAAGATAGACTAGATTCTGGAGGGTCTTGGATGCTAAGTAATGGAATTTAAATGTATTTGAGTTGGGAAGCTTAGCGAAAATACTGTTTTATTCCAGTTGCTCATGAGTGAGTGTTAATTTTTCCAAAAATTGTCATCACTGAACTATCTAGTGTAATTTTATGTAGATATTCAGAAATCAGTCTTCCATCGTTACTAGATGCCTCAGTGAACAGATGAACGAAAAACAAAAAGGAAAATACTCATGTTGGTGACTGCAATATCTAAGAACCATCCAAATGACTATACTTATTTACCTATAGACTATAGCTCATATTATGATTTAGCTGGGTTTATACATACATAAGAGTACTAGGATTTTATTGTATAGAATGCCATTTATTTACATCAGGAATTCTCCTGTGAACTTGTTTTAAATATATCTTTATAATTTATACTTCAATATAATCAGTTTGCTTTATGTATCAAACTTTATGCATTTAACTTTCATTCTGAGAAAGGGTCCATAGACGTTCATTACATAAAAAAGGTTAAGAACTTTTGACACTATCCTTCCATAAGCATATTAAATGTGGTTGAATCCTTGAGAATAGGAATCTTCATCTCAATAAATGTCACTTTTGAAAGAAAGCACAGTTTTCCCCCGATCCTACATGTTTGTGTTACATGTAGACATGTCAACATTTGCTATTCTTTATTATTACTTCTTAATGATTCAGGAGTTAGAATTCCTTGTGGTTTATTCAGACTTCTGTGCTTCTCTTGTATTGTCTACTTTAGAAATTAAAAAAAATTTTTTTCTAAGCATTTATTCTTCTCCTCATCAATGACTTTTGCAGTTAAATAATTAAAAAGTCCCTCAACAAACAAAACCATAATTACTAAGATGCATAGTCCAATAAAATTAATGACCACATTGACAATATCTAAAAATGATGCATGCCTCATTTTACATTTTAAATCCATAACCTTTATGGTGGGAGGTAGGTGACCTATTTCACCTTCGGTCCTCTGCACTCATGGTTTGTCAATACATTGCCTGAATTCTAAAGTTTTTCAAAGTTTTTTTTACTAAAATGTAATAATAGAAATTATCTTCCCAGTTCTGCTTGCTTCAATCTTCATCATTCATAAAGATCTTCCCAGTTTCTTCACAAACTGTCCGCTTTATACTTTCTTATGGCTCAGCAATATTTCATTACACATAAATACTATAATTTTGTCTAGCCATTACTTTATAGGTGGACACACCTTTAGTATGTGGTTTTGGCAATACAAAAAGAATAGTGTGTGTGTGCACATATATGCATGTGTGTGTGTGTGTATAATATATATATTACTATAAAAATTTTGAACATATAGATCCTTTTTTAACTGGTATTTTGTGGTGTAGGTCTGATAATGGCAAAGCTAGGTCAAAAGGCATGGATTGTGGGTACTGCTTGATCAAAAAACATACACTGTTTTAGGATTAATTTTTTGGACATATTCCAAATTAAGGTCTTTATCCTTTTGCTAGTTTTGTCAATTAATCTTAGCCATCAGCACACCCATAATCATATTCAAAGCTATTCTCTCTATCAATGAATACTCATCATAGCTTCTCCAGGCTTCTTCTTCCTTGCTGCAGCTCTTGAATATCCTCCAAAATGTAAACAAGAGATGTAAGGAGTCCATTAGTGTCATTTTCACTTCTTGTTAGCAAGTCCTCCAAGAAAAGATTTATTTGGGGAGGATCAACTTTAAAATGAGTTAAATTCACTTGAATTGAAACAATTGATAATTTGGCCTATAAATATATTTTATTTATCTATACTGCTGTCATATTCCATTGTCATGTAAAGCAAACTAAATTGTGAACCAGAACACTTGGATTCTAATCTTAATTTGCTCCTAATTAGCTATGTGTCCTAGCTAAGTAATTTTATCTTTATGGAGCTATTTTCTTATTCACACAGGGAGTTAGGACTATAGTAATTCTGTGATCTCTTCCAAATCTCAGGTTCTGTGATGTGTGAATTTGTGCATAATTGCATGTTGTAGTGACAAGAAATAATGTAAATTGTGTTTACATGGAATTTTAAAGTTTGTGAAAATCTTTTATCTTAGCAATTCTATAATATGGTATGTCTTAATCTGGATAACAATGAAGAAGTTAACAAGGGTTTTACAAAAGAATCAAACCATCAATGCCCTGATTTCAAATTTACAGTTCTGTCTGCTATTCCAATCTGTAATTCTAACTCTAAAAAGATTGCAGTTAAGAAGAATGTTTTTCTCAAGTTGAAGTATTGTCAACACACTGATATAAAATAATAATATTGCTGCATTATTAAGATTAGAAATAATATAACACCAGTCTTTCACCTTCACCCATCATTTTCAATTAGGAAATTAATTAATACTTTCCAGACCTGTGAGACTATTAAGTAATACATTCTATATTCCCTTCATATTCATTATACAGACAAGCATCTAGTGAATGTAAATAGCAATTGTTTCTGTTTTGGCCAGAGGGTCTTTCTCTCATAGATAGGATTTTTTTTTTTTTAGAGTAGGTAAAATAAAACATTCTTTACCTCAATTCTTATCTAACCTTAGTCGCTGACTAGAAATTGCCTCAATCAAACTGAGACCTTAGCTTAAAAATACATAGAAGACGGGAGTGAGTAGAGGAGGAGTGAGGAGTTCCAGGGTTGAGGCATGATGGGAAATACAAAAGAGTACAACTAAAGGGGAAATGAAGGTCATCATCAAAGAAGTGTATGAACAAAAAAGAACACAGTCTGGTTATATAGTATATAGTAAGAGAAAAAAGTAAGCGGTGGACAACTTTGAGACCCATTACCATTCCTGAGATGTCAAGAGAAGGCAAAGAAGCCTCCAAAAACACTGGGTGGAGCTTCAAGAGGTCCCAGATAAAGGACAAAGGGAATGGGGCAGATACGGATCAGTTGTGATCCGTGATTGTTGGAGATGAGATTACAGATTTTTTTTTTTTGGTAGTATTTGGGAACAGGACAGAAACACACAAAGTAATCAGGTGAGTGTGGGATTTGGTACTAGAATCTAATGATCTTCTAGACAAGTTTCCAGCTCCTGATTTTATAGATAATGAGATTGGAAGATGGAAAGCAGTGTTATTCTAGCTATTCTTTGACTCTAGAACAGAGTGGAGGAGAGCGCAGATTCAGTGAAGTAAAAGTGACTCACCAAGAATAACACAAATAGTTGCAAAGCAAAGATTTCAAAGTTAGTTCTTTTGATGTGATTTCAGGACTTTCCCATTCTGATACTCTTCCCCTATCCCCTTTCCAGAGATTTGGCTTCATTGCTTAGTTCTGGACAGTAACTTTGTATTAATGGATCCCTCAAATCATTATGAATTGTGCAGAAGTAGGTGATGATGTGAGGGGGAGCTCACAGCTGGAACACAGATGTCCCCAAGTAAAGGAGAACCTCCAAATGACCTTGAATGGTTAGAGCTTGCGATAGTATAACCCTTCATTACTAGAACCCCTTACCTCTGAATATGCTGTTAGAAATATGTTTTTTTTTTCCTGGTCTCATTTCCAGCTGAAAATTTAGTGAGCTACATCCCTGAGGATGGAGAAGCAGCTGTGTTTTTCTCTATAAGACCAGGCCTGGGCAAATTTATCTTTGGAGTTTTCAGTTTCCTTTTTCCTCTTTCTGAAATCCCTAAGATTTCCAGTATCACAGTATTTTCATTTTCCATTTCCCATTCCATTTTCAGGGATGTCAAATTAGCAAGCATTTATTAAGCACCTATAATTTATTACTTAAAATATTGTCACTTAAAGCTTTGGTGTGAATTTAAATTCTTTATAGCTACCAAAGACATCTGAATTTTGGTATTATCTCAAATGAGATGGTTTTATCCCTGTTACAGGGATTTTCAAATAAAGTATCACCTGGTTTAGATCAAATACCAAAGTATTTGGGGGTGGGGATGACATATAGAGGCATTTATCTGGGTAAGTTGTCTTTACCTAGCATCTCTGAAAATATACTAAAAAGAATGAACTAAAAGTACACTGAAAAGAGTGTAAGAATAGGAGTTTAAATTAAAGAGTTGGAAAGAATCGGAATTGGAAAGAAACCTTAGAAGTCGTCTAATCCAACTCTCTCATTTTATGTACAAAGAAACTGAAGCCTAAGGAGTTGAGTTTTGACCCAAGATGAGTAGAGACAGGATATATCTTAGATCCTCTTGGTCCCAGGTCTCATGATTAAAAAAAAAATTATACACATAATAATAAATTGAATCATGTCAATATGTGAAGAACAAAAAGGATTATTTATGAAACTGTGAGCTCCCATTAGAAATAATTTATTTTTAAAAGTATATTTTTAAAATTTAACTGTTAAGTCTTAAGACTTGTTCATCTGGATTTTTAAAACACAATCCACCTTTTATATATTTATGTACAATGATTTTTTGTTTGGTTGTTCCAGTCGTGTTCAATTCTTTTTTTTTTTTAATTTTTTATTTAATAATTACATTATATTGACACTCATTTCTGTTCCGATTTTTTTTCCCCTCCCTCCCTCCACCCCCTCCCCTAGATGGCAAGCAGTCCTTTATATGTTGGATATGTTGCAGTATATCCTAGATACAATATATGTTTGCAGACGTGTTCAATTCTTTATGACCCATTTGGAGTTTTCTTGGTAAAAATACTAGAGCAGTTTGCCATTTCCTTTTTCCAGCTTACTTTACCAAGAAGGAAACTGAGGCAAACAGGGTTAAGTGTTTTCAGGGTTACACAACTAAAGAGTAGTTGAGATTGGATTTGAACTCAGGAAGATGAGTCTTCTTTCTTCTTCCCTCATGCTTAGACACATGTCATTTCTTTTTTTTTTAAATTTAATTTTATTTAATAATAACTTTGTATTGACAGAATCCATGCCAGGATAATTTTTACACAACATTATCCCTTGCAATCACTTATGTTTCGTTTTTTCCCCTCCCTCCCTCCTCCCCCCCCCCCAGATGGCAAGCAGTCCTATATATGTTAAATATGTTGCAGTATATCCTAGATACAATACATATTTGCAGAACCAAACAGTTCTCCCGCTGCACAGGGAGAATTGGATTCAGAAGGTAAAAATAACTCGGGAAGAAAATCAAAAATCAAATAGTTCACATTCATTTCCCAGTATTCCTTCTTTGGGTGTAGCTGTTTCTGTCCATCATTTATCCAATGAAACTCAGTTAAGTCTCTTTGTCAGAGAAATCCACTTCCATCAGAATACATCCTCATACAATATCGTTGTCGAAGTGTATAATGATCTCCTGGTTCTGCTCTCCAAGCCTCTCTGTATTCATCCTGCTGGTCATTCCTTACAGAGCAATAATATTCCATAACATTCATATACCACAATTTACCCAGCCATTCTCCAATTGATGGGCATCCATTCATTTTCCAATTTCTAGCCACTACAAACAGGGCTGCTACAAACATTTTGGCACATACAGGTCCCTTTCCCTTTTTTAGTATCTCTTGGGGGTATAAGCCCAATAGAAACACTGCTGGATCAAAGGGTATGCACAGTTTGATAACTTTTTGGGCATAATTCCCGATTGCTCTCCAGAATGGCTGGATTCGTTCACAACTCCACCAACAATGCATCAGTGTCCCCGTTTTCCCGCATCCCCTCCAACATTCATCATTATTTTTTCCTGTCATCTTAGCCAATCTGACAGGTGTGTAGTGGTATCTCAGAGTTGTCTTAATTTGCATTTCTCTGATCAATAGTGATTTGGAACACTCTTTCATGTGAGTGGTAATAGTTTCAATTTCTTCATCTGAAAATTGTCTGTTCATATCCTTTGACCATTTATCAATTGGAGAATGGCTTGATTTTTTATAAATTTGAGTCAGTTCTCTATATATTTTGGAAATGAGGCCTTTATCAGAACCTTTAATTGTAAAGATGTTTTCCCAGTTTGTTGCTTCCCTACTAATCTTGTTTGCATTCGTTCTGTTTGTACAAAGGCTTTTTAATTTGATATAATCAAAATTTTCTATTTTGTGATCGGTAATGGTCTCTAGTTCATCTTTGGTCACAAATTTCTTTCTCCTCCACAAGTCTGAGAGATAAACTATCCTATGTTCCTCTAATTTATTTATAATCTCGTTCTTTATGCCTAGGTCATGGACCCATGACACATGTCATTTCAATACTAAGATATACACTCCAAATAAACGAGGTCCAGTGGTCAATAATACATTTAAAGTTACTTCAATACTCAGTCCTTAGCTGAAATCCCCATTCATACTTCTAATCCTTTACACACGCAGATCAGAAACACACCAGAAGGAGAATCCAAAAAATAAGACTAAAATATACAATCTGGATATGTACAATGAATTAGTTTTAAAAATTGTGACTACAGCAACTTAAAAAAAAAACTTTTAAGTACTTCCCGGTAAAGCTTGTCCATGATTTTCTTTCCCCCTTTTCATACTAGTGTCCTATTTCCAGAGACTGTCTCACCAGGAAAAAATAAAATCCAAGAGTTCAGTTTCTGAAGAATATTACTTGGCAGAGGCAAGAACTGAAAACTTATTTCTTTTATAATATAGCTGGCTACTTTTTGTAGTAATCATTAAGAAAAAAAATCTAAGCTCCAGGGTATTTTTGATGAAAAAGGAAGACTTTTCCTTGACTGAAATCCAGAGATGTCTAACTTAGCTGCCTTCATTTCTATTGGTTGGATAGGTTTTTTTTTTTTTTTTTTAAACAAGAAGTAACCCTGGAGTGATAGTATTTAGATTGTTTCCTGCCTGTAGTTCCTTTAGAGGTCAGCTAGATCAAGAGGATGGATCATGTGTGTGGATGTCAGGCTAGAGGAGGTGGGGAGAGACATTTGCTGTCTTATAAATCATCATCAGAGATCTCAATGATATCTGAAGAACAAAGATATATATTTTTCTTCTTCTCAAAATGACAGAAGAGTGAATAATATTTTAGACTTGTACATACCTTTGGGAATAGGGAGCCTGAGCATTTTCCCATGCTGGAACAAGAGTATCACCTGGTTTAGATCAAATTGTGTGGTGACTTTTACCCCTGTGTGAACTTTGTTGGATGGAAAGTTGCTAAAACTTATGGAATAGTTGTCTTAAGTGATTTAAAAACAAAGCACCAGAAAACCCACTACACAAACAAATAAAGCATGTATTTGTGGTTTAAATATTTGGTGAAAAATGAAAATATGAAGAAAAGGGAAGACACTCTGAGAAAATATTTTTTTTCCTCCTATAGATGGCCTATGACTATGTTGATGAATTTTACATATGTAAATGACAAAATGCAGTAAAACTTAATTTAATTTTTGATATTAATTCAGAAGTTGTGATTCTTTTGGACAGACTTAGGGTAAAGTTTGCTAATATTGAAAAAAATAGTTGATATAGTTCTTGTTTGTCCTTGGTTTTCAAAGAGAATCAGTGACATCCTGGGGATGGTCCTAATTTGTATACAAATTGGATTTAAGTGAGGAAGAATTAAATCCAAGAATTTGCTAATTAGCAAGTTCTGAGTGTATACAAGAGTTGGGGAGAGAGGAATAGTGTTTAGCATATAAGAGAAAAACCCATTCTTAAGCTCTTTTAATGACATCCCCTTGTTAGACTAATTACATATAATGTTATATTTTTTCTCATAATAGAAATGTTTTTAATATAGAAACATAGTATATTAGTATTCCAAAATATATTCATTCTTTCATTTAACAAAATAATTTTACAATACCTACTATGTGCAAAGCCCTGACTTAGGTGCTAGAGGAAATGATAGGTTTAGGCAAGACATGGTTCTTGCCTTCATGGAACTTACAGTAGGTTTGGGAGCTGCTGCTTAAACACAGGTAAGTATAATATGTGTAACTCACATCAATCCTATTGATATCCATAATATCCAAATTTTGTTTATTAGCTATAGAATTCATTCAACTATACCACAGACACTGATCTACTTTGCCAGAGCCAGGCTAGATATATCTTTCCCTCAGGGTTGTTTGGGGAGTCTCTTCACTGTCATCATCTTAAGCCCCTACCAAAAGTATTTACTCTACTATTAGACTCCAGGGACTGGCATTCCAGGCTTATTTAGTCACTTAAATTCCATTAGCTTTTAAAAAGGAAAATTAGCTTTAGAGATATAGCAAAAACGAATGTGCAAACATCCCCTACCACCCTCTAATATTCCAGGGACATACTTTCTCCCATATCACCTCAGTCTTTGGGAGGACAGACTCAAGTTAGCTCATGCCCTACATGTCATTGGTCTTATCAAATTCATATTCAGATGTAGCATGAGTGCTTGATGTCTTCCTGTCTCAGCTGCCTCTGGCTTGGACTATTTATTAAAATTCTATTTCTATATACACTCATGTGGGCCCCCATTGAGTTTTCTTAAATGCTGTTCAGCCATGGGTCTTTCTGGAAGATCATTACTCATTCCTCAGGGCATTGATGATATTCTGGCTGAAGATCTAAGGACTCTGGAACATCAAAATGATGACGTGTCCTATAGACTTAAAAAGTCACAGAGTCGTAGTCTTTACTCCTTTTACTTTAGATGAAAAAAGAATAGAAAAACCAAAGATTGAGGCCATTGAAGAAAGGATCAGGTGGTTTTACAGGGGGAAGAAGGTCCCAAATCTTTTCTTTTTTAAGAATGGACCTCTCAGATTTGCTCAGGAGCAGACATCTTTGTACAATTGCTTCAGGCATCTACAAAAGAATGGTCTATGTCACATTGACAACTGTTCTTTCATCAGTATTCTGGGATTCATGTCCATAATCAGCTCTTACTTTGATGAGAGTTATAATAGGCAAACTTTATACATTATCTGCAGATGGTTAATTTAAGTACCATATGCACTAATTCTCCACACCTATAGACACTTATAGTAAGCAGATAAAGCCTTTAATAATGTCCAAATTGTTGAGCTCATTGTAATTGGGTGTGGGATGAGGTGTCATTTACTGAATATACATGACCTTGGAAGTGATCAAGCTGAGAAGCCAAAGTGTTTTTAAAGACACTAACAGATACTAACTACAGTAAAGATACTAAAGATGGAGAGAGTGAAACTGTCCTGTGCAACCTTCAGAAACCTTATCCCCATGTCAAGTTCTGAGGAGAGAGGTCTTCCAGGGATTGTTGTAGACGTTGCTCAACAGTGAAGCTTCCTGCATATTTCTTCTTTTCCCTACTTATTTTTTCCCTCTGTAGACTATAGACCATAGTTCTCTGTAATCACATATATTCACTATTCATGTTAATCTATAGGAAATTCTTTGCAGCTTGTGAAACTAGGGGTGGGGATCACATACAACATCTAGTTAGATGGGGTAAAGGTAAACTTGATTTGATTCCATGTTTATAAAAATAGACAAGTATGAGGGAGAAGAGTTACTTTTTTGTGGAAGAAATACTGGATGAAAATATCATAGACAACAGTAAGGAAGTGGTGGAATTAATGATGTCAAATCCAAGGGTAGCTTCCTTAGATGATCATTTCCTGTTCCTTTCAATTGCATCCTTCTCTCTTCATCCTTTTCTGAAACTTTGTGGTGGTACCTTTGTCCTGATCACCCTTTCCTTTCTCCTTTTTCTCTAAACTTCTAAAATGTTTCATTTTAGGCCTCTGATTTTCCCTTGTGTTAGTAAAAAAATATACTGTGATAAAATTATATTACTTTATGCACTAATGTGAATCCCCATTATGAGTTTTTTTTACATTAGCCATGGCAAAATTTGGTTGAAGCAAAGAATTTAAATGAGTGTAAATAAGAAAAGAAACAATAGATAATGGGAAATTATACCCTAAATAACAGGGAGTGTAAAAACATATCCCATCGGTGGTAAGAGTGAACACGTGTAGAAAATGAAAGTGAAAGGGAAAAGATGTAGGAAGCATGTTGGATAAGACACATCTGGTAGAATGATTTATGTCTTTAATGATAGAAGGCTGCCAAGGTATATTCTTTCATGGCTTTCTTGCAATCTTTTCTTATGTAGCCTGTAAATTCTGTTGGACAGTGCTCTTCTGTTCTTCTGATCTCTGCCTGATATTGATCCATGGTCAGTCACTGCTAGATATTGCTTCATTGAGGACAAGATTGCTGGTGAGAATTATTTTCTAGGTCTGAGGTCATAAAGCCTCCTATCTAATTTTCACTTCTGACCTTAATTGAAGAGCTATCTAATTCCTCACAACTGAAGATTATGAAGATTGAGCTTTTTTTTTAAGCATCTCTTTTAGTTTAGAATCCAGAGGCTTAAGTTTCCATTCTTTACGAGAAGCAGGACCTTCACATGTCCAGTACCAGGCTATATAAAATCCTTTATTGCTTTTTCTCTTATTATGGAGAGAAAATTTTCCTCTCAATTCAATGAATCCTTGCTTCCAGGTTCTAAGCTCTTTTGGTACACAAAATATCCTATTATGATTTTGGAGCATCCATTAACATGGAACCTACTATGGATCTGAATCACAATCCTTTGTCCCAATTAACTGTCACATAACTCTCTGAAAGTACTTGTAGCTTCTGCCAATCACCAATCTGTATCTCTTCAAAATAGTTTTTGGGGTTATTTCCTTTCAATAAGCTACCTAAAATTATCTGCATATCAGCCCCCCAGGATTTTCAATATTCTGATATAAGATCCTTACATCAAGATTAAATAAATCAAAGGAACAGAAAAGAAAAAAGACAAAAAGAAATTATAGACAGCAGTCCTTACTTTACTCCTTTATTCCAAGTTCCTATGCTCATGATCATTTCTACGTGTTTGGCTGGCAACAAACTTTCTTTGAAAGATCAAAAATAAGTTGAATGACCTGTAAGTATAATACAAATAAAGCAGTAATGTGGCAAAAGAGAGATCTAGGAACATATGAGGAGAGACAGAACATAATTCACTAGGGAGGATCAGGGAAGTTCTCACAAAGATGGCTTTTGTGTTGAGCCTTGAAAGGAGAAGGAGCTTCTGAGAAGTAGAGAAGACAAGGAAGTAAATTCCAGGCTTGCAGAGAGGAAGGAGAGGAGATATTAAATTTCAGAAACAGCTAGTGGGCCAGCAAAGTAAACTTATGTGAGGGAGAAGTAATGTGAACTCAGACTTTCTTCCCATGTGTTTCTTTTCCTCCCAATGAATTCCTCTGACCCTATTTTCTTTAAGGATGTCATAACCTGACTGTGTAAAGTATACCATCATTCTATCAGGTTATAATAGGTATGGGAATGAGTTTCCTCCCATGTGATGATAGCCAGCATTTCCATTAATATCTTTGTAATGGACTACTCCACATGCATGCAGGGGAGAGAAACGTGTTGACAACAAAATATTGAATCACATATTTTTCATAGGCCTGGGACGACTCCAAAGTGACCTTGCATTTTATTTGGTGAAATAGACTATTTCTATTCTTTACCTTCTTGCTCTTGATATGTTGCATTTCCTGGCCTGGAATTATGAAAATTACCTGACTCATTTATTCTTAGCTATAAGCAGCTAATGTGAGCCGGCTAGAGCTTATTTTCACATAGCATCCTTCCTCTTTCCCCTGTGAGCTGTACCTTTCTAGTCACTGTCAGCCTTCATTTCAAAACAATTTGCTTAATGTAGAAACCTAGAGACCTAATGTTATCCACTGATCACTTCAGCATTCCCAGAGCAAAGTCTACCCTTTGTGTGAGTTTCAGCCGCTCCTCCTAATATTAAAAGAGGGTGTTCATGAATTATTGGAGCAAGTTATCCCTTACTCCCACGTCCCTTTCTTTCATCGCCATCATCCGCAATTCTATCTCATCCATGCTTCACACCTTCCACAGTGCCTTCTGGAATTCCTGTTCAATTATAAACAAATTCAGGCTCCTTTCATCTATTTATCTCTCACAAGATCTGATTCCTTCCAGGAGATGCTACAGCTCTGGCCATCCTCTCCACCCATAGTTATATCTTTGTTCATCTCCCCCAATACACTGGTCCTGCAAGGAAGAGTTGGAATATCCTTGTCCAACACTGCCTTTTGTAGACTCTCTTTATTACTATCCTGTCTTCCTTTGAAGTGCATTGCAGTAAAATTTTCTATCCTATTCAAATTAGGGTCCCTGTTCTATACTGGCCTTCAGACTAAATGAGGTAGTAAAGTAGATAGAACTCTGCACCTAGAGTTTAAATCTATCCTTAAATAATAATAAACTAGGTGATTCTGGGCAAATTGCTAAATCTAAGCTTGTGTAGTTTTCTCAACTCCAAAATGGAAAAAAAATAGCATTTGTCTCCCAGAGTTGTGAGGCTCAAATAAGATAATAATTGTAGTATTTAACAGTGCCTAGAATAACAAGTTCTATATAAATATTAACTCTTGGTATAATTGTTATTATTTTTTTCTTATTTCTCAGAACATGGATCTTAATCTTTCTCTTGACTCTTGCCCTTATATGAGGAGACCCTGACATTCATGGTGTCTTTTAATTTCTCTAAGCTCTCAATTCTTCAGACTCCTTAAATGGCACTATCTGTTCTTTTACTCTACTTCAGCCATACTGTAGGGTGATCACATACTAGATCACATTAGGATCTACAGGTAGTATATTTCCTCAATCACAAACTCTGACATGAATTCATCCATTCTTATGCCTCACTTTTCATTGTGACCTTCTGGTCTCTTTACCCCTCAGTCTTTTCTTACTTTCCTCCCTTCACAAACTTGATTCTATTAACCCTACATTGTCATTTTCTGTCTCCCTGTCCCACCACCTTGCCCAGTCTCCAATAATCCCTTTCTAAACCTTAGCCTTGTATAATTCCTACTATACCTACCTTCTCTGCTTTTAATCACACAATTATGTGGAGGAAATCCACATATAAAGTCCATTCATCCAACTTTGACTGAGCCCTTATTGCAAGAAGGAGATTCTTTTATTCCTCCCTAACTACAGTTATTCCTTCCACATCAGGGGTGGTAGGGAGAAAAGTTGGGGACATAGCACCCTCATGATCTGGAAAATCCATGCAAAATTTTGGCTCTCCTTTCATACAAGAGAATAAGTCTAAATTATTGTGGTATTAAGGAGAAAATATGTTGATATTATTTAATATTATACATATATTTTGTGCATTTTTGAGTTTCAAACCTTTTCTGTTTCATCTGCTGGCTTTCACATGTTATCTGCAGCTTCAGCAACACCTCACCCCCCAAAAAAAATCCCATTTAATTTCTTATGCCAATCTGCGATATATTGAAACTACAATGGGGGAAATGTTAATATAGAAGGATAATTACTTCTCTGTCTCACTCCTTAAAGACACTATTCTGAGTTTTCTTTTTTTTCAAGCCTGCAGTACTTCTCCCCATCCCTCTTTTCTCAGCTTAGGACCAGCCTTTTATTTTGCTGAGAAAATCGAGCATTCTATTTCTCTTTTTATTTATTTATTTATTATAGCTTTTTATTTACAAGTTATATGCATGGTTAATTTTACAGCATTGACAATTGCCAAACCTTTTGTTCCAGTTTTTCCTCTCTTCCCCACCCCCTCCCCCAGATGCCAGGTTGACCAATACATGTTAAATGTTAAAGTATAAATTAAAAACAATATAAGTATACATGTCCAAACAGTTATTTTGCTGTTCAAAAAGAATCAGACTTTGAAATAGTGAACAATTAGCCTGTGGAGGAAATCAAAAATGCAGGTGGACAAAAATAGAGGGATTGGGAATTCTATGTAACGGTTCATAGTCTATACTGATGACAGATATCTATATATCCAACTCCAGCCTCTCCTCTGGCTGTCAGCCCTATATAATCCTATATAATCCCAAAGACATCTCAAATTCAACATATTCCACACAGAATCCTTTTCTTTCCTCCCAAATCCACAGCTCTTCCAAACCTCCTAATTTCTATTGAAAGCATCAACATTTTTTATTATCTTCTAGGCTTCTTGTCTTAGCATTAATCTTTACTTCTCCAATCATATATGCATTAGTTGTCAAGTCTTTCCATGGCAACTTCTACATTATCTCTTACATCTGATTCTTCTCTATTCACAGAGTTATCACCATAGTTCAGGCTTTCATAATCTCTGTTTTTATCTCTGTTTCTGTCTCTCTTTCTCTCCCTGTCTGTCTCTGTTTGTCTCTGTGTCTCTCTCTCTTCTCTGTCTCTTTGTTTCTTTCTCTCACACTCTCTTAACCATATTATTAAAATGGTCTCCTAATTGATCTGTTTCAAGTCTTTTTATACTCCAGCCACTCCTCCAAAGAGGTCAGCTTCCACAATCTGCCATTTTCTTTTAAGACCTGGCCTGACCATTTGAGACATTGAGGTAGCACAGCGGATAGAGCACCAGATCTGGTCAGGAAAACACCCTGAGTTGAAATCTGGCCACACTCTCTTATTAGCTGTGAGAACCCTGGCTACTTAAACCTGGTTGCCTCAGTTTTCTCAGCAGTAAAGTGATCTGGAGAAGGAAATGGTAAATCAAATCAGTATCTTTGTCAAGAAAACCACAAATGGGATCATGAAGGATTGTGATTAAAATGATTGAGCAACAAGAATGGATGATATTATACTCCTATTTAGTAATTTCCTGTGACTCCCTATTGCTGCTGGGATCAAATATAAACTCATATGTATACACACACACACACACACACACACACACACACACACACCCTTTAAAGCTTTTCAAAATAGTCCCAATTTGCATTTTTCATGAAATTTTCTTTTTAAAAATATTTTTATTAAAACTTTTAAATTTTCAAAAATATGCATAGTTAATTTTCGACATTCACCCTTGCAAAACCTTGTGTTCCAAATTTTTTCCCTCCTTTCCCTGCATCCCCTCTTCTAGATAGCAAGTAATCAAATATATGTTAAATGTGTAATTCTTCTATACACATTTCCACAATTATGCTGTACAAGAAGAATCAGATCAAAAAGGAAAAAAAATAAGAAAATAAAATGCAAACAAACAACAAAAAGTAAAAACTACTATGTTGTGACCCACCCTCAGTTCCCACAGTCCTCTCTCTGGGTATAGATGGCTCTCTTCATCACAAGATCATCAGAACTGGCCTGAATCATCTCATTGTTGAAAAAAATCCCCATCAGACACTTAACACCTCCTAGATGTGTTACCCTGGGCAAGTTACTTAACTCCAGTTGCCTCAGGGGAAAAAAAGATCCATGTCTGTCAGAACTGATCCCCATATATTTTTGCCGTTGCTGTGTACAATGACCTGGTTCTGCTCATTTCACTCAGCATCAGTTTATGTAAGTCTCTCCAAGTCTCTCTGAAATCATCTCACTGGTCATTTCTTCTAGAATAATATTCCCTAGCATTCATTCATAACAGCCATTTTCCAGCTGATGTGGGCATCCACTCAGTTTCCAGTTCTTTGCCACTACAAAAAAGGGCCGCCACAAACATTTTTACACATGTGGGTCCTTTTCCCTCCTTTATAATTTCTTCGGGCATAATTTCAAATTGCTGTCCAAATTGGTTGGATCAGTTCACAACTCCACCAACAATATATTACTGTCTCAATTTTCCCACATACCCTCCAAAATTCATTATTATGTTTTCCTGTCATCTTAGTCAATCTGAGAGATGTATAGTGGCACCTCAGTTTTGTCTTTAATTTGCATTTCTCGGATCAATAGTGCTAATCTGCATTTCTAACCTTATTACCCCTTTTCTTGCAAGTCAGATGTAATGGGCATTTTTTCTGTTCCTCATGCCATTTCTGTGGTGGTCATCCTTCATGCCTGAAAGATATTCAATCCTTACCTCCACTTCCCAAGAATGCCTAGCTTCCTTCAAGCCTCAAATAAATAACATTAACTACATGTAGTCTTTTCAGATCCCACCCCAAGGGCTAATAATACACCACTTCCCAAACTACCTTGTATTTAATTACTTTGCTTTTATTTGTACTTATCCTGAATATATTTATGTATGTAGTTGTCTCCCCTTTAGAGTGTAAGCTCTTTGGGGGTTGGAGCTGTTTTGTAAGCATGTGACTCATTAATAACAAGGTTTTTTCTATTCCTATGTCTATAAAGTGATAAATTCAATTTAATATCAGTAGTGAAATATGTTGAATAGATAATAAAGCAAAGAGACTAAAACATATAAAATGAGAAGCAAGATGGTAATGGCAGAACAAAAATTGAACTGAGTCATAGCAGTGGCAATTTGAATAATTTTTCCTTAGGTGGTATTGATCTCTATGGAACCCTAGTCAGGGATCTGGGTCATGTTATATTTTCTAGACCTTCTCCCTTTATCCTGCTTAGGCTGGGGTTTCTTTATTAATGGGAATAGAATTTATTATCTCCAAGGTGTGAACATATGCCTTGGTCCATACAGAAGAAATGGAGAGTTTGGTGAAGTATTAATGACAAGACTTTTAAATTGCTTTTATTTTGTATTTGTGATAAGAGAAGAAAGTAATAAATGATTATAAGAGTAACTACCTAATAGATATGGAGATAGATTAAAAATTTTTCTTACTGAAGAGATAAAAGGGGAGAAGCTGGTATGTTCTTTCATTATATTTTGGTTCACATAAAGAAAGCAAAAAACTCACTGAAACATATCATTCACCTAGTGATAGCAGAACTGGATAAGAAAAGGGACAACTTAGAAAAGAATAAAAGAAAAGACTTTCTTTTTATAGAATTAAGTGTTCCAAATACATCCCACAGCATACTATCTATAGCCTTTGTTATAAAAAAAATTTTAATGGAATTTTAAGGGAAATGTAAAATGCTCTATAAGGACAGCTATAATTATGTGTATATTTGAATAGTGTCCATCAGGAAATTGTTGTACATTAATTCTTATCTGGTAAGAGTTTCTGAAGTGATTCCTTTTACAGTTAGAATTTGCATTGACAAGTTGTAAAATAAACACTTTCAGAGAAATAAATGCTCAGACTTATGTGGCTCACTAGGAGATCTTTGCAAAATATCCACAGAGGTGTTAATAACTATAGAGCCTGTAAGTTTGTCTATCTTGGTTTTCTCTGGTCATAAGTAAAATTCAAAGGACTTTCAGAGCTGATAAAGTAGTTCCCCATTTTATCAGATTTGTGAATCCCTTCATCCTTCAATAGCTCATCCAACTATTGTGACCTTTACAAAAATAGTTCTCTTTTGGCAAAGTAAAATCTGCCTGAGTATTTCCACAGAATATTTCTTTAGCAGGTATTTGAAATTTGTCTTAAGGAAAGTTTAAGATTGTCCAATATTTTTCATTTTAGAGCATTACACAACTATTGAAACTCGGCAAATTTATACACATATATGTATATGTATGTATGGAGGCAGCTAGGTGGAGCAGTGGATAGAGTTCTTTCTGGGTTTAAATTTGACCTCAGACACATATTAGCTGTATGATTCTGGGCAGCTCACTTAACCATTCGCCTCTTTTCTCCTCTCTAAAATGAGCTGAAGAAAGAGATGGCAAACCAGTCCAGTATCTAAGAAAATTCTAAATGGGGTCACAAAGAATCAGACATGACTGAAATGACTGAGCAACTATACATATTTACACAGATACATACACACATACTTAAAAGATTAAACACATGTCCTTTTTATTTCAGGTACTTCATTGAGATTCAGTAAATAGAATGGATTAAAAAAGCCCTTCCATGTGAAACTGATTTAAAAGCAAATGCTTGGGCTCAACCTAGAATGTTTTTTTAACAAGATAGTTAGATCTTATGCACTCAATGCTTAATAATTCAGGAAACAATCTGAATTCTTATTTGGGACATATTTGGAACAAGTCAGGTAGAAATGAAGAATAGAAACAAGCATTTATTAAGTATCTTCTGTATGCCAGGCACAATGCTTAAGGTTTTCTTTGCAAATATTACCGCATTTGTTCTTGTGATCCTTAAGAGCTCTGAAAAATGATTTAAGAATAGAGTTTCAAATGGTAATTGTGATTGGTATCATCTAACTTAGATTCATTGATATAATATGGCCTTTCTAAGTGTGGCCTTCATGGATATTAACAGAAATATTATGATTTAACATCTGAGAAGAATATTTATCTTTAATTCTAATAAATACAGTATTTAAACATATGTTTTTCAGTACAAAAAGGTAAAAAATAATTCACTAACTATATGTGGGAAGTCCTAGAGAAAACATCCTAGAGAATGTTAGCATTTTCCTTAAAACAAATATGTATTATTAGAATACTTCTGCATATATTCTAGCATTTAAGAATACAATTGTCTTGGTGTTTACCCTTCCATTAAGTGATTTCTATACTGGAAAACAAAAATGAATATTTATGGACTCTTTAGAAAACAACTTGATCTTCAAGAAGCTACAAATTGGAAGGAGTTTTGGATGATCATGTGGTCTTAGACAGATGTAACTAATATTTCTGTTGATTGAGACAAGTACCATAAGATGTTCTTATGGGAGAGAGGTGAGTGGGAGACAGAGAAAGTCATGGAGAGATCTCCCTATCTGGAATGACAAAGATTCCTGGGGAGAAAGACCTTAAATATCATTCACTAGAATAGAAAGGCATTCATGCTGCTGCTAGAACTACTATTAGGAAAGGGATCAGGGAACAGGTGAATCTTGTTGAGAGTTCACTTAGAGGATGAATGCCTTAGAGAACGAATAGAAAGGAGATATATGGTAACTTAGTTTATTTTTGCTATAGGTCTTAATGTCAATTATTTCTAGCTCATGAAGGAATGTAAGTGCTGTCAGTATTTTCTAAATTTCAATACTCCTGAACAGAGCCTTGGTGTCCCATTTTCTTAAAGCTCTGTAATCTAATTGGAGATGCCCCCAAATCTAAGAAAACTAATAGCCCAACTCTCCATAATAGTCCAAGTTATTTGTAATATAATATCACATGTACATGATGTATCCTTGTCAATAAAAAATAAACTCTGTGAGGGTGAGAACTGTTTCATTTTTTGTTTTTATATCTCTAATTGCTTAGGATAGCATTTGGCACATAGTAGATATGTAATAAGTTTTTGTTAAGTTAAATATAGGGTTTCTTGGAAGTGTAGTAGGAAACCAAGAGACTCAAGTCTCTTGTCTTTTTAATTTTATTCCAGCTTATAAATCTCTAGGGACTTAACTACAAAATTCTATACTTTGGGTTGCTTTCCAGTGAGAAGATATGTGTTATCCCCTTCTCTATTCTGAGATATGCTTGGGGAATCTGTACAAGTTGTATTGTTAATGTGTCAGCTTCACTATAGAGAGAGATTTCAGGAGTTTTGTAGTTGATTGAACTCTCAAAATTTTTTTGAAGTTAAGTCATGACTTTTTTTTAAAGAGCCCTAAAATAATGTTTATAGGCTTTTAAAGAAATGCTTTTATTACTCAAAAATATATCTATTTTATAAATAAAAATCCTATTAAGAATTAAAATGATATTCAATTCATTTGACTGTTTCCTTACTGTGGGGAAAGAGAATTGATTAATAAATATAGTTTTCTATATATAAAGTCTATGCCAAAGCTTATTGGTATAATATCATTTCTTTAAGGGGTGGAGCAGAATTGGTGAAAGTAGTAGGTTTTTTTTTTTCACTCCTAGTATTCTTCAAGAGGGAAAATGGAGAAATCCAACTCCACTTCCAGTAAAAGGTAAAACCTCTGGGAAGACATGAGGGAAGCTGAAAATCTCCATCATGTCCTTATTCCTAGCTTTCTACACCATTGATTTAAGGAAATTTCCCATTAGGTAATAGCTAGGACATTATTAATTGAATTGAGTTTTCTTGCTCTCAATGGGGAGCGTCTTTGCTCTGTGTTGTCTAGCATGTGTTCTACTTTGTACCTTCTTGGATTTCTGTTTTACCACTGAGTTGGAAAAATAGATTTTCTTGGTTGAGTTCTATATTTATGTGGAATTGGTATTTGGTGGAAAAGGAATAAAATCTTGGATATAAAGTTTGGTGTCTTTCTTCTCCCAGTAAGAAAGTAATAATTTGATAACATCCCCCGGAAGAATAGTATTTAAAGGGCCAGATAGATGTTATTCTAGTCTGGTATTTCTCCTTTTTAAGGAAAACAAAGAGTTGCCAAAATTCTGACCCCAACTTCTTGCTTTTCCTAGCAGGAATTAAAGTATCCTTTGAAGAAGAATTGAGGGAGAAGCTAGAGATGTCCGTTTTTGCCTTCATTTTATCACAGGACAACATCCCCATACTATATGTATTCAGTTTATCATCTTAGTTGCCTAGTGCATTGTTAAGTGATTTGCTTAAGATCATAATTCAGAGACAGTACTTGAAGTCAGGACTTCCTAGCTTCAGGGTCACTGTCAATATATTTTTTTATGATGTTTCTCCATCTATAGAAAGAGAAAATGAAAAATGATTGGATCTTGGTTTTAATGAGAAATTATTTTGTTTCATTCACAGGATTCGGTTGGAAGTATCTCTTCAATTCCAAGCTTGAAAAGGAAAAAAATATTTTCACAGTTTAGAAAGATACCTTTGGCCACAATCCCAGATATATCTTCATCAGAAGAGAGTGACATACCCAAGATTTTGTACAGGAGCACCATTAATAAGCCCAGTTCAGAAACTGATTATTTTTCATATCTAAAGTTTCCAAATGTAAAAGGCAGCTTTACTAAGAAAACTGTTGAACAAGGTAAGGTTTGGATGCTTCCATTAAAGTCTAATCCTAATGACTTTTGTTGCATAGAGGTGATTCTGAGTTCTCAAAAATTTATATGTACTAGCTATTCTGACAAAGTTGGAAAAGTTTTGAACATGAACCTGACAATGGATTGTATAACTGACTTTAATCATTCTCTTGCTTCTATTTTTTTTCATTCTGTTTTAGTTCTTTTCAGTTTCCACCTGTTTCTCTAAATTCTTCATAGTCATTATTTATTAAAGCAAAACAATTTCTATTACAGTCATATCCCACAATATGTTCAACTGTTCCATAATCAACAATCACTGATTTTGTTTGTTTGTTTTCTTAGTCAAGAATGTGCCTGCTATGCATATTTTTGCATTTAGGAACTCTTTGTGTGCTTATTTATCTTTGATTTTCTTGAAGTAAATGTCTAGTATTAGGATTGGTGTGTTAAAGGGCATACATAAATAGTTTAATGAATTCCAAATTATTTTCCAGAATGGTTGTATCAATCTATTGCTCTGCTAAGTATATGAATGTAGCTGTTTTCTCACTGACTTCTAATCTTTGTTTTAGTTTGGAGTGCTTTTTTTTTTTTTGCAATAATCTAGAAAAAATTTATAACATAGCTATATTTTCTTTAAGCATTTTATTGCAATCATAAATCTAATTAAATAAGAGCTTTCCCCACTTTTGGTATAGTTTATAAGTGATTTTCTTGGTTTTCCTTTTTTCTTGATTGATTAAGGTTTTTTATTTTTGGTGTTGTTCATTTGGTTTTTAAAAATTTTTTTTTTTGGTAATCATATCTTTTCTTTAATTTTTCTGGTTTGGTTAGCATGTACATATGTGTAGTAGGTTCTGATAGTTTTTATTCTTTTTATGGTTAATTCATCTTTTTTTTTGTTTTACTTTTTGTAATTTGTTTTTCTTTCACAATCAACTGTTTATTGATCTTGTTAACTATTGTAAAAATTCTTCTTACTTTCATAATTTCTATAATCTGTTTTTAATTTTTCTTCAAATTTCCAAAATCTTTTTTTGGGGTTTATTTAATGTTTCTTAAAAGTTTATTTTCTAACTTTTTGAACTACATATGTGGAATATTAGTCTATTTTCAGATTTTATTTGTTTTCAGAGATATAATTTTTCCTTTGAAGATTGCTTTATCTGTTATATACTTTCATATTCTTTTTCTCATTGTTATCCTTTTATGTACTTATTAATTATTTCTGTAATGTTTTTTGTGACCTATTAATTATTCTTTGTTAAATATTCTGCATTTAAGTTTGTATGTTTTGCTTATGTCCACAGTTTTAATTATCAGTTTTAATGAATTACAGTTTGTAAAGTATGGATTTATTATTTTTCCCTTTTTACATTTATTTTTTCTTTGTATACTCTTTCAAAAAGAATCATGTGATTTATGAAATAGTTACATATTCCTTATCTCATTTAGACTATATTATTTTTTCAAGTTTTATTTTTCCATCATTTTTAGTTTTATGGTTCCCTTCAAAATTTTTTTCCATTAGAATTATTTAATTCTGAAGAAGGAAGGTTAAAGCATCCTATGTTATAATATTATCTATATCTTTTTGTAATTGGTTTAACTTTTCATTTAGGTATTTAGAAATCATACAATTTGATGAAACTATTTCTAGCCATATGAAAAGATGCTCCAAGTCATTATTAATCAGAGAAATGCAAATTAAGACAACTCTGAGACACTACGACACACCTCTCAGATTGGCTAGACTGACAGAGAAAGATAATGCAGAATGTTGGAGGGGATGTGGGAAAACTGGGACACTGATACATTGTTGGTGGAATTGTGACTACATCCAGGCATTCTGGAGAGCAATTTGGAACTATGCTCAAAAAGTTATCAAACTGTGCATACCCTTTGATCCAGCAGTGTTTCTACTGGGCTTATATCCTGAAGAAATATTAAAGAAGGGAAAGGGACCTGTATGTGCACAAATGTTTGTGGCAGGTCTCTTTATAGTGGCCAGAAACTGGAAACTGAGTGGATGCTCATCAACTGGAGAATGGCTGAATAAATTGTGGTATATGAATATTATGGAATATTGTTGTTCAGTAAGAAATGACCAGCAGGATGATTTCAGAAAAGGCCTGGAGAGACTTACACAAACTGATGCTCAGTGAAATGAGCAGGACCAGGAGATCATTATATACTTCAACAACAATATTATGATTATCAATTCTGATGAATGTGGCCAACTCCAACAATGAGAAGAACCAAATCAGCTCCAATATAGCAGTAATGAACTGAACCAGCTACACCCAGCAAAAGAACTCTGGGAGATGACTAAGAACCATTACATAGAATTCCCAATCCCTATATTTTTGTCCGCTTGTATTTTTGATTTCCTTCACAGGCTAATGGTACACTATTTCAAAGTCTGATTCTTTTTGTACAGCAAAATAACTATCAGGACATATGTATACTTATATTATATTTAATTTATACTTTAACATGTTGTTTAACATGTATTGGCCAACCTGCCATCGTGAGGAGGGGATGGGGGGAAGGAGGGGAAAAATTGGGACAAAAGGTTTGGCAATTGTCAATGCAATAAAATTACTCATGCATATAACTTGTAAATAAAAATCTATAATAAAAAAAGAAATTATACAATTTGGTACATATATACTTAATAATGATAATCTTTTATTGTCTGTGGTGTTTCTAAGTATAATGTATTTGCCTATTTATTTGTCTTGAATATATTGATTTTTTATTATTGCTTTGTCTAAAATCACAATTGTTATTGCTGCTTTTTAGGGAATTATTTGAAGTCTAGTGAATTGGTTTTCAGTTCTCATCTTCATTCTACATGTTAGATTTTTTTTATTCATCTTGTCTTTCACATTTTAAAAAAATTGGGGAAGTTAATGAATTCACATTTAAGTTTATAATTGGTCATATACATATTCATTTCATAATTTCTTACTGAAATTATCTTCTTTTCCTTTTTTAAAAATTTGGCCTCTGTGGCTATCTTTGCTTATGTTAATTTGATCTCAAACTTCTCCCACATACTTTCTTAACCATCATTGTTCTCTGTTTTATCTCAAAATTCTTGTTTACTTGGCACATTATTTCCTCTCTTTATTTTAATTATTATTAAAATTTCACTTTTTATTCTCCTTTGCCTCAGTCTACTACTACAGTTGAATTCTCCTCAATCTCACTATCTATCTGAAAACATCCTCTAAATTTAAATTGATAATTATTGGAGGATGTCATGGACCAGAACTCTGAATTTGAAAATAAGGATTCTTACAAGATGTTAAGCCAGTGGAATTGATGAGACAATGGTTATTTAGTTTAGCATAGTGCTTAATAGTTCTAAGTTCAGAATGCTTGATTTAATTTTACAACAAATAATAGTTTTCTAATGATATAATGATTGGTTTCTACTCAGTGTAGAGCATATAAACTGGGAGCTCAAGCTCTCAGGAGAGGAGAGATTCATTCTATCTTCAGTCAGGCTCCTAGTGTCTGGCCTGGCCTCCTGCATTTCCCCCTCTGAGACCAAGGCTATGCTAAAGGCCACAAGAAAGGTAGCTGAACACCAGGAGAAAGAGACAATAAAGACTTTTGGACTTTAACACCTGGCTATTCTTGTGTTGGTTAATCTGCTGAAAAGAAGGCTGCTCCAGAGACCTCCAGAAAACCAACCAAGAACACTACAGGAGGGGATGGGTAAAATTGGGATACTAATTCGTTATTAGTGGAATTGTAAATTGATCCAACCATTTTGGAGTGATCTGGAATTATTCCCAAAGAATTACTAAACCGTCTATACACTCTGACAAAGCAATACTACTATCAGGTCTGTTTCCAAAAATGATTAGGGAAAAAAGAAAAAGAACCTGGATGTTCTAAAATATTTTTTGCAGTTCTCTTTGTGGTGGCAAAGAACTGGAAATTGTAAGGATGCCCATCAATTGAAGAATGGCTGGACAGGTTATGATATATGATTGTGATGGTACTATAAGAAATGATAAACTCAGTTATCTTAGAAAAAATACGGAAAATCTGGTACAAAATAATGAAGAATAAAATGAGCAAAACTAAAAGCAATTTAAGAACAACTTTGAGATACTAAGTAATTTTTATTATTATAAATATCCAAAGTAACTACAAAGGATAATATGAAGAAAGATATTACCTACAACCAGAAAAAGAATTAAGAAATAGAAACATATAAACTGTTTTTCTCCATAATTTTCCTGTATCACACTCATTTTTTCCCTAATTTTTCTTCTACCTCTCTTGCCTGATTTTAAAAATATTTTTTGAACTCTTTTATGAGAACTTGAAACCAATTCATATTCCTTTTTCGGGTTTCACATGTAGGCATTCTGCCATTGCTGTCCTCTTCTGAGTTTGTGTTCTGATCTTTCCTGTTACCGTAGTAGCTTTCTATGCTTAGGACTGTTATTGTTTTTTTTTTTTTTTTTTTTTTTTTTACTCTCTTTTTTTAAAAGTTGAAGTTTGCTTCCTAGGCCATAGGAGATACTGTCTCAAACTTCTTTTGTGGGGAGACTGAGGCCTTGTCACTGGCTTTCCACACTAGAGTTGGAGGTGTTGGTGTCTTGTCTGATCCCTAGTACTGGGATGAACTAGCCTAGTTATATCTATTTTGCCAGGATTCAGGGGCTTCCAATTTGCCTTCTGCACTGGGGCTGGAGGCCTCAGAGCTGGCTTGCTGAATAAGTTAGAGGTCTCTGAGCTGCTGATTTGTGCTGCAACTAAGAGCCTCCAGTTAGATTGTTTACACTGGGCATGCATTAGGCCATGCTCCCCTTTTCCCCAAGTGAGACAGACATTTCATGAAGTCTTTCTACATTGAATTAAGCGGAATAGTGTTTTGCTCCATCTTTTTAGGGATTTTGTCACTCCAGAATCTGTTTAGAAACTTGACTAACATTATTTCTGGGGGTAACTGGAGAGACCTCAGGGAACTTCCTGGCTTCTTTCCTTCACCTTGATTCTGTCCCCTATATCTTGAAATCTAACCTTCTATTCATGGTTCATAAACTTACACATTCTTTATTAATTCTCCTGAGAGAAGCCTTATCATCTTCCTCAGTCCTATTCATTTGTCAATGTGATCACAAATCACCAGTTTTTGATTTTTTAAAATTATCCTTTCTGACCCATTATTTATTTACATTTTTCACTTGAGTGACTTTTCTTTGAAGTTATAAGCACCCCCTCCCTCCCCACCTCCCAAGTTGATTTATTTCTAAATATGTTTTTAATAAGAAATATTTCTTCTGATTTAAAAAAAATCTTCTTATGGTTTTAGGTCTTTAGATAATTTTGTGCACAGATGATCTCCTTTTGTACTCTCTTGGCCTTTTACTAATATTTTTAAAAATTGCATTTGAAACTAGTTTTTCTTGACACGGAATAGTGGGAGAGTTGATTATATTGTTTTGTATTTTCTTGTTAATTTTATTCATTTGTCTTTTTTGTATTTATCTCATTTGAAGTAATTTCACATTGAATTGCCTACATCCTTCTCATTTCTTTTGGAGAAATGGAACATTTTCTTTTTGTTGTTGTTGTTGAAAGTCCATTTATCATTATTGAGTAGACTCAGATTTTTAATTTTTGGAGGGAGTGGAGGGAGAAGCATTTCCTTTTCTTTTTGGAATGTAATACTCTTCTATTCTATTTTTCATAGAGAAATAAATCCCTAACCTGTTCAAATTTATTATCCTTGTAACCAAAGGTTTCTTCCTTTGCTGCTTGCAATATTTATTGTTTGACATTGAGATTTTGAAGTTTAAACATTAAAATCCTTACTTATTTAAGTTTGGCATATCTCTCTCATGTAATCCACCAATCATCACTAATACTTTGCCCTCTGTTCTCAATACTTTTACAAGTTTCTTGCATATTTTCCTATAAATGATATTCAGGTCTTTCATGTTTTATTATTTCTTTTCTGAGCGAAATACACTCTTCAAATTAATTATCCTTCCCCTAAGATTGGTCATTCTGACTTATTTAGATCTTATCTGATCATCCTTTAACTCTTATTTTATTAAAATTTCTTCCATATTTGTATTTTACAAATCTGCCATTTTTTCTTAAAACCCTTTTTCATATTAAAAACATTCTTTCAATGTTTTTAATTACTTTTTTTACTTTTTAATTACTTTCTTAGGAGCTATGATTTCTTCCATAATTTCATTCTTAATTACATGTTCATTTTATTCTCTCTTTTTTGAATCACTTCAAAGGTTTTGTTTTCCCTAATAATTCATTATTTCCGGGAGTGAAGAGGGCAGAGATTAATATATGATTTGGTTTTGTGTCTTTTATATTGGAGATTTGCAAGTCAGTTTTATGTCGTAATATATCTTCATTGTGTTATGAGTTTTTTTGGTTTCTTTATCAATTTTTCCTTGGGCCTTCTGCTATTTTTATCCTGCTTAAGAGCTTGTCTTGTATATAGCTGTTTATCTTTAACCTATTGGCTTTCCTGCTATCTGCCCATTCCATTCTTCTGAGGAAATAGCTTTGTACATGGTGTGCATGTGACCTATTCTATTTCTTAAGTCTTTCTTTATCCCCTTTCACTTTGGAGACATATGGATATATTTGTGAATGACTTTTTTGAACTTGGTATGAGGAAAATCATTCCTTATCCTCAACACATAAATGTAAAGATGCATATTTTTCTATGTGCTGTGTACAGGCAGTGATTGTGACCTGAGATTTGATTAGTGTAGAAAATTCCTGGTGTTGCTCTTTGTAGAATTTGTAGTATTTCCCAGAATTTGTAGTCTTGTTTTTCTCCTGTTCAGACCACCACAGTGGTCCAGTTTTAAGGCCTTCATTGTTAGGAAGGGTGCAGATATCTATTCTAGGTCTCTTTGCTATCTATAACTTTCATGGGAAGATGATAGGTAGAGTGGTAGACTTCCTCTTCCTTTAACAAGATAATTGTGTCTACTTATTTATCCTCCTCTCCTCTGACTTCCTAAGTTGTTTACCCTTTCTGGTTGCAGGATTGGCAAGTATAGAGCTTTCCCTTTTCCCTATGGCTTCCTCTAAGTAATGGCCATGGAGAGGGGAGTGGATGATTATTACTGTGTGATTACTACCATGTTCCCCGATAATAAGACACTGTCTTATTAATTTTTTTTTTTTTTGGACAGAAAAACACCAGAGGGCTTATTTTCAGGGGAGGGCTTATTTTAATCAACATTGACAGCAATTTTAATAAACAGGTAAATGTGAACAAAAAAAAGTACCTTTATTCAATAATGATCATTTCATCTTCTTCAACAACATCGTCATAAGTATCCATACCCTGAATTCCGTCCTGGATGTCTTGCGCCTCTATTTCCTTCAGAAGAAGTGGACCCAATCTGTCATGTCCAGCAATATAGCTCTCTTTAAATGAACATGTCTTGTCCAGGTAACCTGCCCGTAGTGCCTTGGCGACACAGCTGCCAGTAATTTTATCCCATGACTTCTTCACCCAGGTCACAACTTCTTGCAGACAGGGCTTCACAAAGTTTCCATACTGATTTCTTTCCATTCTATTTTCAATGTAGTCAATGACTTCCATGCGCAAATGGTCCTTGAATGGCTTGTTTATTGTAATATCAAGGGTCTGGAGATAGGCAGTCATTCCTGCAGGAATCATTACTTGATCTATTCTCTCTGCAAGGAAGTTCTTCATTTCTTTAGCGCGGTGAATGCTGGCTGAGTTTTTCTTTTATCCTCCATCATGCCCCTTTTATCCTCCATCATACCCCCTCACTCCCGCTTACATACCAGGTTTTTATGTTGTCCTGCCTCAGCTCTCCTCCGCGGCACTGCTCTCAATGGTACCAGCAAGCAAATCACTGGGGAAAAACAGGATGACGCACTCACTGCTGCAGCTCTGATTGGATACAGCTCGGAGCACGGCATGCGTTTCACCCGGTGGGGGGGGAGGGACGGTGCATACAGAGGGTACCATAATGTAGTGTGTAGCGCAGGGGATCACCTTCACTACAGTAGCAATGTCAATAGGGCTTATTTTGGGGGAGGGCTTATTTTAGAGGAATCTTACACAGTAAGGGGAGGGCTTATTTTTGGGATAGGTTTTATTATTGGGGAAACACGGTAAGAAAAAATGCAATAGATACAATTCCTGCCAAAATTTGAAACAGAAACATAGATGAAATACTAGATAGGATCAATGGGCTCCTCACTTGGCCCTATTCTATTAATTTCATATTGTATGGAAATGTTTTTCCTTTTTCTTGTTGCAATTTTATTTATTTTCCCCAACTGTTCTACATATGATTATTTAGATCTGAGTTTATTCAATTCAAAACTAATTTTTTTTCTGATTTTTAAATTCAACAGAAGTTTTAATCTAAAATAGTAATGAGTGAAATAGTAATATTATCCTGAAAATAATAGTTAAGTTTTTATTGTCATAAACTTTGCTAATGGAGCAAATATTTCATGTTTGAAATAACATGGGAATCAATGAGGATTTCAGGAATATATTTTCTTCATGTCTTACCCTCATCAGGGTTTTTCCTTCTTCTCTTGTTATTTAATTGTTTTTCAATATTTCCTTCTCCAGATCATTTTACAGATGAGAAAATTGAGGCAAACTGGATTAAGTGATCTGTCCACAGATAGTAAGTGTATGAGGTTGGATTTGAATTTAGGAAGATGAGTCTTTCTGACTGGGAACAAGGAATTTCATCGAGTTGTCCTTTTTTCTTTCTAGTTCTTCCTTAATCCTCCAAACCAGCATTGTGAGCTTTCATTCTACTCTTGGGATAATTTTCTATGTGAGAGAATATGTTTTTGTATCATATATATCATACATATACATCATATGTATATGTATAGATATGTAATATACTGTCTCACATAGAGAAATATACATATACACATACACACACAAACACACATAAATACATACAATATATAATATGCACATACATATGTATATGTGTATACATACATATACATATACATAAGGAAACTTATTTGTACATACATATATATATATATACACACAGGTGTGAAGACAAGTTAACACCTGTTTACTTTAGAATCAGCTAGAGTAAGGATAAGCAAAAATCCTTGGTTTTTCTTCTTGGTCAAAATGAGAGGAATGGACACATGAATCTCCTCTTCCTCACTCCTCCAGGAGTCACACTTGCTTGTCTTACTCCACCCTCTAATCCCTCCTCCAAATCTCTCTATACACCAACAGATCAAGCCAGTACAGAATAGTGGGGTGGCCATTTTCCAAGTATATGCTAATAGAGTATTGTCCAATAAGTAATTAGCCTTAGTACTCAGCTGTCCAAGAACATCTGCTCAGTTTCAGCCCATTACACACAAGTACACATAATTCAAATATACACATACATGTGATGACCGTGTATTTAAAATCAGCCGGAGTCAGGAATTCAGGTTAAGGGAAAAATCTTCAATCTTTATTGAAGTGAAGAGGTGAAAAAGGATTGCAATAGCAATATGGGCAAAAAGGATTGCGATAGCAATATGGGCAGCTGTGACAGAAAGCCAGCTAATAGAGGGAGATCTGAGCTGAAAGGCCATTGCAATGGCAAATGCAAGCAGTCTCTCCTTCCCTTCTTTTTCCACTCCCCTGCCTCCACCCACCAAAATCGTCATTTCCTATACAACACATCAGGACTTGCACAAAGAGTGGGCGGGGGCCATTCTTTCTCTAAGCTTATATATTAATAGATTATGGTCCAATTACTATTTAGCCTCATGTGCTTGGGACCTCAGTGCATCAACTTGAGCCTCAGCCCATTACACATACATATACACACATACATACCATGCATGAAGCTGGTATGGAAAGACCTGGATTCAAATCCCAGCTCTACCACATAGTACCTATATAACTTTGCGCAACTCATTTAATCTGTTTAGGCCTGAATTTTCTTCTCTTTAAAGTAAGAGATTGGAATAGAGTGAGACTTTTCTTCACGATGGATCTATTATCCTTTGAACATTTTTCTCTGTCTCCATAATATAGAAGTATTGTAGAATCCAAAACTATGGGCAACTTCCTTACTCCCCAGGTAGATCCTCACTCCCTAGGTAGATTGATGCCTTACTCCCTAGGTAGATCCTTACTCCCTAGGTAGATTGGATGCTTGAATGTGGCCCACTCTATGCTGCTTAATTTAAGTAAAGTTGGAAAATTAAATATCCTTTTGTTTGGAAATTGCATATGCCTATGCATAAGCAGTAGTTCAACTTCCCCCCTAATGCATACAAATTGATTTATCACAAAATAAGCACCTCTATGTCATGGAGGAAGAAGGGAGAGGAAAGTTTTGACATTAGAATGTTCATTTATGGAAAATAACATATAAAAAACTGTTCTTCATTGTATACTTCCCTGCTACATACTGTAGCATAGGTGCCTACCTATCTTGCTTCCCCTTTGTCTCTGCTCTTTACAAAGGCTCTTTCTCTGAAAAAGATTGTGATTTTATCCTCTCTTGCTGCTGTTTAGGATGCAACTTGAGGGAATTTTAGTTGATGTCAGCCTCCTTTATGTTCAATCAACTTTGTTAAAAGGCACATGTTCCTAGAGAGTTTATTAAAGTATTATTGAATTAGGTGGGTTGATTAATTGGACTCAAATAATGTTAATAAAAATATCAAAGTCCCCATGCAAGGTAGTGCTTAAGGCAGTACCATAAATCTTTTTATTTTTGAATTTAACTTTGAACTAATTTTTGTTAATGAATTTTATTAATGTATTAGAAGTCAAAATTGGCATGCTTATCCAATACTGATATGGCACAAAGGGGAGGTATAGTTATTAGCAGAAATGAATGACAGAATAGCCCACCTATCAAGAATATCACAAATAAAATAATTTAGTATAGATTGGATTTGGTAACTTTAAAGTCCCCTCCAACAGTGTGATTTCATGATTATCTATTTTTAAATGTATCATTGCAATAGCTTTTATAGGCTCATCTCTAAAGTTCAAACTAAAATTAAAATTATATTTTATTTTCTAAAGTTCTTATCTTGAAAAGTGGTCAATTAAATCTCTACCTTGAAACTATCTTAAAAATAGGACACCTCCAATAGTTACTATTCTGTAGCAACATGACCTAAGACAGATATCAATTGTATTAAATTGAAAGTCAGTGTCATCTTTATTTGTGAGACTACGGGAAAAAAGTAAATCTGAGAGTATTATTGACTCTGTATCCAAGTGCAGAACACAGAGACTATCTTGTATTTCTTCTTTCCTTTTGAAGTTTATACCATGCATATTTGTATATGACTTTTTTTTTGGAAGTTGAAATGAGGATATTCATGTTAACACAAATTGTAAAGATGCAGGTTTCTCTATAGACTGTGTAGGCAGTCCTGGTGGCGTAGTGGCCAGTGATTTGAATTTCTGGTGGTGTGACTCCCTCTAACTAAACTAAACTAAACTAAACTAAAAGTCAGGAAGAACTGACTTTTGTTTATAGCCTTATAAAAGGTTCCATCTTATTCAGAGTAATACAACCAATGAATCTGAGGCAGGTCTTGAACCTAAGGTTTCTATCAGTCAAGTCCAGTTTTCTATTATCTGTGCCATGCTCTTTCAGAAGTAATAAATGATAAAATAAAATTCAGCAGATTAAATTATCTCTAGTTAATGTTGTTTTATGTTTATTTATGGAGAGACAGTGTGGTCTGGTGGCTAGCAAGTTGACCTGAAAACCAGAAAGGCAGATTTAAGTACCACTTTTTTTGACACTCCATGTAATTCTGGAGAAGTCACAAATCTCAGTTTTCTCAGAAATTTTCTGTCTGGCTTACTCTAATTTGTCTAAAGGAGGTTTTCTACTCTTTGTTCTAAGATGTCAGATTTTTTTTTCCTTTCTTTTTTCTCTATCTTTCTCTATCTCTGATTTCCTTCACAGGGCCACTCCCAGTCATCCTGATTTATAGCTTGCCACTAGACCCAGATGGCTTTAGAGGAAAAAATGAAGGCAGGTGACTTTCTTCTTTATTTAAATCCAATAGCATCATCTCCCTGATGTCATGGTCATCGTTGAGAATGAAGGATAAACAACATTTTCTCTGAGGAAATGGCAAACCATCCCAGTACCTTTGCCAATAACACCCCACACGGGGTCACTATGTGTCAGACATGACTGTGAAATAACTGAACAAGAACAACAATTTGTAGAGACCAGGATATTTTCCCCTATCAGGTCTTATCAAGACTTTTGATATTAGGGTCACTATACTTCTTGGGATTTTTCTTTTGGGCTTCTCTCAGACCCTTCCTTCTTAATGTTCAAAGCTCTCTTTGATTTGGGAAGAATCTACACTGGTACTGAACTAGACCCTGCCTGGAATGGTGGGAGGCTTCTTTGGCCAGGTTTAAGGAACTGGGTCATCCTCAGGTGCTGTTTCCTATAAAGTTTCATTGGTCTTGCTCAGAACTCCTTTCTTCTTCAGGCTTCTCTATCTTGGGCTGAGCTTGGAGAAGGCTCCATTTGGATTTGTTGAGGAGTGCTCCTTAGTGCTGAACATCCCCCCAAATTGACTTCCTTTGACTGCAGCTTCAGGGAAGGCTCAAAATTGGCTGGTGTTGGCACTGAAGAACTCAGATAGGGAGCTTGGAACTACCTTGAAGTCTCCAGGGTTGTGCCCAACTGGCCTTTTCTAAAATCTTTGAAGAATTCAGATGATTCTTTATGGATTTCTAGATTGGTTGGGGAAGGCTAGAGGTGATTCTCTAAGTTCTGGTGAAATATTTAAGGGTGTCTGGGACCCTAGTCATTGCCATTTTCCCATAATACTCTGATTTTTCATAACATCTTCTTAACTTTCTAAGACTTCATGTTGAAGAGCAAGTGGCCATTTGCTTTAATAGAAGAAATTCTCCACCTGAGACTTCCTAAAGCAATGAAATTACAGTTCCTGTCGCTACCCTTATTATTATTTATAATACAGTCCTCAATCTTCCTAAAGGAATAAATTGGGTAAAGGATGCTTTCAATGCTGAGTATATAAATATAGTAGCCTGGTATTATTTTATTAATTTTCATTTTTGTTCTCTCATTTATATACACATTTTGAATGAATTTAAAACTGAATTCCATTTCTTTATTAAAATCTCTAGGAATTAATGTCAAGAATGTATGACATGTAATAGTGTTGTCATACATAATTCACATTAGCTTACATATTGATTCTTTACTGGATTTCTGATTTCATTAATATGGCTGCTTATGCCAACTATGAGGATACCAGCCCATCCATGCTTTTTATTCCTGTGTGAATCCAATTCATTCCCCTTAATACATCCTTCACAGATTGGAAAATCAAACATATATTAATAATGATTTTAATCTTAAAATCTTAGCTAAAATGGAATTTAAATTGAATAAGTGTCCATGGTCTGACATTTTTCATTGGTTGGTATGGGAGAAAGGGCTAGAATAGTAATCCTATTCATGATTAGCAGGGGAAAGGGAAGCCTTCAATCACTTAAAAATAATTAAAGTTTTTATTAGAAGAAGTGAAATCTTCAAATGGGAGAATAGAGTACTCTTCCTGTATTGAAAAACAACATTCAATCAAGCATTCCCCACCGCAATGTAAAGTCTTTGAAAACAGAATCTATTATTCAATTTCATTTTTGCATATCTAGCACTTCAAAGATATTTAATGTTTGTCGAACAAATTGAACTAATTGTGAAACAAAAAGAAAATCATGTTTTTAATAATGCTCATTAAAAAACTGGTCATCCAAAGAGACCTAACTGGTTTCAATTGATAAATGATGGACAGAAGCAGCTACACTCAAAGAAAGAATACTGGGAAACGAATGTGAACTATCTGCATTTTTGTTTTTCTTCTCGGGTTATTTTTACTTCTGAATCCAATTCTCCCTATGCAACAAGAGAACTGTTCAGTTCTGCAAACATATATTGTATCTAGGATATACTGCAACATATCTAACATATATAAGACTGCTTCCCATCTAGGGGAGGGGGTGGAGAGAGGGAGGGGAAAAATCGGAACAGAAAAGAGTGCAAGGGATAATGTTGTAAAAAAATTACCGTGGCATGGATTCTGTCAATATAAAGTAATTATTAAATAAAAAAAAAACTGGTCATCTTTTTTAGATCATAATGTGGAAACAAAGCTTGAGAATCATTGTACTGTCAGCCAGTTCAACTAGGGTAATGAAGATCTACCAAGTAGGTTTATAATAAATTGTTTTTAGAGTCCTTTGCTTTCAACCTGAATAACTTTGGATGTATATATGATAAGAACAAACATGGTAAAATGGTGACTTACTTATCTTGAGCACATTATTTGGGTGGACTAAGGGCCAGGATCAAGAATGCAATTTATGAAATCAGCAGAACCTGGAGATTAGTTTCAGTGGGGTGGAAAATTGTATTGAATGAGAGATCATAAAATATGGTAGTTATGTGGTAACCCTGACATTTTAACTGTGCAGTCCTTCAGTTGAAGGCAAACTAAAAATGCAGCCTTTCTTTGTTAAGGAACTTCTAAATCAGGGAATGGATTTGTGGTTCATTTGGGGTAAAGTCACATTAACTTGTTGTTTGGTCCTTCTTTGGTTTACATTGTTATATTGTTTTCCAAATTTTCTATCATATTAACCCCTTCTCATTCCCATGTTTTCTAATGACTCAAATTCTGTCAGAGACCAACAAAATGATTAATTATGAATTAAAATCTTAATTGGTGAATTAATTATAAGACAAAATAATTGGAAAAGTCTTGGAGGTATTTTGAAGTTACTTGAATATTAGATACTTGGTCTGAAGGGATTAACGTGAAGATGGTGGGAAGCATTGGGAGAGGTCTTTACCTTTAACAATAATAGTAAGTTTTAAAGCTTTTTAGATTAAAAATATTTGTCTCTTCCTTTTATAGATGACAAAGGGACTCATGCAAGGGACAGTTAAGAAACAGTTCATGGTTTTAAAAGGGGCTTGTACTACATACCAAATAAGCTTTATAAACTGGTAAAAATGACTACATTCTCCAGAGGTAGAACAACCTCAATCTTAAAGCAGTTTCCTATTTGTAATGGAAACTTTCTTAGTCCTGGCTCAATTCCTCATGCTGAGAAAAATTATATTTCTTCTTTTGGGTGCTTCCAAAAGCAGGAAAAAATATCCTGTCGGGTTTATTTTTTAAAGATATTCCTCCTATCTCTCCCTGCCTCCCACATTCCCATCACCATTTTCAGAATGCAAACAAATATACTAATAGTGCTTCTGTAGCAAAACAAAAGGGTGACTATCTGCTGCCCAAGATGCAGTTGAATATTATCTGTGGAAAAATCTTTCTTTTTTTAAAGTGAATTATTTAGAAAAATGTAATGTGTAGAATGATATTTTGTAGCTAGGAAAGAACGAAGGAAAGAAGGAAGGATGAAAAGAAGAAAGGGAGGGAGGGAGGAAGGAAGGAAGGAAAAAAGGAAGGAAGGAAGGAAAAAAGAAAGAAAGGAAAAAAGAAGGAAGGGAAGGAGGAAAGAGGGAAAGAAGAAAGGAAATTGCATTTATGTGCCAAGCATTGTGTCAAGTTAGGGAGAAATAAATACAAGCAAAGAGAAAGACAATTCCTATATGAAGAAGATTATATTCTAATAGAGTAGGATGACACATAAAAGGGAATTGAAAAGTGGGGTGGGGAATTATGGGAACTGGGTTAGGAGCACAGTTTTGAAGTCTAGAAATCAGAAAGGAGCAGCAAGAGGAATGAAGGCTGGTTTGGGCCTCTTTCTAGAATGGACATCCCAGGTGGAATTTACCAGTGGGAAAAGTGGGTGGTCCTTCAGAAGGTTATTTTAGATTAAGAAGGGAGAAGGGGTGGATAGGACATTTTTAATGTAAAGATGTTTAAGGCCCTGAGGACCAATCTCCAGGATGAGAAAGCAACAAGGGCAGGATTTAGGAATTTAGGAATCCAGAATTTAGGAATAGGGCCAGAATGAGAGCTGTCTTAGAATGTATATACTTGAAAATCAGAGGATAGTTGTATTAAAATTTTATGAATGGTGCTTTTATATACCTCATATCAGATACCTCAACATACTGAGGAGGTAAATTCTTGAATTTTTGAAGAATATGATCATGTAATAGAAGCTCTGTTATTTACTATGAAGTAGGAAAGGCATATAGGTGATAGATTATGGTTCTGCTGCTTGAACAATGATCTAGTTAAAGATGGAGAGGCTCATTACCCAAAATTATGCCACCAAGTGATAAATTTTTTTGGCTATGGTGATTCGCAAAGTGGACAGAAATATAAAATGATTCATGGTAATATGTGGTGTCTTTTTATTTTTGAGATTATGATAAATTGTCTGAAAAGAGAGAAAAGGGTGCTAAGAGTTTTAAAATATGTATAGACATTAATTTCACAGTTGGTACTTAAAAAGTGATCTTTGTCCAACAACCACAGGACATTCTTATCATTAAGTGAAAGATATTTTTTAAAGTTTTGGTAAAACAAATGGTTGGCTCACAGACTTCATAGACTTAGTACAGTTGATTTTTTTGATGCCAGGAGGCCAGGTGGTTTCATAGGTTTGATTATCTCAGCTTTTATAGTGCTCTCAATGAAAATAAGCAGACATATGAGTAAAATTGTAGCTTTTGTGTCAAAATACATCACAAATTCTCTGGGAATCCTTAGAATGATACCAGAATAGAAGATTCTAGGAAAATTCTAAGCTCTTCAGATTGTCCCCCCACAACCAAAATAAATCTGAACCTCAGGATGAACATAGACCATTGAAAAACAATCAAGATTTGGGGCAGAACTGGAGTTCTGGGACAATCTTCGAAGACCAGAAGGAGGACCCCAGAACTGGGGTTTAACCAATATGAAGTGTAAACATCTCCAGACTCATTTCACAAAAATAGTAAGAGGAGAACCCTGAGGCTAGCTGAATTCCAAGGGAGTCTCAGCCCACAGTTTAGGAGTCGGGGGTCTGAGCCTGGAAGACTGAGGGAACTTCTGCTGATTAGGAACTAACTATAGGCCCAGCTGTGCTGCAGAGACATTGCTCTGGATGAAAAAGAACAAGCATATGGAGTGAGTGCAGAAGAAGTGGGTTGGGAGACACTGTTGCCTGCAGGCACTTGTAGGAGGGGAAACTTTTGGTTTGGGGCTCCAGGTCAGACAGGAGAGTTGAAGTAAAGATAGAAGTACCATTCATCCCTCACCCCAGGATTAGAGGTGTTAACACTAATAGATCTCATTAAAAGAAAAAATTAAACAGGCAAAGGAAAAAGGGGAAAAAAAACCCCAACCATAAAAACTTACTAAGGAAATAGGGAAGACCAGGGTTTATCTTCATAGGAGGATAATGAAGTAAAAATAAAACCTCTTCTATCCCAAAGAATAATGTTAAATGGCTACCTGCCCAGAAGAAAAAGGAGATCTAGAATCTTATTCTTATTCTTTGAAAATTTAAATTAGGCAAAGGGAAGCCAGTGAAGTTGTAAGAGACCGAAAAACAAAACAAAACAAAACAAAACAAAGCATAAAAAAAAGAAAAAAAAATAGAAGAGAATGTGAAACTTAAGAAAAACAAGTCTGGAGTACAGATCAAGAAGAAAAAAACATAAGAATAATTAGACTGCCTGAAGACTGTGATCAAAAAAAGAACCAAGACACAATTATATAAGAAATTAAGAAAATTATCCTGGCGTTATTGATAGAACATGAGGAGGAAGTAGAAAGAGGAAAAATCCACTGATCATTACCTCAAATAAATCCTACATGGAAAATATAGGAATATTATTGCCAAATTTTGAAAATGCCTAGATCAAAGAGAAAATTCTACAAGAAACAAAACCAAACAAACAAACAAAAAATTCCAATATGCTGGAGTTGCAATCAGACTCATATAAGATTTATCTTTATAAAAGACTGCAAATCCTAGAATAATATATATATATATATATATATATACTCAATTCAGAAGAAGTAGACCTGTAATCAAAAATATCATAATCAGCAAGTAACCATAAAAAAACAGGACTTTGCAGATTTTTAGGACTTTGTCTCAAACAAACCTTAAGTATATAGAAAAACAAAACATATAAGAACCAACATCAAAGATTAATTTAGGGGAATCAACGAGGACAAATCATTTTGTGTTTTTTAGGTGGAACTATATACCACATGTTTAAGACTTTTGGAATATCCCATATTAAGTACTCTTCTAAATTTTTTATTTTGATTACATGTTCATTTGGAATTTATTAGGGAATATGGTATAAGATGTTGGTCTAGAACTAATTTCTCTTAGACTACTTTTCAGTTTTTCTAGAGGTCCTTATTAAATAGGTAATCCTTTCATAATTAATTAATATTATGGGGTTTATCAAGTATTGGAATATTGCATTAAATTTTGATTCTTTCTTCTCTAATCTCTTTTGTTAATTACTTTTCTCTTAATGCAAACTAAGACAACTCTGAGATACCACTACACATCTGTCGGATTGGCTAAGATGACAGGAAAAATGAATGTTGGAGGGGATGCAGGAAAACTGGGACACTGATGCATTGTTGGTGGAGTTGTGAACGAATCCAACCATTCTGGAGAGCAATCTGGAATTATGCCCAAAAAGTTATCAAACTTGTGCATACCCTTCAATCCAGCAGTGCTACTACTGGGCTTATATCCCAAAGAAATACTAAAGAAGGGAAAGGGACCTGTATGTGCCAAAATGTTGAATGGATGCCCATCAATTAGAGAATGGCTGGGTAAATTGTGGTATATGAATGTTATGGAATATTATTGTTCTATAAGAAATGACCAGCAGGATGAATACAGAGAGGCTTGGAGAGACTTACATGAACTGATGCTAAGTGAAATGAGCAGAACTAGGAGATCATTATACACTTCAACAACGATACTGTATGAGGATGTATTCTGATGGAAGTGGATTTCTTTGACAAAGAGACCTAACTCAGTTTCAATTGATAAATGATGGACAGAAGTAGCTATACCCAAAGAAAGAACACTGGGAAATGAATGTAAACTATTTGCATTTTTGTTTTTCTTCCTGGGTTATTTTTACCTTCTGAATCCAATTCTCCCTGTGCAACAAGAGAACTGTTCGGTTCTGCAAACATTATTGTATCTAGGATATACTGCAACATATCTAACATATATAGGACTGCTTGCCATCGAGGGGAGGGGGTGGAGGGAGGTAGGGGAAAAAATTGGAACAGAAGCGAGTGCAAGGGATAATGTAAAAAAATTACCCTGGCATGGGTTCTGTCAATAAAAAGTTATTATAAAATAAATTTTAAAAAATTACTTTTCTCTTGGCCAGTGCCAAATTATTTTTAAAAATTCCTGAAGTCTGAAAATGCAATTCTCTTATTTTATTTCGTTTTTTTTTTGCATTGATAGCTTTAGATTTTTGTTGCTTCAAAATAATTTATTATTTCTAGGTTTGTAAAGTATTTCTCAGTAGTTTTGTATAGGACTAAAATCTTTGAATTAACTTTTATGCTATTAACACTTTTATGATATTGACATGGTCGAGATATGAACCTTGAGTTATGAACCATTTGTTTAAGTTAATTATTTCTTTAAGGAGAATTTGAAATTGGATCTACACAGATATTAAATTTATTTTAGTAGATTGATTCCCAAATACTTTATGTATTCTATAGTTATTTTGAATGTGACTTTTCTTTCTATCATTGTTTCTTGGATTTTGTTATTATTCTATAGTAATGTTGTGGATTTTTCAGGGTTTATTTTGTAGCCTGAAACTTTGAGAAAACTTTTTGTCTCTATTAATTTTTTTTTATTTCATAGGGTTTTCTAAGTAAATCATTATAGTTTTAGCAAATAGAAGTATTTTCAACTCTTTGCCTATCTTTATTTTAAATTCCCTTGTCTTGTTAGCATTTCTAGAATTTTATTATACAATAGGAGAAAAAAGGAGAATCCTAGGAGGAAAAAGGAGAATCCTTGCTTTACTCGTGCAATTTATAGGAAAAACTTCTGGTTTTTCCTATTACACATGGTGCTTTTGCTTTTAGATAGATACTTTTACCATATTAAAAGTGATCTCTCTGTACCAAACTTTGTAAAATTTTTAGCATAAATGTTGTAGTTCTTTGAAGGATTTTTTTTTCCTTTAAGATAACTTGTTTTTGGATATTTGTGTTTTTAATATGTTTTTTTATTATGGTTATTATTCTCCCAATATTGAAACATTCTTGCATCCTGTGTATAATTCCAGCCTGGTTGATCTGGACATATACACATGCATGCATGCATGCACATATTGCTAAGTGTATATATTATTTTTGTTTTTTCTAGGATTTCATTTAATTTTTAAATATTAAATGACATTGACCTCTAATTTTCATTTTTTGCCTTATCCTTCTCTGATTTAGATGTCAAGACTTTTTCCCTCCAAAAGGGAGCTTTTTCTAAGTTTTTAAAAATAATTTGTATGGTGTAGATATTGTTTTTTAAAGTTTTCTAGCATTCTCCTAGAAATTCATCTGATGAAGTTTTTTTTTTTTTTGGTTTTGTTTTGTTTTGTATTTAATTAATAGATTCTATTTCCGTTTCTGAGACTGGATTTTTATAAGACCTATTTTCTCTTATGATATTTTGTTTGTTTGGATAGTTTATATTTTTTGAAGCTAATCCTTTTTTTCCATTTTTAGTTTATACTAGAATATTACAGGTTCTAAAATTATTATCATTTCTTCTGATTTTGTTGTGATTATCATTTTTATTTTTTTATAAAATAAAAAATAAAGAAAAATGATCATTTTTATCCTTTTCTTTTTAATCTAAAGATTTATCAGCTTCATGAGTCATTTAAAAGAATTAGTTTTTAATTTTTATCTGTTCTTTAGTCTTTTTGGTTTCCAATTTATCTAATTGTCCTGATTTTGAATCTGCTTATTTTAAATTAATTTAGTGGCTTTCTGATTTAAAAATCCATATCCCATTTGTTATTCTTCTCTTTTTGTGTTTTCTTGACATGTGTTTTTTAGTGATGTAATTTTCAAAATGAGAATTACTTTATAAACACTTAAGATATTTTGATATACTGTCTCATAGTTATCATTTTTCACATAATTATAATTGCTTCTATGATTTGTTATCTGACCAATGCATTACTTAGTATTTCATAATTAAGTATACATTTAGATCCATGTCTTTTTACTCCTTGAATTAATTTTTATTGCATTATTACCTGTAAACAATAAAACCACCTACTTAACAGACAAGCAATGACTATTAACTTATGTAAGATTCATTATAGCACTTAACCTATTGTCTATAGTTGTACCACTAATTTAACACAAAGGATCTACAACATTAGATGAATAAAAAAGAGATGAGTTTTTGTATAATTATTCCCTACCCAGTCTATTTAAACTACCTATTGACTTTAAAAAAAGGAGGTGAGGAATGAACAAAAGCAAAAACATTTTTTCCTACATTTCCAAGTTTTTATGATACAAAATGATCATACTGAGGGAATTGAAAAAATCCAGGAATCATAGCCTTGATACTTGATCTGCTTGCCAAATGGAGCAATATCACAGTAAGAACAACCCATAGAATACTACGGGCACTCTTATCTTAGCAAATTGTAAAAAGTAGTTGAAGGGAAAGGAGGACAACAGAGAATTATGCTGCTCCAGAATTCACAACTCACAGCATTATTGTGAGAACATTTGTATTAAAAGGTTGGGTCTTGATGCCAGTGATCAGCTTGAGATTGTTCAAAGAGTTTGTGTGATTTCCCAAATGCAATCAAGTCTCCTTTCTTTCATCAATTCAATTCTGGATCCAATTCATGGGGTATCAGCAGTGTCTCTCTCAGAAATGTGTTTGGATGGATTAACAGAATGATCCGGTCATATGACTTTACCATTGTCAGAGTTTGAGTTTTCTTTTTCTTCTGTAGAGTATAATCTTACTAGATGTGAAGTTAGATGACCTGTATTCAAACCCAATGTCATTACTCCATTACTTGTATGACCTTGGGTATATCATTTACTATTCAAAGAAATATATTTTTTTCCCCATTTGGACATTGTACGGCATCCTACAGAATGGACAAATACCTTTGGGAGACACACTCCAAATGCGTTTAAAGCTCTGATTAGCCTTAATGATCATCGAAAAAAGTTACTATATTTTTAAATAACTTTTTGTGATCTTTACATACAAATGGGAAATTACTTATTGGATTATAGGTTTTTTAGGCTAACTTTTGTTCTATCAAGTCAAAGTATTTTAGTAGTCAATAGTAAACAAATAAAATAATGTGATTGTGTATTCACTGTATCTTTTTTTAAAAATCAGTTTGTGATTCTATTTACATAATCTACTATAGAAAATTATTAGGAAAAATCTGCTGTTCTCTTCTTTCATTTTCATCCAGGATGCCCTTAATATGTGTGTAGACAATTTTCATAAAGATTTTATAAAGATAAGTATAAAGTGAGGATTTTAGGGGCAATTCCTGGATCAGACCAAATATGCACCAAGGAAATTCTGTGCTTGAAAACATTGTGTGCTTTCTGTCTTTCTGTTCTTAGAAAAGTTATATCAGGGAGAAAACATGAAAATAATGGGTAAAAAATTATCAATGATAATATTATTCCAAACAGGACAGTTAAGAGAACATCAATGACTCCTCCTTCATATTCTTACTTTTCTAAAATCTTTATAGCAACAATAATAATTCTTAACATTTACATAGTGCCTTAAGTGATGCAAAGCATCATATTATTATCTCATTTGATCTTTACAACAATCCTATGATATAGATGTTATTATCATTCCCATTTTACTGGTTAGAAAACAGAGTACTGACAGAAATTAAATAAATCATACAAGTAGTGAATGTCTGAGGTAATATTTGAATACTTTATAATCTTTTTGAGTGTTATCTATATAAATATTGAGGTGATTTCTCATGAAAATCTAAGAAAGGAAATTTACAGCTTTCTTTGAAAATTGAGTTATTAATATAAAATAATGACATTTAGCTTTTATGTAGTACTTTAAAGTCTGTGAAGTGCTATACATATATGTACTATATATGTATATGTATATATGTGTAAATATAAGCATACAAACATATATTTTAAACTTATAACAACACTAAGAGGTAAGTGCTATTATTATTCCTACTTTATAGAGGGGGAAACAGGCAGAAAGAAATTGCTTATCTAGACTAGTCACATAACTATAAAAGTATCTGAGTAAGACTTTGAACTCAAGTTTTCTTGTCTCCAAGTCTAGTGGTCTATCCAACAAGCCACTCAGCTGCCTACAGCGTATCTGTCAAAGTTTATAGCTAGGAAAACAATTTTTCTTTTAGTCTGTAAATAATTATGTTTTGCCTTGGAATATGTGAAGTTAAATACATAGAAAGTAAATACCTTAAAATAAAATTTAGTAGAAATAGCAAAGGTTGACAATTAGGTATTTGCTTGTCAAAGATAATTAGAGAAGGGGCAATAGGAGCAATACATATTCATTGAATAAGCCCTGCTATAGAGAATAAAAAGAGAAATACATGATTTAGATAGCCTTTATTCAAAAGGAGCTTCTCAGACTGATTGAAACATCTTTGGGAAAGGTGTCTATCTGGTATAATGATTCATTTTCCTTCCTGATGAGTGAAGCTCATCAGTCTGCTAGCAAATCCTTCCCTTAGTCAAATCTCATCCAAAGATTTGATCATCTCAAGCTAATTAGGAATCCAAAAAAGTTTGCCTTCATTTCTGAGGCTAAAAAAAATTTCTCATGTTTCCTTGTTATCCTTTCTCTTTTTTGCCTAGTTATGTCTACTCTCTCTTCCTCTTTTCCTCCTTCTTTTCCCTCCCCATTTTGTTCCCTCTTTCTCCCTCCCTCTCTCTCCTCTCTGTCTTTTTTTTCTCCCTTCCTCTCTTCTCTGATTCTCTCAGAAGACTATTTGTTAATACTATGACAAGGCAGAATGGCTTCATCCAAGCATGTGCTCATCTCACCTCATTGCATGAGTCTGATATCTGATAAGTTAGGCTGAACATCATTTTAGAGAAATTCATACTCTTGTGCAATAACATTGTCTAGACTAGTACTTCTGGGATGCTTGGGTAGTAAGTAGTTACATAGAGGATTGATTGTCAACCTTTTCCAAAGGACATATGTTAAGTAGCTCCTGAGTCCTTTCTTTGTGGAATATTTATATATGCACAAATAGACCAATAAGGCAGGCGATGGTCCTGACTATGTGTAAGAAGTGACTGTATTTATTGCCAGCTCTGATGGTCAGCAGTGGCTCTTGCAGGTGACAGGAAGAAGATCTCAGTTGCAGCAGCTGGGCGATATGCCAGTGAATCAGTAGTTGTGCTGTGAGTTGCTGACCCTTGAGTTATAGTTATAGTATAGCTTTTTATGAATATTCCACATCTTATGAGCAACATAAGTGAAAGGCACTAAACAGTATTGCTGCCCAGTACAAAACAGCTGCTCCCTGAGCTGTTCTTGGACCAAAGGTCGTTATTCATTTCTCTGGTCTGCATGGCTGCCTTTCCTAAATGACTCTGTCCCAGCATGTAAGTTTTGGCGTGCCATCCGAAAACCAGGGAACCCACAGCCAAGCATCCATTAGTGCCTGAAATCTGTAACGTGTGAAATTGATCATCCTTTTTTGCTCTGGCATCCCTCCACAGCTGCCCAAGGATCTGGGGAACCACATTGCTGCCAAATCCATCTGGTTTTGATTCCCTTGCACTTAATGAATAAAAACATTATTTTAGAGAAGTTTTTTTTTTTGAGACCAAAGGAGAGTATCTAGCCTTAGCCCAATGAGGCTAGATCAGTAGTATGTTCTTTATAGTTTGTTAGACTCAAGAAAAGGGATTCATGTACTAAATTAGATTAGCAATAGGAACATAATAGGTACTTCATACTTACAGATAGATTGATTTGAGAGCAGTTTTTATAGAAATGACTAACTACTCTTGTTACTATGTCACCCACTGTGTCCTTGAAGCAGTATTCAAGAAGAAGGAAGGATTTCTGATTTTAGAGCATGCAGTGATTAACCTTTTATTCTCTTCTGAAATTAGAAGATAATAATGAAGTCATATAGAACATGACTGATTTATTTGGAAGTTAAAGCTGAACTCTGTTGTTTACCAATGATAAATCATTTTATGGAGGCCCAAGTGGTGTCTAGTCTTTTTCATTTAACCAATTAAGGATGACCGCCAAAAAGAGAAGGAAAGAAATATATGTGGGAGTTGTTTTTTCTGAGAACACTAGATTTCACACTGGGTATTTTATATACTGTCTTGATCACACAGGTTCTTAAAACAGTAGAGCTTAGAAATCCAAGTGCAAACTCTTAATTTAAGAGTGAAGAAGTTGAAGCCCAGAGATTTGATACAAATGAATTAGAGGCAGAGAAACTCTGGGGATGATGTAAATTCCAAAGGAAGGCTTCAAGCCAGGGAGTCAGTAAAATTGCCACACTAGATATAGCAGCAGACGTGGAAGCCAAGATATAGACTAATCCAAATATCTAGCAATTGGAAACAAAATTGAGGGCTGGGGAAAGGGTGCTGTAGAAGAAAGAATAATGGGTAAGGAATTGGGGAACCAGGGTTGTATATAATCTCTGCTTTACAACTTACTATCTATGTAGCCCTGAACAAGTCAATCTCTTGGAGCTTCATTTTTCTTATCTGTAAAGTAGGGGTGTTGATCTACTGACCACTAAGGTCCCAGATACCTCTCAGTTTCCTTGACTGAGTCAGCAGTCATCTGAAATCTGGAATTCAGCAGAATATGGAAAAAGCAGATTCTGGTAAAAAGTGTTGCTATCATTGTTGAAAATTCTAATATTCTAAACACTCAGAGCATCAAAAAGGTATACCACATTTACTCACTACCCAATTCTATTATATTAAGCTAACTCTTGTTTCAGGCTTATTGTATACTTTTGAATAAATCACTTTTTTGTGCTTCATGTTACCTTAAAAATCTGAAACTCACCACTTCATATAATTATCATAGAGTTTTGATTTATCAAGAGATCTATAATGTAGGGGTGATAGAGCAATGGTTTGAAACAATAGGTCCTGTTTTGTTTAATTCTGAACAAGTCAATTTCTCTGTTCATCAATTTCTTCACCTTTAATTTAAAGGTGATTTCTAAGGCTGCAAATATTAATGTTTTACAAACCTGTGGTCATAATGTTTTACAAACCTGTGATCAAGGCAGTTTATAAAATACCCAATGTGAAAAATCAGTGTTCTTGGGAAAAAGTAGGCAAAACTATATAACTGACCCCTATATGCTAAAGACATTTACTATCCTTTAGAGATAGGATGCCTTCTGGGTCTTCTTAGAGTAGTCATGTGGCCCCAGTAGGTGCTAAAAGAGGCTTCCCATGGACCAAGACAAAGAGATTATGAACAATTAGCTAAGCTGTTTGGCAACTGACAATTTAGTCATGGAAGAGAGACATGAGGCTTTCCTTTGTTCTTTCAGATGTCTGAAAGAAGTAACTAAGACCTTATATATTTTGGAAACCACTAGAAAGGAATATTATGGAATGACTAAGTGAGCATTAGGATTCCCAAGAAGCCAATATTTTCTGCTAGTGAAAATGGAAGGGACCTTGATATCATGATAACAATTTACAAAGGGAGATCAGCAATTCTAGAATGAGTTTGGACAGAACATGATTTGTTTGGTTTCATTCTGATCCCCTGGAGTTATGAAAATAGCAGTTGCTTCTATTTATGTAGTGACAGTCTTTCTGGGAACATGGAACATTTTCAAAATTCTATAGGTTTTAAGGAAATATATAGGTGTATGAGGATTAAGTTACTGTTATTGTTTTGGAAATAATGGCAGTAATGTAGTGAGTGTCCCTGTATGTGTGTAAGCAGGAGTAAAGGGAGTGTAAAAGATAAGCCTTGAAGGGCTAAAAAGAATAGCTTTGTAGCAGTTTGGGTATGGCTCTAAAATTGTGATGCTTTTGTGAGAACCTAGTAAGCAAAGAAAAATCCCTATTTCCTGGGTTCATAATAGTCTGACTGTGTTTTCTTGGCCTTTAAGCACAATATGATTTATAAAAGGAGCTCTAGCTTTGGAATTAGAAGATGGAATGATGCATTGGAAAGTGTATTAGGCTTTGGAGTCAGAGTTTCAAATGTAAATATACCCATACTATCTATATGACTTCAGACAAGTCTTAATTTCTATGGACTTAGTTTCTTTATTTATAAAATGATACAATTGGATTAGATTATCTCATTTCTATTCCAGGTTTAATTCTATAATCTCTTGTGACCTGAGTTTTATATAAGCTAAGCTTAGTCACTAACAATGTGTGTGTGTGTGTATGCAAATATTTTAACTCTTTGCTTGTCAGATATGGAGCTCAAATTAGATTATTTCTAAAGTTTTCCATATACAGTCAGTGAGTCACATATATGTGCATACCCTCCCCCGATTAAAAAAGAATTATTAACTTAATAATACCTTTCTGTTACATTGCTTTTTTATAGACCCATGTTTAAACTGATTTTCTTTCCTGATAACTGTAATTTATTTGTTTGATCAAACTTATAGTAAAATCAAAGACATAATAGACTTTTTTAGTTCTGTATTTCTTGCAGTGATTTTATTAATAGACTAGGTCATTATAACTGGATCATTTTTCCCCTTGGATGAAGAATGTTTTTTCTTGCCCTCAAGGTTTCAATTTTCACTGTCACAAGAGGTTGCTTTCTTTATGTAGTTGGCCATCTTTTTCCCCCCTTCGTCTGCAAAGAATTTCTCAACTCCTTAGATTTGACCCCTTCCCCCATATGTGTAGCCTTCAATCAAGCATTACATTTTTCTTCCAAGGGAAAATATTTTCATTACTTTGGGTGCAGTATCTGTGGCTATATTGTAGGATAGTAATGTAATGTCTCTGCAATTGAGTAGCCACGTAGACAGAGTCTAGCTGGATAAAAGTCTGAGAATAGAAGATAATAACCCTTAATTTAATACAACATGCCTAATAAACTCTTTGCATCATGCCATTGAAACAGTGTGTGACCTTTAAAAGGATTTGTGGCAAGATATATCACAATACAGAAGATCTGACTATTTTTGTGTCAGTGATAAGTAATACTGCCAATATGGTATTGCAACAAGAAACCAAAGATTAGTTCTGGCAAGATGGCAGAGTGAGAGGTGATGAAGAGACAACCTCCTCAATGAAGAATAGATAAAAGTCTCCTCTCCTGATTTAAAAATGTACTGTTGCTGGTTCTTCAGTTGTTTTACTTGTATTTGACTCTTGTTTGAGGTTTGCTTGGCAAAGATACTGGAATGGTCTGTGCTTTCCTTCTGCAGGTAATTCTATAGAAGAGGAAACTAAGGTAAACAGAGTTAAGTGACTTGCCCAGGATCACACAGCTGGTAAGTTTCTGAGGCTATATTTAATTGAGGATGATGAGTCTTCCTTATTCCAGACCTGGCACTTTGTGCATTGTGTCACTTAGCTACCCCCTAAAAAATATAAGTACCCAAAAGTTCTTTCTTAGAATTTGGAGGAAATGGAGAGGAAAAAGGCTACCTAATTCCATCCCTACTTCTCCAGGCTATGAACCATTGTTGGATCTTAACTTTGGTTTAAAAAAAGAAAAGAAAAAAAGGAAAAGATTGGTATTTTGAATGAGTTAAAACAAAAACCAAACAGGAAGATTTTCCAAGCTTATTTTAGAACTTAAAGTTGGTTCTATATGTGTACAATTAAAGAACTCATATTAATTTGGAGTATAATTTTTGATACTTTACAATAATTGAGAACTATAATAATTGATGATTAAAAGTTAATTACCATCTTTTTCTGCTTAGATAATATGTAGATTCACAATAAGTATAGCTAATTTTGGGGATGTTATGGGTTCTAGTCCTATGATTTCATTGGTGTGAAAACTCCAAGTGAGGAAATTCCTCTTACCAATGAAGGTCAACACATGCTTTACAATTTACAATCTTTGAGAATTGTCTGGGATGAGATGTCAGGTAGACTGACTTATCCAGAGTAGTCACAAGGGCTAGTACATGTCAGAAGCAAAAATGATCCTATTTCTTCCTAACAAAATCCAACTCTTTGTTGTTTCATTTCCTTTGGCCTATAAATGTAATAAACCTGTCAAGAAGCAAGTTTTATTTACTGATTTGCTAGCTCTTTATGATAAGCATTTTGCTTTTCAGAAGCCTACTAATTATTCCTTTAATCCAACTTTCTGGAATTTTGCTAAGAATCAAATTCAAGTTCCCTTGTCTATATTTTGTAAACCACACAGTTTCTGCCTCTAAAAAATTAGTCTCATTTGCCCCAAACTAATCTGCCTACACTTCCACTCTTCAATCTCCCACAGATTCCTAGTAATGTCTCAGCAACCACATCTGCTAGTACTTTTTACCATCCTAGTATGTGATTCACAGAGGTCTGCTTGATCAGGGCAAAGGTCATAAAGGGTAGTGGAAAAAAAATGAGGAAGGGCATTTATTTATTAGCACAGGTTTTTAAGGTATGGAGAAAATATTCTAGATCAATGATCTCAACTCCTCCTATTTGATAGATGAGCAACCTGAGATGATTCACCCTTTTGAGCTCAGCTCTTTTTTCCATTTCATTTGTCAAATGTCTATCCTTGCTTCTTTTGTGGATCTTTTACTTCTCTTTGAATTTTGAGATGAACTGGCACAGTTACACATACTTTATATTTCCTTTAGTCAGCTTTCTTTCTGGTCAAGGGTTCTGTCCATCCCAGGGGAAGTCCAGAAAAGAACATCTGTGCCATTTTTTTTTCTAGAAAGTTTTCTCCAAGTGCTTCTTTCTAGGATTTTTATTTGGCTTTAGTTTGTCCTCTGCTGTACCCCATTAAACAGTTGGAATGCAAGACATTAACTGTAGCTCACTTTATGAGATAAAGCAGCATAAAGGTAAGAGCAATGGAGTTAGTTCCAGGAAACTTGGCTTCATATCCCAATTCACATTCTTTTTAGCTGTGTGACCATGGGAAGGCATTTAATCTTTCCAAGTCTGCATCTGCAGTGTGATAATATTTATTAAAAAAGGGAATTGACTTAGCTATACCTCAGGTTAGTTGTGATTAAAAAATACTTTCTAAAGCTTAAAGTAATACATGAATGTGATTATAATAATATTATTATTATTATATGTCTATTATAATAGAATAATTATAATGTTGTAATAGAATAGAAATTATAATAGAATATATAATAATAAAATTATATATTAGATTCCCAGCTTCTTAAATGATGCTTCATGATATCCCATATGGGGTCTCATAACTGAATGTGGGAGACACAAAATAATAATTTGTTATCGGTGAATGTTTGATTTGTGTTCCTATTTTCTATACCTGAGGTCATGTAAAAATTTCTTTGGTGAAAAGGGGTCACAAGAGGAAAAATTTAAGAAGGCTTATATTAGATATTAGAAGTATATATATATATATAATTATGTAATAATTTAATAGTGACTTGATCTATTTATTATATAACACACAAATATATATGTATATTAATGCATGAAACAAAATTACTCTAATACAAGATTATTAATAAATATTTAGTATAATATTTAGTTTTATTTTGGTACAGACTTAAAATCTTCTCAGTCTGAAGAATATTCTAGTGTGAAAAATCAGTCCACTAATGCAGATTGGAAACTTTTCTATACCATGCTACCATTATATGATCACTATAATATCTACATCATTGTTATCATCATAATATTCATCTCATTCTCATATTTTGATGAAATTTAGTTAGAAATGATGAAGGGATAAATTATTATTTTATATTTGATATTTTGAAGATTACTGCATAGGTGGATAAAATGAGGTGGGTTTTTTTTCATAATTGACTAATAGCAGCTCACTTAGCATCTTTAGTATAACTCCAGAGGCAGAGAGAACAACAGGAACTATATGTAACATCCTTATGCCCACAAAATTTTGATTTTTTTCTAGGTCTCTTTATTTTGAAAGTTTTCATTGCATATAGTTTGGATATTATATTTAGTATGCCACATTTATTAAAATGTTGTCAAGAATTTTTTTCTGGTTTAATATAATAATAATCTGGTTTAATAGTATTATGGACAATTGTAAGTAACAGTTTTGTGTTAATATTCTGGAATCTAATAGAGGTTATTTGTTGAATTTCCAAGAGTATTTGAGGGAATAACCCTTGTACTAGGAGGGTTTTGTCAGTTGTTCATTGAAAATTTTCTGATGTATATTTCTATCCACATAATTGTATCTTTCTAGATATTCTGTTGCTTTCAATTTCCTTTTCAAACTGCAATAAAATACTGCACTTATCTCTATCATTGTTCTTCTTAATGATAACTTTAAAAAATAATTTCTGGTTGTAGTAACTTGGTTGTGAATCTTTATCATAAAGGTCACCATTTCTGTAAACAAATTCTCATAACTTAGTTACCTGTTCAATTTTTCCTTATCAACATATTGAGATTCTTACTACACGTATTCATGACAAAATTGTGGAATCCTATTGGAAATACAAGTTATCAGCTAATGTTTAGATTTAGGTGTCAAAGTGTACTATCTGATGTTGGTGATCTGATTTATTACTAAATCTTTATCAATCTGAAGTGATTACTACAGAGTAGTAGCTCAAACTTTGTAATCGGAATGCTTGTACAAGACACTCCAAGTTTATAAGATTCTCTGGGACACTCACTAAATAGATAAATTTAAATTCAGCTGTTTTTCAGTCATGTCTGACTCTTCATGATCCCATTTGGGGTTTTCTTGGTAAAAATACTGGAATGGTTTGCCATCTTCTTCTCCAATTTATTTTACAGATGAGGAGGCTGAGGCAAATGGGGTTAAATGACTTGCCCTAAGTCACACAACTAGTAGATATTTGAGGTCAGATTTGAACTCAGAAAGATGAGCCTTCCCCTGACTTCAGTCCTAGTGTCTATCCACTGTGCCTCCTACCTATCCCCTACTTACTAGACAGTAAATTAGAAATTTCCCACCCTCATTTCATAGGATGTTTTCTTTAATTCCCCTTTTGTGTGAATTTCTGAGTTTTTCAGTAGATCAGTCCTTCAGGGATTGGCATAAGGGAAATGTTCCATGTTTGTATTCCTGGGAGGGCAGGACTCCCTTATGGTCTGTGCTAGTTCTGTCTACCTATTGAGAGAAGAAAGATATAGAGAGCTAATGAGATAGTTGGGGTGATGGCCATGGAAGAGAACTAGTCCCACATTAGGTTTATTTAGCTAATATCAAAAGCCCTCTTACTTCCCAGGGCATTGTACTCTCACTTTTTGCAAGTAGATAGCAAAAATGTGAGAATATCTATTTGGAGAGCAGAGTCTAAATTAAATATGGGAACTGACTTTATCCTTTATTTCACCTTGACTTATGCTTCTTCAAGGAAGCACTTGTGGTCAGACTTATAGACCATAGCTCAAGGTTCCAGTTTTTCTTTATTTATAATGTTATCAGAGAGTCCCTATATGGGGGAGAGACCAAAACATCTGGAGATAAACGGCATATTATACTTTTTAAAAAGCTTGTCTCATGTAGACGTAGCCTTAGGCATAGGGAAGAATCTCATTATGAAGCCAGGCAAGAGAGCTAGTCTGTCAAGATGTTTGAAACATTTAGCCCAAAACAAATATTGATAGCTATTATAGGGAAAGGCATGTGAGAAAAAAAACAAAGCAATAATAATTCACAAGTTACCATTTACTACACTGGAAATTATCCTAATCAGAAATCTACATTTCCTTAAAACCTTTCTCTTGCTAATAATATCATCATAACTATTTCCCCTGAAAGAGTTATCACCCAAAATGGTTTATAATAATAGTGGTATTGCTTTCAGCATGTGAGTTTTTTTTTTATAGGTTTATATCTTATTTTTTTCTAAAGAGTCTCCAATTATGTTTTTATTCTGAAAAAAAATACATCACCATGGACATTTTAAATTTTCAACTTACTGTCTAGTGTCCTAAGTTATCTTGCAGACTTTCAGCTTCTCCACATTTACTATAACAATCTCAAGTGTAATTAAAACACAGCAGTGCAATTTATAGAGTTCTGGTAAAGAATATATTTTATGTATGCTCTGCTGAATTAGATTAGAATAACTTTTTTTGGAATCACTCACCACCAATTATGGTTGTAAGTCCAGTAGGGAGATATAGAAGGTGTTTTGGGCTTAAAAGGTTTCAATATTGTCAGTGTGGGATACACTTTTATGATTGAGAGATAGTTTATTGATTATATTATTATTGATAGGGAAGTAATGATTATGATGGACTTGACTGAATTAGAGACAGTCAGATACTACAGCTATCACACATTCTAGGATCTTTTTGTAAGGGTCCATAGAAATCAACCACCTAACACATAAAACTCCTGTTTTTTGATTCTAGAAGGGGACTAGAGGACAACATCATGGAATGGAGCAATGATTTGTAGCATAATATCACACATGTTGAAAGTTTGGCAATCCTAAATAATTATGTATTTAGGTCCTCTGGAAAAATTAAATAGAGAAGTATGTGGGTACACTTTTCTGAATGTAAAATTCATATGCAGAAATTTAAAACAGTTCCTAGAATAAATTCCATGCTTTTCAAAATCTCTTTAACATACATTATCATCTTATCTATTGAATTCAGCAGCTCCATGAGTAGTAAGTAGCCAGTGAGAAGATCTACATTCTAGATTCTATATCTGACACTATGGTCTTCAATATCCTCCTGGGCCTTTGTTTCCTCACTTGAATAACAAGGGAAGTGGTTGAAGGCTGCTTCCAGTTCTAAAATTCTATTATTCTTTTTTGGGGGTAGGCAATTTTTAAATCATTTTCTAGACCATAACATAATGGTTCTAGATTTATTAGGATACTTGGAGATGGTCTATTCCTTTGCCCTAATTTCAGATTTGACTTGCCAAGGGCAGCAAATCAGAATATTCACAAACCTAGACCCTCTTACTCTAGAGTCAATATTATTTGAATTCCATTGCCTCTGAGTGATGAAAAGTGAATTTCAGTAAGACTAAGTTGCTACCTTTTCACCATATAGTCAATTAGTTGCATAACTAACAGAAGAATCCATTTTTCCTGACTACTTAGTCTGGTGAGATTTCTAGTACACTACCTAGAGATATCTACTTAGGAATATTTAGAGCATTTGAACTATGTATTTCAATAAACTTTCTCTGCCATAATTTAAATATGATCCACAAACACTTATAGGTTAGTGAGGTGGTGTACTGGATAGAATATCAAGCCTGAAGTCAGGTAGATTCATCTTCCAGAGTTCAAATCTTGCCTCAGATACTAATTAGCTGTGAGATCATGGGCAAATCACTTAAACTTGATTGCCTCAGTTTCCTCATCTTGAAAATCAGCTGGAAGAGAAAATTGCAAACCTCTCCAGTTTTCTTTGTCAAGAAAACCCTGAATGGATTCACAAAGAATTAGACACAACTGAAATGACTGAACAACTATAATGTGAATCCTTAAAATATGTAACCAAAATATCAGTATTTAGATCTACTATACTATAAGTACTGAAAAGCAAGTTGTTACTCTGTCCTTCCCTCCCCCATGTCCAATACTATGCTCTGCATCTTATAGGAAATTATTACCTGTTTGTTGCACAAATAGATTTTGTGTCTCAAATATATACAATTCTTTGTCCATCTATTTGCTGTATTTTGGATAAGTGACTCTACTTTTATTTTTTAATCAACCTGGATCAGCCTCATATTTTATTTTTCTTTTTTTAAATAGTATTTTATTTTTCCAAAAACATGCAAAGATAGTTTTCAATATTCACCTTTGCAAAACCTTGTGTTCCAAATTTTTCTCCCTCCACTCCAGCAAGGTGGGGGGGAGCAAGCTATCCAACATAGGTTAAACTTGTACAATTCTAAATATATTTCCATATTCATCATATGTACTGAAAAATCACACCAAAGCTGAAAGAACAAAAAATGAGGAACAAACCCCAAGCAAACAGTAACAATAACAACAAAGGTAAAATGCTATGCTTTGACTCACATTCAATCTCCATAATTCTCTCTCTGGATGCCATTGGCTCTTTCCATCAAAAGTCTGTTGGAATTGCCTTGAATCACCTCATGGCTGAAAAGAGTCAAGCCCCTCACAGTTGATCATCACATAATGTTTTTGCTGTGTACAATGTTCTAAGTTGGTTCTACTGACTTCACTTGGCATCAGTTCATGTAAGTATTTCCAAGCTTTTCTTAAATCAGCCTACTTGTCATTTCTTATAGAACAATAATATCCCAATATATTCATATATCATAACTTTCAGCCATTCCTCAATTGAGGGGCATCTATTTAGTTTCCAGTTTCTTGCTACAACACAAACGGTTGATACAAATATTTTTACACATGTGAGTCCCTTCTCCTATGTTTTATGATTTCTTTGGGATATATACCTGGTAGAGAAACTCCTAGATCAAAGGATATGCACAGTTTGATAGCCTTTTGGGCATTGTTCATAAATTGCTCTCCAGAATTGTTAGATCATTTTACAACAACAACAACAACAACAGCAATGTATTAATGTTCCAGTTTTCCTATATTTCCTCTAACATTTATCATTATTTTTCTCATCATCCTAGCCAAGCTAAGAGGTGTGATGTGGTAACTTAGAGTTGTTTTAATTTGCATTTCTCTAATTAATAGTGATTTAGAGCATTTTTTCCACCATATATCAAGTAAAAAATGACTTTGCATTCTTATAAATTTGAATCAATTCTCTACATATTTTAGAAATGAGGCTTTTTTTCAGAAACATTGTATGTAAAATTTTTTCCCAGTTTTTTACTTCCATTCTAATCTTGGTTGCATTGGTTTTGTTTGCAAAAAGCTTTTAAATTTAATGTAATCAAAGCTATCCATTTTGCATTCAATAATGTTCTTTAGTTTTTCTTTGGCCATAAATTCCTTCTTTCTCCATAGATCTGTGAGGTAGACTATACCTTCTTTTCCTAATTTGCTTAAAATATCACACTCTATCTCTAAATCATGAATCCATTTTGACATTAATTTGGTATAGGGTATTAGATGTTGGTCAGTGCCAGTTTCTATTATACTATTTTTTTGGTCAATTTTTTGTTAAATTGTGAAGCTGGAGTCTTTGGGGTTATCAAACACTAAATTACTACAGGCATTGATTGCTGTGTCTTGTAAGCCTAATCTAGAGTTATCTGCCACTCTATTATCCAGTACCAAATGATTTTAATGACCACCACTTTATAATATAATTTTAGGTCAGCTACAGCTAAGCCACCTTCTTTAAAATTTTTTTTTTATTATTAATTTCCTTAAAATTCTTTATCTTTTGTTCTTCCAGATAAATTTTGTTATTATTTTTTCTAGCTCTATAAAGTAATTTTTTTGACATTTTGATCAGTATAGCACTAAATAAATAAACTAATTTAGATAGAATTGTCATTTTTACTATATTAGCTCAGTCTACTTAAGAGCACTTGATATTCTTCCTTTTATTGAGATGTAACTTTATTTGTGTGAAAACCATTTTGTAATTGTATCCATATAGTTCCTGGCTTTGTCTTTATAGATAGACTCCCAAATATTTTATATTATTTACAGTTATTTTAAATGGGATTTCTCTTTCTATCTCTTGCTACAAGCTTTGTTGCTAACATATAGAAATGCTAATGATATGTGTGGATTTGTTTTATATTCTGCAACTTTGCTAAAGTTGGTAATTGTTTCTAATAGTTCTTTAGTATTCTCTGAAGATAGTATTCATCTGCCAAGAGTGATAATTTTGTTTTCTCTTTACCTTCCTTCAATTTCTAATTTCTTTAATTTCTTTTTCTTCTCTTAACTGATGAGCTAACATTTCCAGTTATTGCCTACTATTTAATAGTGGTGGTGATATTGGGCAACCTTGTTTTGCTCTTGATGTTATTGGGAATGCTTCTAATTTATTCCTTTTACATGTAATGCTTGCTAAAGATTTTAGATAGATGCAATTTATGATTTCAAGGAAAACTCCATTTATTTCTAGTGTTTTTAATAGGAATGGATCTATATTTTGTCAAAAGTTTTTTTTCTCCATCAATTGAGATCATCATATGATTTCTGTTAGAATGGTTATTGATGTTGTCAATTATGCTGATAATTTTCCTCATATTGAACAAGTCCTGCATTCCTGGTATAAGCCCTACTTGTTCCTGGAGATAAATTGCAGCAATCTCTTTGCTAATATATTTTAAGGTTTTTTTTTTGCATCAATATTCATTACGGAAATTGGTCTCTGTTTTGGCCCTTCCTCGTTTAGGTATCAGCATCATATCTATGTCATAAAAGGAATTTGGTAGAACACCTTTTTTGTCATAAAAGGAATTTCGTAGAACTCCTTCTTCTCCTATTTCCCCCAAATAGTTTATGCAGTATTGGAATTAATTATTCTTTATCAGGGGTCCTCAAACTTTTAAAATAGGAGGGCAGTTCACTGTCCCTCAGACTGTTGGAGGGCCGGACTATAGTAAAAACAAAAACTTTGTTTTGTGGGCCTTTAAATAAAGAAACTTCATAGCCCTGGGTAAAGGTGATAAATGTCCTCAGCTGCCGCATCTGGCCCACAGGCCATAGTTTGAGGACCCCTGCTAAATGTTCAGTAGAATTGATCTGCAAATCCATCTGGCCCTGGATATTTTTAACTTGAGGAATTCAGTAATGACTTTCAACTTTTTCTAAAATGGGGCAATTTAAGTAATTTATTTCCTCTTCTGTTAATCTGGACAATTTATATATCTGTTAATCTGGGTAAATATTCACCCATATTGGTTAGATTTTCAGATTTACTGCCATACAATTGGGTAAAATAACTCTTAATTATTGCTTCAATTTCTTTTTCATTGGTAGTAAATTCACCTTTTTCACTTTTGATGCTGATGATTTGTTTTTTACTTTACTTTTTCTAATCAAATTAACCAAAGGTTTCTCTATTTTGTTAGTTTTTCATAAAACCAACTCTTATTTTATCAAATTGGTTCAAGAGTTTTCTTAGTTTCTGGAAAATGAATGAATGCCCATCAATTGGAGAGTGGTTGAGTAAATTATGGTATATGAATGTTATGGAATATTATTGTTCTATAAGAAATGACCAGCACGATGAATACAGAGAGGCTTGGAGAGACTTACATGAACTGATGCTAAGTGAGATGAGCAGAATCAGGAGATCATTATATACTTCAACAACAATACTGTATGAGGATGTATTCTGATAGAAGTGGATATCTTTGACAAAGAGAAGCTCGAACTCGGTTCCAATTGATCAATGATGGACAGAAGCAGCTACACCCAGAGAAGGAACATTGGAAAATGAGTGTGAACTGTTTGCATTTTTGTTGCTTCTTCCCAGATTATTTTTACCTTCTGAATCCAATTCTTCCTGTGCAACAAGAGAACTGTTTGATTCTGCGCACATATATCTAGGATATACTATAACATATTTAACATGTATAAGACTGCTTGCCATCTAGGGGAGGGGATAAAGGGAAGGTAGAGAAAAGTTGGAACAGAAGCGAGTGCAAGGGATAATGTTATAAAAAAATTACCCAGGCATATGTTCTGTCAATAAAAAGTTATAATTAAAAAAAAAGTTTTCTTAGTTTCAATTTTATTAAATCTTTCCCTTGAGTTTCAGAATTCAGAATTTATATTTAATTGGAGTTTTTATTTTGTTCTTTTTCTAGCTTTTGTATGCCTAATTCATGGATTTTCTCTTTTTATTTATCTAAGCATATAATGATATAAAATTTCTTCTAACTGCTTTGACAGCATCCCATAGTTTTGATATGTTGTCTCATTATTGTCATTCTTTTGGATGAAATTATCGATTGTTTCTATGATTTGTTGTTTGATCCACTCATTCTTTAGGATTAGATTTTTTAGTTTCCAATTTTTGATCTATTTTTCCATGGCTCTTCATTACATGTAATTTTTATTGTATCATAATATGAAAAGGAGGCATTTACTATTTCTGCCTTTTTGCATTTGATTGTGAGGACAATGGTCAATTTTTATATAGATGCCATGTATCATGAGAAAAACATATATTACTTTCTAGCCCCATTCAATTTTCTCCAAAGGTCTATTATACCATATCATACCGTACAGCATATCTATCATATCATTCTAAAAGTCTATTCACCTCCTTAACTTGTTACTGTTATTTTATGGTTAGATTTATCTAATTATGAAAGAGGGAGGTTGGGATTTCCCTACATGTATAGTTTTGTAACTCAACTTCTCTTGTAAGAATTTGGATGCTATACTATTTGGAATATAAATAGTTAGTATTGATATTTCTTCATTATCTAAGTTATACTTTATCAAGATACTGTAGTTTCTTTCCTTTTCTCTTTAAATGAAATCTATTTTTGCTTTTGCTTGATTTGAGATAAAGATCACTACCCCTGCTTTTTTTTTTTTTTTTTAAACTTCAGCTGAAGCAAAATAGATTCTGTTCCAGCCTTTTTAGGCTTATAGTCTAAAAACTTTAGGCCTTTTTGACCTACCCCACCCACTGCCTTACTCCTACCACCCTTCCCCCTTTCTCTTACTAGTGTTTTTTTTTTTAAATTCACCCCACCCATTCATCTTTTCTTCTATCAATCCTTCCTCCTTTCTCTTATCTTTTTCCCTGATTTTACCCTCCATTCTATAGTGCTCCTCCTTTTTTCTTTCCTCTTTCTCCTCCTACTTTTTTTTATAGTATTAGATAAATTTCTATATCCAACTGAATAATTAAATTATTCCCTCTAAGAATCAAAGCTGATGAGATAAAGCTTAAGACAATGCTCATCTCCCTCCTTTTCCACCTCCCATTGTGATAGGTCTTTTGAGCCTCTTGGTATGAACTAATTGTCCCATTATACCTTCCTTTCCCCCTTTTTTCAGTATAAACCTTTTCCTGAATTTAATGTATTTTTCTTTGATGTCATCACATTAGGGACCATTCATACCCACATCTTCAATCCATGCGATGTCCCTTTCTGTCTGCCCCAGTAAAAAATAATTTGCAAGAGTTATAAGTATTGTTTTCCCATTTAGTGATGTAAACAGTTTAATCTTTAAATATATATTTTCCCTCTGTTTACCTTTTTATGGTTCTCTTAAGGTCCTGTGTTTGTAGATTAAATTTCCTGTTTAGTTCTTGTTTTTTTAATAGAAATGATTGAAAGTCTCTTACTTCATTGAAGCTCCATCTCCTCCCTTGAAAGATGATGCTGAGTCTCTCTGGGTAGTTAATTCTTGGTTGTATCCCCAGATCCTTTGCCTTCCAGATTATGGTATTCCAGGGTCTCTGACTCTTTATTGTAGAAGCTGCCAGATCCTGGGTAATCCTGACTGTTGCTCCTTGATATCTGAATTGTTTTTGTCTGGCAGCTTGCAGTATTTTTTCCTTGAGATTGTTGTTTTGGAGTTGCACAACAATATTGGAGCTTTTCTTGTGGGATCTCTTTCCAGAAAGATCCATGGATTCTTTCAATGAGTATTTCTTCCTCTGTTTCTAGATTATTGGGGCAGTTTTCCTCAATGATCTTTTGTAGAATGCTATCCGGGCTTTATTTACTTATTTATTTTGGGGGGGGCGGTCATGGCCATCAGGTAAGACAATCATTTTTAAATCGTCTCTTCTGGACCTATTTTCCAGGTCAACTGTTGTTCCAATTAGGTATTTCACATTTTTTTCCATTTTTTCATTCTTTTTAATTTGTTTGGCTGATCCTTGCTGTCCCACAGAGCCTTTAGATTACATTTTCCTTGTTATAGTTTTTAATGTGTAATTTTCTTAAGTTATGCATCTTTTTCCATTTGTTTTTTTCTACTGTTTGAGCTGTTTTCTTCAGACATTTTTTTCTCCTTCCTTTTTCAAACTGTCCACGCTCTCCTGCATACCTCTCATTTCCTTTCTCATTTCTTCTCCTACTTCTCTTATTTGCCTTTTAAAGTCTTTTATGAGCAGCTTGAGCTCAATTCATATTATTCTTTAGAATTCCTCCGTGGACAGTTTATCCTGGTCTGAGTTTGGTTTAGTCTTCCTCGTCACCATAACAGCTTTTATAGTTTCTTGTTCATTTTCTTTCCTTTTCTTTTGGGTATTGACTCTTTTTTTTTTTTTTTTTCATTTATATGTTCGGGCTCTGTGAAGGAGCTTCCTGTGCAGCTCTGAGCCTCGGCTTTGACACAGCGCCCCCTTGTGTTTGCAGGAAGTAGCTTTGTCCGCTCTGTGCAGCAAACAGCCCGGTTTCCGGGTTTCCTTCTGAGCAGGGACTGGAGGCTGCCCCCTGCTGAGCCAGGACTCCGGGTTTTACTTGCTAATTTACTGTGGGTAAGACTCATTAGTTTCCCCAGGATCTATCTGACCTGCGCTAAACACCCTTTTCACGCCAGTGAGACTGACCCTTGTTGAAGTTTGTTCGTTCTATCTTGATCTAGAGATTCTGTCAGACTGTTCCGAGGCTTGGTTTCCTCTGGTTTTTGAGGGAAACTGAGAGAGCTCAAGCAGCTTCCTGACTTTTTCTACTATATAAAATTATCATATAAATGTCTATTTTTCTCTTCCCTCCCCCACCTTAGAGATGGCTATTATTAAACATTATATAAAATATTAAAATATATAGTTATATTCACATATATGTAAAATCATTCTCTACATATAGTTCTTATTTATCAATTCTTTCTCGATGCAGATAGTGTCTTCCTTCATAAATCCTTTGTAGTTTATTCGTGCATTTATAATAATGAAAGTAATTCAGTCACTCAAAGTTGTTCTTAAAACAATATTGCTGTTAGCATGCCCCAGTGGTTCTCAAACTTTTGTTTTTAGCATTTCTTTATATCATTAAAATTGTTGACGATGTGTCCCAAGAGTTTTTCTTTGTATATATTTATACATATTTGCCATATTAGAAATAAAAAAAAATTTGAATTTGCAGACATTGGAAAGGGTTCAGAGACCCCCAGGATTATCTGGACCACATTTTGAGAACAATTGCTGTATACAATGTTCTTTTGGTTCTGCTTATTTTGCTCTTTTTTTATTTCATTCAAGTGTATCCATGTTTTCCTAAAATCATTGTGCTCATAATTTCTTATAGCATAGTAACATTCCATTGCAATCATACACTACAATTTGTTCAGCCATTCTCTAATTGACGTGCATCCCCAGTTCTTTGCCACTACTAAAAGTCACTATAATTATTTTTATAACATATAGGTTCTTTTCCTCTTCCTCTAATCATCTTTGGAAATAGACTGATTATTAATATTCTTGGTTCCAAGGGCAGTTTAATAAGTCATTGGGCACCATTCCAGAGTGCTCTCCAAAATTAGATCATTTCACAGTTCCACTAATTGTGAATGTGTCTCAATTTTCCCACATTCCTTCCAATATTGATTATTTTCCCCTTCAATTATTTCAGCTAATCTGACAGTTATAAAATGATCTATGAAAGATGTTTTAATTTAAATTATTTCTAATCTATAATTATTGAGAGAATTTTTCATATGACTCTAAATTGTTTTGATTTCTTCACTGTAAAACTACCTGTTCGTATCCTTTGATCCTTTATCAATTGAGGAATGACTTGTATTCTTATTAAGTATTTGAGATATGAGACCTTTTTTTTTGTATTCTTATTATGTATTTGAGATATGAGAGTTTTATTTGAGAAACTTTCTCTAAAAGTTTTCCCCCAGTTTTTTGCTGTCCTTATGATCTTGGCTATTTAGCCAAGTATTTTATTTGTTTAAAATCTTCTAAATTTAATATGCTTGAAATTATCTATTTTTCACCTCACACTATTGTTTATCTTATACATATTTGCCACATTACAAATAAAAACCATTAAATTAAATTAAAAACTCATACTCACAAATTGTTTCTCCATAAATCTTATAGGTAATATGTTCCATGTTCTTCAAATTTTCTTGTAATCTCTTTTTATATCTAGGTCATGTACCCATTCTGATTTTTAGGTAAATGATATAAGGTATCCATCTGTGCCCAGACTGCTTTCAAGATTCGTTGGCGTGTCATTTCAGCTATGTCCAACTCTCATGATCCCACTTTGGGATTTTCTTTAAAGATACTGGAGTGGTTTGCTATTTCCTTCTCCAGCTCATTTGACAGATGAAGGAACTGAGAAAATAGGGCTAAGTGACTTGCCCAGGGACACATAGCTAGTAAGTCTCTCAGGCTGGATTTGAGCTAGTAAATCCCTTAGGCTGGATTTGAATTCAGATCTTCCTGATTCAACAGCTGGTAAACTGCACTGTACTACCCTGCTGCCCTTTATTTTATATTAGCCCAGCTTTATATGTTTTTATATTAGCCCAGAATGTAATCCTCTGATGACATTTCAGAAATAAAGGACAGTTGTGGGCACTGAATTGACAATCTAGGATTGCTTTTCTTTAATTTGTACCAGCTGTCTTTTTTAAAGATGGCCAATTCCTTTCTTCAAATTGTCATTTAAATGTAATTTTACATGATCACAGGTATATGGTAAACTGCTATTGTCTTCATCCTCTGTTCAAACTGAATTTTATAAAAATTACCTTGAATTCCTTTATGCTTATTTGGCAGCAGTATTTAAATACAGAAATGTAGAGAAAAGAATAGATCATTTGTGAGGTTTTTGTCTACTAGTCAAGCTCAATTAATTAAACATGCCATCATACTGCTGAGATTGATTTTTTTTTCTTTTGCCCAATTTCCAACAGCTAACCTCTTTCCCCACATACCCACTCAGAAGCAGTTTGACAGTAGAGATTTTCAGAACCCTGGAAACAACAGTAGGTTCTATGAACTTTTAATTGTGTTGTCAACATATTATCATAATTAGTATTTTGTCCTCTATTAAGAACCCACATCCTTTAGATGGAGAAGTTTTATTTTATTTTATTTTATTTTTTACTCAGTAATTAATTGTAATCATCTAGGTAGTAAAATTCCAATTAGACTTTTTCTGAGGGAAAAGGGAAAAAAATGTCACAGGAATACAAGCTATTACCATCTTTAGAGTAAGTCTGAAAAAGATAGTAACTTTTTCTTCCTTCCTTCCTTCCTTCCTTCCTTCCTTCCTTCCTTCCTTCCTTCCTTCCTTCCTTCCTTCCTTCCTTCCTTCCTTCCTTCCTTCCTTCCTTCCTTCCTTCCTTCCTTCCTTCCTTGTCTTTTTTCTGTTTTTTTCTTTTCTTCTTTTTGATTTTATCATAAGGTTTATTGATGTCTTTTGTTTTTGGTAAATTTCTTCCCCAGCTCTGATTCTATTAAGCTTTTTCTTTTAACAAAGAATGAAAAATAGTCAAAACCACCAGACACATAGACTACATCTAACAACATGTGAAGCATCCCACACCCTTGAAACATTCCACACCTCATCCTTGAAAGAAAGAAAATACACTTTGTGATATCTTCTCTGGGGCCAAGATTTATTACAATTTTACTTTATTTTAAAATTCTTTTCACTTATATTATGAATGTCAATGTGTATATTTTCCTAAGGTGCTGTTATTTTCATTCCATGTCAGTTGGCAAGCCTTTTCATGCTGTTTTGAATTTTTAATTCCCCAAATTAATACCACAAAAAGTGTTCCTGTCAATATTTTTTTCACGAATGTTTTCTTTTTTTTTTCTTTGACCTTCTGATATATATTCAGCAGTGAGATTTAGGCTACTGCTTTAGCAAAGTTGAAAGGAGAATGTTGTTTTATATTTTTGCTGATGTATAAATTTGTCAGTAAAAATATAATTACCTAACCATGTATATTTGTGAGACTAAGATGATATAAACTGAGACGTCTCTATTTTTTCAGTGGCTCACTTTAGTTCCTTTAAATGAAACACCAACTGATATGTGTATTTGTACAAAAAAGTGACATAGAAATAGATGTGAAAATCCATTAGTATTTTCATTGGCATTAAAAAAAAACTGGACTGATGCCATTTGATTGATTAAGTTTGTATTATGTTATTATACATACAGAAATTTTAAGGCAAGTAAAGAAGCACAGAATAAGAAAAAAATTGATGTCTTTTTTTGTTTTTAGGTTAAGTCCTTCTTTGATAAAGTAGACCCCATTTATCTTGTAATAAAAGTAATGATAATGATATTCTATTAAATGAAAGCCACTTCATATTTTTTCTTTCTTTTTTAATTTATGGAATGAAACAAACATTTCCATAATAGAGTATGATAGAAAGATGATTGTACATGAAATTGTAAATATTTTATATACAACTTGCTATTCCTTTTAATATAGATTTAAAATATATACTATTTATTATATTTATAAAAATATATTTACATGTTATATTTAAATATTTAGTAATTTAAATATATTTTAAATATTTAATAAAGTTATCATGTAAATTTCTTTTTTTTCTTCCCTCTCTCCACTCCCTCCCTAGAGATATAGCTACCATTACACATGTAAACACATATGTATCTATAGATACATATATATGCCTATATATGTATATTTTATATGTGTGCATGTACATATAATATACATATTTGTATATGTAAAATTATTCTAAATTCTATTTTGGAGTGATTTTTTGGATATTATCTTTATTCACATATCCTTTATAGTTAATTTTTGTATATTTATAATAGTCAAAAATGATTTATTTGCCCAAAGTCATTCTTAAAACAATATTGCTATTAATATGTACAGTGTTCTCTTGATTTTGCTCATGTGGCTCTTCATTATTTCATGCAAGTCTTTACATGTTTTTCTAAGATCATATCTCTCATAGGAAGTGTGTTTCCTTATCTGCTCTCCAGGATCTTAATAGACAAGATTTTAATATTTGTTTTGTTGAATCAGATCTGAGATGTCAATGGTGGTGGAGGGATTTCCTCCCTTTACAATGTAGATTACTAACTCCTTGGCAATTTATAGTCTTAGAGAATTGCTTGAGGACTGATGAAAGGTTAAATGATCTTCCCACAGTGACACAATCAGTAGCTGTTATAGACAGGACCTGAATATATGTCTCCCTGATTCTGAGGCCATCTCTTTCTTTTCTACTATATACATAATGCCTCTGTGATGCAGAGACTGGAAAAAAAAAGATAATTAAATGTAGCAAAGAAAAGTTGCTGTAAATCAAAACATAGGTAATGCACTCTGTAAGATAGACATAAATTAGATTCTTATTATGAAGAACTGTCACTTGATGAGATTCCAAACACTAATGGGATAACAAGCCACACCTGACCCTGATCATTTTCTATTCCCATATATCTTTTTTTTTTTTGCATGGTTTCTAAGTATCCAAATATAGCAAATAACTGTGAAATGCTTCAAAACTCAAAGTGACACTATAACCGTCAAGTATGAAATTAAAGTGTTAGCATGAGTAAATCACATTGAATAGCACAGTTCAGTCATCTTACATATGCATGCAAGAGAAGGTATATCATTGTAAGATGCAATAAGGGGTAAGATGGGCATGGCTCATAGGAAAAAAATCTTTAAAAAAAGATACTACAGTTTCAGCTCTTCTCTAATATGATTTAATCCTGCCTTTATTATACTTAAAAAAATATCTGGCAAAGCAACACGTCAAAAAGTATAATTGTATTATGACTAAAGGAGAACAAATCCATTGGGGTAACTTTTTGGGGACTTTGAAATTTCATAAAATCAATGAGACAGTCATTGATGCAAAAAGCAATAGGTTTTATTTACTATGTTTTAATTGACATGAGAAAATGACAATTTGAGATGGCTATGGAGGCTTTGACAAGGAATTGGGGTTTTGGGAAGATCCTTGTAAATCCATCCCTGAAAATGTAAGGATGTCATTATGTCACCAGAGGGATAGATTACATCCTCAATTTGGAATAGTGGGAGTATCTAAGACTTGAGTGAAGTTACCTTTAGGTTGTAGAAAGAGGGGGGAAAAAGAATTGAATTTGTGACAGATGACCCACCTCAATTGGACTTTGGGTTATTGCTCTTGCTGTTCCTCAAGCACAACTCAGGTACTGACTCACTCAACAAAGTCTCTCCCTAAGGCAGAAGAGGGCATGTGTTTTATACTGAGGAACAATTATTCCAGAGTGAATATTGGATTGGTTTACTGCATCTTGTGTCAAATACGCCTTTTCACTCAGAGATAGAACTTTCCAGCAAGGGAGATTATAGATATAATATTTTTCCAAAAGAGGGATGGAGGAGGGTTACCAGAGAGGAAGAATGGGGAATGACAAGGTATCTAATGTCGAGATAATCTGTCACAGAAAAGTCTAATCCAGAAAACTAGATTTTTTTTCCTGTAATGTCACATTAAACAAGGTTCCTGGAGATCTGTTGTTAGGACTCAGATTTAAGCTTCCCTATGAACGATTCATTTCTGTATGCACATATATGTAAGTGTTTTATTTGGGTCATAGAATAATAATAATTATCATAGCTAGCATTTATATTTCACTTTAAGATTTACAAAACTCTTTATATATATGTGTGTGTATATATATGTATATACATACATATATATATATATATATGTTCTCATTTGATCCTTCAATAACTCAATAAATAGGTACTATTATTATCCTCATTTTATAGGTATATGTTATTGGAATTATAGGGAAATATTATACTCATTTTATGGGGAAACAGTAGTGTGAGAGGCAAAATGACTTGCCCAGAGTAACATAGTTAAGTGTAAGAGGCATGATCTGTGGTTTTATATATATCCTGCAAAAAAAAAAAAAACATCTTGTATCTCAAGGGAAGAAATCCCTATTAGGTAACCTTGAGTAATCACAATCCCAGAAATTCTTGGTAAGAGCCAGAAGTAGCTATAAAAACTCAAAACTTTAACCTATCTATCAAACTCCGGAACAATCAGTGTGGTCCAAGAAAAGAAGTTTACAAAAATCCTCTCTGTATTCTATTCTGTTTTCTTATATATTTTGGCCTTAAGATTTACTTGGCAAAATATCCCACATATTAATAAGAAACATTTTTTTCTTTTACAAGGAGAGAAGGTATATTGTGAAATTTTTAAAATAAGTAAATGAATGCTGTTGTTCTGTTGCTTTGTTGTTGTTAAAAGTTAGAAAAACTGTGTGAAATACACATGCTTTATATATACATATGTGCATACACATGTATAATGTATTTCTTAATTACAAAGCTAATGATTTGTATTCTTCCATCTGAAATATTTTTTGATTGAGTGATGAGCTTCTTTCACTAAATTTCTAGAGTAGTAAATTTCACTAAATTTCTTTTACTATTCTTACTATTGTTATGTGAGTAATGGTCTCAATATGACCTGCATTGTCAACAAACTGAGATTGCATACTGCAGTGGATATGGCCATTGTTTTTCTATTCGAGGTGCATATAGTCACTTGCTATGTAACGTGGAAGTAAGTTGTAGATCTTAAAGTCAAAACAAGATCATTCCCCAGTTAGAATGAACCTTAGACAGCCCATCCCATTTTTGAAACAGTGGGATACTCTGAGGGACAAAATAGGAATCCTAATGCCAATAGTCCATTTGACTTGCAGCTAAATGTCTTCCCATTAGAATTTGAGCTCCTTGGGAACAGGGATTACCTTTTCTATTTGTATCCCCACTTGCATAGTAATTTGCCTATGGTTTTTGTTCATACATAGCTACAATTCTAAATTCTAATTATACTTAGTATTTATATGATGCTTTCAGTTTTGTATTATTGCATTTGATCTTCATCAGAACCTTTTAAAGTATACTTTCATTTTACTGATGAGGGAACTGAGTCAGAGAAGTAAATATCTTCCCAAAGATCATACAATAGAAATGAAATTCGAATTCCAAATCCTTACACAGCTCAGAAATCTCTTACACCTAATATCTCAGTCATCCTCTGATAATGCTATAATCCAGTCTGTCTTCTGTAGGACAACCCTTTAAATATTTGAATGTAGGTACCATATGCTTCATTTCCCCTCAAGTATTCCCTTTTCAAAATTCCCAACCTCTAAATCCTTCAACTGTTTTTTTCTATAACTTAGTTTTCAGATTCTTTACTCTTTTCCTACTTGTCCTTTTTAAAACCAAAATGGTTAGATTTGACTGGAATAATTGAGACTATAGAGAAGCTGGGAGTTGCTCAGAATCTTATGGTTGGTATCTCAAAGGGTTTTCTTAGTCTGAGACTAGTTTTCTACTCTCCAAGCCATACTTCCTATCAATATATTATTATCCATAGAAAGTCCAATTAAGGATTGGAAAATATTTTATGCTGGGCATATTTTGTGTTGAGGGGAGCAAATAAGTTCAAAGTAATTAAGAGGTATGTTCAGTACCATATAAGTGCTCTAACGCTAGAATCCAAGCCTTCAGCAACTCCCTCTTTCCTATCATAGAGAATAGGAATTTTTCTGCTCTGATTATTACTCTACTTTGGTATTCTAGCCCTTCCTACCATTCATCTTCTTCTCTAGTTTGATTGCTGTCCTCACTGACCCATGCAGACTTTAATTATTTCTACTTCTTATTTACCTGAAGTATCCTCATTTCTATAAAATTATGTGCATTTTTTCAAAGCTTGTGAATCAAAAAGCATTTATGAAGTATTTAAGTCCTCACTATGGGCCAAGGTACTGTGCCAAGCATTTGAGACACAAGGAATTTATACTTTATAAAGAAACAATATGTAAATGAATTGATATATACAAGGTACAGTCTATGCAGGATATAAAATAAACCCACACAAACCATCAGCATTTCTATATATTACTAACAAAATCCATTAGCAAGAGATAAATTACATTTAAAATAATTGTAGATAAAATAAAATATTTGAGTGTCTACCTGCCAAGACAAACTTAGGAATTATATGAACACAATTACAAAACATTTCTCGCACAAATAAAATCACATCTAAACAACTAGAAGAAAATCAATTGCTCATGGATAGACTGCGCTAATATAATAAAAATGACAATTCTACCTAAATTGGTCAACTTGTTCAGTGCCATACCAATAAAACCATTAAAAATTATTTTATGGAGCTATAAAAATAATAAAAAATTTTAATCTGGAAAAACAAAAGGGCAAGAATATCAGAGAATTAATGAAAAAAAAATACAAAGGATGGTGGCCTAGCAGTATCAGACACATACACTCTATTGTATAAAGCAACAGTCATCAAAACCATTTGGGTACTGGCTAAGAAATAGTGGTAGATCAGTGGAATAGGTTACATATACATGACATAATAATCAATGACTATAGTAATCTAATATTTGAAAAATTCCCAAACTTGAGATTCTGGGATAAAAATCTCACTATTTCACAATATTGCTGGGAATCTGGAAAACAGAAAATTGATATAGACTTACATCTCAAACCCCATACCAGAGTAAGATCAAACTAGGTACATGTGCAAAAATGTTTGTAGCAGCTCTTTTTGTGGTAGCAAAGAATTGGAAAAGTAGTGAATGCCCATCAATTGGGGAATGGCTGAATAAGTTATGGTACATGAAAGTAATGGAATATTATTGTTTTATAAAAAATGATAAACTGATTTTAGAAAGACCTGGAAAGATTTACACAAACTGATGCTGAACAAAACAAGCAGAACTAGGAATACATTGTATACAGTAATGGCAAGATTGTGTGAAGATCAGTTACAAAAAACTTCGCTCTTCTCAGAGGTTCAGCAATCTACAACAATCCCAATATACTTTGGATAGAAAATGCCATCTGCATCCAGAAAAAGAACTAAAAGACTGAATGTAAATCAACACGTGCTATGTTTATTTTTTTTCTGTTTCTTTTTTGATTGTGGTCTTTCCCTTTTGTTTTGATTTTTTTCTCCCAACATGATTCATAAAGAAATATTAAAAAAATTAATATACATGTATAATCAGAAAAAATAAAACATATATATATACACATACATATATATGTCTCTGTGTGTGTATATATATATGTATATATATACATACATACATATACATGTATATATATATTTGCTCAGGCAAATTGGGATTAAGTGACTTGCCCCAAGGTCACTAAAACAATTTTTTAAAAAAGAAAAAAAGATTCATACAGACTAGATATATATAAGGTAGTTATTTATATTCTAGTGGAAGAGACAATATGTATATGAATAAATATGAACAAGATACATATAAACTAGATAGAAGGCTGTTGTTGTTTATCCTTTGTTCTTGAAAAGATGTACATGACATCAGGGAGGTGACCTCATGACATGCAAGTGAATTGGATTTAAGTGAGGGAGGGCTGGACACGGTTACCTGCCTCACTTTTTCCTCCAAAGCCATCTGGGTCTAGTGGCAAGATATAGGTCAGACTGACTAGAAAGATATGGCCCTGCATGCAGTGGAGACTTTGGTTTTATGTGGGACAGTAGTGACTACAAAAACAATCAGAGGCTCTCAGAGAAAGACAAAGCAAAAAGGGATGTATTATATAACACAAGAAAGGGCAACTCCCATCTGACAAGGTGTTGTTAGTAAAGAAGTGCAAAGCACAAACTGCAAAACACAAGATTAAATGCCCCCTTGACCTTTTCTCCCATTGTCTGGGGGAGTCCAATTATGCTCTAAACACAGAAATCTATCCCAGAAACAAAAGAATAAATTACCTTTAAAAGAAGTACTTAAATGCTAATTAAGAGGTGGTGGGAAACAGGAAAAGAATGTTCATGCAAGACATTTGGATACTTGCAGCTTTTTAGTTAAGAACCTTAACTTGTTATTGAAAGTCTCAAGTCATAATTAAGGCATAGTTCAAAAACACATCCTTATGAGAAAGTCTTCACTCCATTTAGCCCATACAGCCCTTTTAAGCTAAGGTCTTTAACAGGTCTCAGTTTAATGAAATTTTCGAGGAAAAGGCATTGTACCTGGAATGGATGGCAGAAACTAGGAAAAGCTTCCTGAAAAATATGAGAAAGATCTTGAAAAAGAGATGAGGGAAAATATGAGAAAGATCTTGAAAAAGAGATGAGGGATTATAAGAGGAGAACAGTGAAGGGGGTTGAGCTCAGCCAACACAAAGATTGAGAAAAGGAGAAGGAATATTTTGTATGAAGAACATGAAATAAACCAGTATAACTAGATTGGAAAACATGTGAAGAATAGTAGCATGTAAGATTGGAAAGGTAGGAAAGGGGCAAGTTTTAACAGCTTAAAATACCTTAAAAAAGTATATATTTGGTCCCAGAAATAACAGGAAACTATTAAAATTTTTGAGGGAATGGAGAGAGGAGAGTTGATACAGCTAAGCCTATGTTTTTACATCTTTTGTTTTTTGGACTCAATTGGATTAAATGACTTGTTCAGGGTCACACAGCTGGTAAGTGTATGAGTCTACCTTTGTACTCAGCTCCTCCTGAGTCCAGGCCAGTGATCTATCCACCATATCACATCCCCAACTATATGTTTTGGAAAAATCACTTTAGTATTTAGTAGTAGTAGATTGGAGTGGGGAGACTGGGAAAGCAATTAAGAGTTTTTTGCAATAATCCAGGGAAAGTCTGATAAGGATGGTGGCTGTGTGACTTGAGAGGAAGGAACATATGGAGATAATTGATTGATATTTATGGTGAAAAGTGAAAGTCAAGGGTCCCATCAAGATTGTGAATCGTAGGATTATATTAACAGGGAAAATCAGAATTATGATTTTTGGAGGAGATGAGTTCTATTTGGACATGCTGTGTTTGAATTGCCTGCAGGATACCTGAGTTAGACATATGTCAACTATGTGTAAATGAAGCTCAGGGAAGAGACTGGGCTAGATTGAGAGATCTAGGATTGATCAACACAGAGATGATTATCGAATCTATAGGAGATGATGAGACTACCAAGAGAGAGGATGTATAAGAAAAGAGAAGATGGGAACCAAGATGGTAGAGTGAAGGGCCTGGACATCATCTTTCAAGAGAAAACCCAAGACAGAGCTGAAGGGGAAACAACCATATTTATTGAGTTAAGAAGCAATGAGACAAAAAGGAGAAAGGACCAAGACAAAGTAGTTTCATGAAAACCCAGAGTAGAGAGAGTATTTATGAGGAAAAGTAATCAATAATCGCATGCTGCAGAAAGGTCAAGAAGTATGCATATTAAGAAGAGGCAATGGAAGAGTAATGGAAAAGGTCTGCCTCTGAAATCAGGATTTGTATTCTAATCCTTGCTCTGCAGCTAATTGTAATCTCAGACAAAGTTACTTAATCTTGTACTCAATGACATACTTGTTTCTAGCTCTCAGTTTATGAATCTATAATCAATTGTCTTTTTCCTTAGTGAGGAGGACTAGACATATATAGAATACATGTGTGTATGTACCTGAAAAAATATATATCCACACCTGCAAATATATATATGTATATATGTACATACATACATACATACATACATATGTGAATTGTTTCAAAATTCTTAGTGCAGTTTTAAGTTAGTAATGGTTTTGTGTGTGTGTGTGTGTATGTACTATTGAGGCAGTAAGTTGCTACAGTGGATAGATCACTGGGTCTGGGGTCAGGAACATTTGAGTTTAAATCTGTCCTCAGATACTTACTAGCTGTGTGTCTCTGAGTTTAGTGACTTAAAATCTGTTTGTCTTAATCCACTGGAGAAGCAAATGGTAAAGCACTGCAGTATCTTTGGCAAGCAAACCTCACTGTGTTTTATGGTCCATGCGGTCAGAAGGGTTAGACTAAGTGAATGACTAAAGAATAACAAGCATGAATATCAACATATATGTATTTATATGCTATACAGAACTGCTCTATTATAATTTCATTTCCCCTAAAATAGGACAAAATGGGGATCTTGATCTTAGGTAACAATGGGATTTGATGCATATGACCTGTATAATTTAGTGTATATCCACTAATTAAGTTTGTATCCTATCAATCGTTAGATCAGTTAAGTATGTGTTTTTACTGTTGGACTTTGAAATCCTAGACCTTACTAATACAGTTAGGAAATCATTTTCCTGGTCTAAGGTTGCAATGGGTATTATGTCCAGAGTGAAGGAGATTATGGTCTTCCTGTATGTACTCTGTCATGATTAGACAATATCAGTTCTGGAGAACATCAGAGCATATACACAAGAAATGACCAGAATGGTAAGGGTCAAACCATCCCATATGAGAACTGATTGAAGGAATTGGGATTGAATTTGTTAATATTGTTCTAATCAATTGTTTTTGGGGTCCTGCTTTCTTCATCCTGGATCTTCATACAAATTTCCCGTGTTTCTCTGAGTATGTTATATTCATTTTTTTTGGCACAGTGATGCTCCATTGAACTCATTTGTGATAATTTGTTCAACTATTTTCCATTAATAGGAGAAACAAGAAGACTTGATATGATTGGGGTAGGAGACATGATATACACCTTCCAACATTTGAAAGGCAGTCACCTATAAAATGGATTTAACTTGTTCTGCTTGGCTTCAGAGAGTAGCACCAAGGATAAAAATTTCAGAAACAAAGTGTGTTCCTATTCATGCCTATGTTGGATTATATGCCTTCTGAGACAAAACTGAGAATCTTAAGATTCTGTTTGTATGATTCTATGCCTTCATTCAGCCAACATTTTAAAACTTTTAATAGTTTCTTTTTAACCAAACACATATAAAGATAGTTCTCAACAATTACCTGCAAAACTTTGTATTCCAATTTTTTTTCCTTTTTCAACCCCCTCCTCTCCTAGATAGCAAGCAATCTAATATAGGTTAAAAACATGTGGAATTCTTCTAAACATATTTCCATATTTATCATGCTGTGCAAGAAAAATAAAATCAAAAGGGGGAAAAAACAAAGGAAAGGGGAAAAAAAAAGAAAAACAACAACTACAAAAGTGAAATTGCTATGCTTTGATCCATATTCAGACTCCATAGTTCTCTCTCTGCATGTGGATGGCTCTTTTTATTACAAGTTTATTGTAACTGCCTTGAATCACTTCAGTGTTGAAAAAGGCCAAGTTCATCACAATTGATCATCATATAATCTTTGTTTTTCTTTGTTCAATATTCTCTTGGTTCTGCTCATTTCACTCAGTTCATGTAAGTCTCTCCAGGCTTTTCTGAAATCATCCTGCTGATTATTTCTTATACAACAATAATAATAATTCTTTATATTCATATACCATAACTTATTCAGTAATTCCCCAACTGATGGGCATCCACTGAGTTTCCGATTCTTTGCCATTACAAAAAGGGCTGATTATAGCCATTTCTGTTTAAAAAATGTATTTAGCCATTAGGTTTTTCAAATGCTAAATGACCTATTAATTACTTTTAAAATAAATTGTATTAAAGATTTAAAAAAAAAGGTTCTTTGTTTCAATTCAACAGATACTTCACAACAAATGTATAGACCAACTCTCCTCCAAAGTATTTTCCCTGAACATAATTTAACAATTTTGAACAGAAAGATAAATTTGATAGTATAGTATTAACACTGACCATTCTATTTAAATAGTTGTGTTGTCTCTTTGTGTTGAGTTGTATATTGTCATATTGTTCTTTGAGTTCTGTTTTCACTCTGTATCTCTTCATACAAGTCTTCCCATATTTCTCCGAATTTCTTATATTCATTTTTTAATGTTTAGTGATATTCCATTACACTCATGTACTATATTTGTTCAACTGTTCCTAGTCATTGGGTACGTATTTTGTTTCTAACTTTTTGCTATTATAAATAGTGCTGCTGTGATAATTTTGGACAGATGAGTCTTCTCTTGCTGTCAATAATCTCCTTTGAGTATAAACTCAGTAGGCTTGCTGGGTCAAAGAATGAACAGTTTTGTAACTTTTCTTGCATAATTTTCAAATTATTTTCCAGAAGAGTTGAACTGATTCACAGCTCTACCAGCAGTGAATTAACATGCCTGTCTTCCTACATTAAAGATAAATTTGGAGCATTTAAAAAATTTCCATAGGATTTAGAGCTAGAGAGAGATGAAATGCTTTAGAGTGGATTAAAAGCTGACCTCAATGCAGGGAAGTTCATGCATTATATTTGACAGAGCATGACTATGTGACCCTGTGAAAGTAACTTTACCTCTCAATGTTCTTGGGAACTACCTAAGGCTCTATCAAACTGAACTAGTAGGACTTTTTATCTGGAAGTTTCCTATACCAATAAAATCATAGATCTGATTCCTATCCATTAGAACTAGGAAGAAACTTAAGACTTTGCAAATGAGGAAAGTGAGATAATGAATTGCTGAAATTGTCACAGCTAGTGAATATCAGAGCTTTTATTTGAATGTGGATGCCAGACTCCAAACCAGGGCTCCCTCCATTACATTACCCTGGGCCTCTGGCCAACTGACTTTTCTGAATTTTTAAGTGTTCTTATTTGTATAATCATGCAATTGCAGAATAATTTTGATTGTAAACACCATCTAACAACTAAGTATCATCATTGTTATCATCTTTATTATTGTTGTTATTATAATTATTATTTGATAATTAAAAAAAATCTTTACATTTCTAGTTATGTGCTATGGAGTTGTTGACACTAGTTCAGAAGCTTTTTTCATCATGATGCATGTTGTTCATTTGCTCTATACCTTAGAGCCCTAAATTTCAGTAATTGCAAAACATATGAGTAACATGGGATAAAAACAAACAAACAAAAAACCTACCAAAAAAACCCCCCGAAAAAATTCAAATGTGTTTTTGGAGTCTTTGTGCATTAGTAATTTATTTGAAAAATATGTTACCTCTTGTTATTAAAAAAGCATGATTTGCAATTTAATTTGGAAAAAATGCATTCAAAACTTGGAAGCAGGAGCATACAATTAAAACCTAACTTGTTTTTCTTTTTCTTTTTTCCTTTCACTTTTTATTTTAGTCAGTCTTGGTGAAATCCTGTCCATAATTGAACCTGTTAGTAAACAAATGGAAAAAGATAAAAAGATCAAGGTGGAACCATACAGGTAATATAATTTGATTAACTTGTATAATGTTGTATTTTGTGTGGTATGTATGTGTGTGTGTGTTCCATGACTTTTTATTTCTTATTCCATTTTCTTTCCTCCTTATCTCTATCATTCCCTTCCCCCTCCCTTCTACTCACTTTGAATAACCCCATATATGAGACTAACCTATCCTTCTGGTTGAATAGCTTCAAACCTATCAATTATCACAATCTTAGTTTTGGTTCAATTAACTTTTGAACTGGAGAATGCCTGAATGGTTATGTTCACCATCTGGGTTTGACAGTGCATAAGCTCAAATCCAATTTAAGTCTGTCTTTTGAAAAAAAAAGTGATTATGTTTTATCGCAAAATTGTATGAATATGGAATTTCAACATTTCTTCTATCACAGATCATGGGATGAGATGGGCATAGATTTTAATTTTCTTTTTAGTAATGTTGGTAAGAGTTAATTCTTCATATAAAGGTAAATAAGGATATTTCTAAATAATTGTAGGCAATAGTGGTCACATTTTTTTGGTCTGTAGATAGGAGGGAGTGCTCACTGGAATTAGGAGCTGGTTCAGAAGAAAATTTGGACTATATTATTATACCTTTAAGAAGATACTGTATCAAAGCAGCATATTTGCTGTGGCTATAAGTCCAAATTGGAGAATCTAGTCTTTGAAAGAATAAACTTGATTCAAAAAGCATTTATCAAGGGCCTTTTACATTCAAAGCACTGTGCTAGGCTCTAGGAATACTAAAACACACTAGAAATTGTCCCTGAAAAAGCTTTACATAACATGATGATAAAAATATCATACACATTAGCCAAGTTGAACTAAACCTAGTGTTCATCTCCTAAAAGGCAGGATCCAGTGGTTTTTTGTAATTTACAGGATCATAGATTTAGAGCAGTAAGAGGCTTCAAGTCGAATTCTAAGTTATAAATAAATTCAAGCAGAGAGAAGTTAAATGTTTCACCTCTATGGTCATACAGATAATAAGTGTAAGATGTGACATTTTAACCTGGTCTTCCTAACTTCAAAGCGAAGCTGCCTTTTGGTTAGTAGAAGTACTTGTTATGGCAATTGATAGTTTTACCAATTTCAGTGAAAATATGTCCTGTTTAATGATTATATTTGATTCCCTTTTGAGTTTTCATGTAGCAGATGAAGAACTTGGGATCTTATATAACATTCAAGCTAGTAGGACCTTGTTTAAAAGGGAAATATTGCTATAATTTGTCACTATGAGAGAAATCACATCTATTTCATCAGGGTGTAGGTTTCTGAATTTAACACTATGATTGGGTCTGAGATTCATTAAGAAACCTATTGAAAATTGCAGGGTGCCTGGAAATATTTAATAAAATTGTTATATGAAGATCCCCCACTGAATCAATTCCATGTGTTCTCTGATTAAATTCATTAATTCATTCAACAGACACCTATTGAGTAAATCCGTTAAGCAAAATGCTGTGTAGACTCTGTGGGGGAGACATTTATGAATAAGACCACCCTGTCTTCAGGGAGTTTATAATTTAATAGCTATTTATAGATACAGATGAAATGTCACATGAAAGACTCAAATTAAGAATTCTAGGAATGTAGAGAAAGAGAGAAATAAGTGTCATGAGACATACCAACCCAGATTTGCAGAAAATCTTTGTCCAACTATAGAGATGAAAAGTTATTAGGGAAAGATTTTATAGCAATATGGTTCACCAAGTAAATGAAGGCTTGGCTATTTAATCAAATCTCTATCAAAACTAGGGGAAACAAATTAAATCAAACAAAACAAAACAAGGGAATGTTGCATCGAGATAGTAAATAGAAAAGATGGGAAAACTGCTTGGAAATTAGACCTGGGAAAGGAGGCAATTGCTGTTCTTAAGACCTTTGTAGTTTTTTTTGGTGACCTTGACAGGCCATGATACTAATTATTAGTTCAGGTTTTTCAACTTTGTTCTCAATAGCATATGATCAAATTATAAAAGTAAAATTTTTCAAAACTAATTTCGATTTCAATATCAATAAATACTGAGGAACTAATATGTGCAACACAATTTGTATGATGGAGAGAGTCCTAGATTTTGAATCATGAAAACTTCAGTTCAAATAATACTGAGTACACTTACAAGCTATGGTACCATAGGCAAATCATTTAACCTGTATGTGCCTTAATACCTTTAATTGGATTTATCTACTAAAAACCATCAGATTTGGGTGCTAATTTACATTGGTGGAGGAAATTACCATGCTGGTATTATCCATACTGACAAAATCACAGAATATTCATGTATGACAAAAGGCTTTGTTACTACCTCCAGTTCATTTGCCTTCAATAAAGTCCTTATTGCCTTTGTGGGAGGACTGATTGGACAGTTATTATCCTAATGGAGGGCCTATAGGGTCCCCATCCTTTTACCTGAAGTTAATTAAGTTGTGAAGGGAGAGCACATTTGCTTTCTATCCACTATAACATGCCTCTCAGATGGATGTGAGATAGCTTTTTTTCATAACTGATCTCTGGTTAATATAGATTGAATGCATTTTTTTTTTTTGATACTTGGTATCCTGAGCCAATCCATAATTGTTATTGTGGTTTTGATTGAGCTGTTTTATTACTGAATTCTAAATATAATCTTGTAAGATATGAGTGGTAGTTTAGAATCTAAAATTAAGATTATTCACCTAAACATCCAACTTTCTATTTTGGAAGCAGATTTTTTGATTCAAACATTTCAGCAAGTCCACAGAATTTGCTCGCAAGTCCTAATATCTATGACATGCCTTTTGTCAAGGAGGATCCAAACGGTGAGTCTGGTAACATAAATGCACCAAGCAACACGGTTTAAAAAAAATTATTGTTTTGCATTTGTTTAAAATTGAAAACAAAGATACTGTGTCTTCCAGAGTTATTTCTTTCATATTTCATCTCAAATGCTATGTCAGAAGATAAAGAGGTTTTGGAAACAACCACTGATAACTAATTTTCAGCTCTCTTTATTTGAACTAGAGAGATTGGATTTTTTTTTAAAGTGTGTGAATATTGAAGGTCGTAGGGAATTATAAAGATAAATCCTTGCAATTTTTAAACTTTCTCTAGAGTTGAGTTATTGCAGTTCTCAAAAAAAGATATAATTTTCCAAAATAAAACATCTCCAATTCTTTAAAAAGCCTCCTAAGTGTGATTGAGGAAATCTCTGGAAGTTAGAAAGTTCTTGAAAACTCAGGAAACTACTGATTAAAAGAAAAAAAGTATTTTGTGACTTTGCCTTTCTCCAAATACTTTCTATATTGGAGGTGTTATGGGCGTCTTCCTTTCCTGGACTCAGTTAAAATGCAGAGGAAATTGTCACATGGCTAAGAAATGCTTGCAGATAAATTTAACATACCCACCATTTATGTCATCAGTATTTTTACCATACTGAGGACATCACAGCCTTGAAGAATTATACTTACTGAATCAGAAGAATGTCAGAAACTAAGATCATTCCTTCGGTAGTGGTTAATGCTCCTCTTTCTACATCTGAAATTTTATTGCATGTAATCTATAAAGATTTATGCATGTTTATTTAAATTCTTCCCCTCAATTTCTAGAACGAAAACTTCTTGAGGGTAGGATTATATTTTCGTTTTTGTATTTCTTGCCTTGCTTTTAATAGTTGCTCACTAAATAAATACACATAAAATTGAATAAAATAGCCATCTAGCTCTTCTTTAAAGACTTCTAAGGATAAAGAATGACTTAGCAAGTCCCTAGCACATAATCTTTTCCCTTTTGCTTTCCTGACATTCTGATCTTGAGGTAAGCAGGTAGTTCAGTGAGTAGAGTGATTTGCCTATTGTCAAGAACACCTGGTTTCAACCTACCCTCAGATACTTCCCAGTTGTATGAGCCTGAACAAATCAATTAACCTTTGTTTTCCCGCAGGTTCTTAACAGGTTCTTTAAAAAAAAAAAAAAAAAAAAAGAATTTAACAATAGCACTTACCTCTCAGGGTTGTTCTGAGGATTAAATGAGACAATATTTGTAAAGTGTTTAACACAGTGCCCAGCACACAGTCAACACTTAATAAATGCTTGTTACTTTCCCCTCTCCCCTCAAGGCTTTAAAAGAACCTCTGAATGGGGAGAAAAATCAACAAATTACTTCAATTTAATTTGATCCAATTTAATTCAACAAATATTTATAAGCTTTAATTAATTAATATCATAAGAGGGCACTATCCTTGCTACAGGAGATAGAAAGAAGAAAAAAATGCTATTACCCCTCCTCCTCATGGAGATTATGTTAGAATATGGAGTAAATAATATGGACACATAGAAGGTGTGAGGTAGAATGTGATGGAAGTTAAGGAGAGGACCAGGAAAAGTTTTCAGGAAAATCTGAGGGGAGAGAGCTAACACTTTCATGCAAGTGAGAGGGCTAGAAAAGGGAAAAATTTGATAGCAGTATGAATATTGAAGGAAAAGAAGGATTTTCCCAATTTGAGATGGGGTAAGAGTGTGTTCTGGACATTAGGAGCGGTTCCTACTGAGGCACATAGGCTGGAGACAAGTGTGTGGTGTTCAGAGAACTTCTGGTTGTCTAGAGTAGCTATAATTTAGTGGACATGAAGGAGAATGATGTGAAATCAGACTGGACCTAGTGTGGGTGTGGAACATCTCAAATGTTAAAATAGCCTGGGGAGTTAGTGTCAGGAATTTTTTTTTAGACTTTTTAATTAATATTTTTCTTTGTAGCGCAAATTCTTCATGATTTGGTTTATGTTCTTTTTGTCCCTGTGATGTTAAATTGGTGAGTATCCCTAGTTTTTATACTCTATAAATAAAGGCCTATGTGTGAACATGAAGGATAAGATGAGGTAGCCTGAGGTTGGAAGAAACCAAAGATTCATTCTGCAGTCAGAGTATGAGGTCTGTAGGAGTGGTTTCCTACCCATTTCTTAGGGACCAATGTTTGATCAATTTTATATAAAATCCTTTGTCAAAGATGCTGGATACTGAATGAACAAAAAAGAAAATTTGTTTATTATGTATTTGCCATATGCCAAGCACTATTCTATTATGGATATGTGGATGTGAATATTGTGGATATGAAAAAGAAAGTAGGACATGCTTTGCACTCCCCTTATTCTAGTAGGAGGAGACAAAACATATGTTAGTGACTAGGCAAAGGTAGGTGCTACAGTGGGTAAATCTCTAGTCCTGCAGTCAAAAAGATTCAACTTCCTGAGTTCAAATCTGGTCTCTGACACTTACTGACTAGGTGACCCTGGGCAAATCACTTAGCTCTGTTTGCTTCAGTTTCCTGTAAAATGAGTTGGTCAAGAAAATGATAAACCATTCCAGGATTTTTGTCCTACGAGGAGAAAATAAGCTCTGAAGTTCCATGGAGAGCTGCTGCCCACTGACTCTCTTAACATCAGCCCCCTGAAGCAATACTCTGTTCACTCCATGCTACTTATGGCTTTTATCTTCAAGGGTCTGTTACTATTTTAGAAATCGATAACATGATAATGGTAGAACTGTATTTTTGAAGCTTTTGTTTGCATATGCATTTTTAGCAAGAAGAGAATGTCTTATTTTAAAGAAAGAGTAATTTTCTAAAACTGTGAGAAAGCATAGAGTATATCTGCTGAAGACAGATGAGATATATAAAGGAGTATATTTAGGTCTTGGTTTCTAGCTTTGTTTCTGCTTGAATAGACTATGGCCATGAAGACAGTCAATGAAAAGGACAGACATTTTTGGGGATGACTATGAGACCTCATATAAATGTTAATGAATATATTAATGCAAATGAAAAGTATGGAACTTTCATTTTTACAATTTTTATTTACATTGTATATGTGGAAGGTGGTGGATAATATTATCAAAATAAGTAAAATGTTATGCATTTTACTTTCCATGCTTTAAAAGCAAATTATTGGATAGGTTGTTAGTTTTGTGATTTTATAGGTCTCTTACCACTCGTAGAACTTCATGTAGAGTTGGAAGGTTGAGCATGCCATAAAGTATACTAATCAGTTGTAAAAAATCATCATTCTTAAATGCTCTGGGATAGTGACAATTTTTTTCTTTCCATCAGATTTGACACAAATGATCATTTCTTCCCTACTTTGTTGTGGTTTTGGGGAAAGAACATTCTTTTAATGGCATACATACTATATCTTGTCAGGATAGAACAGTTAGCAGTTTACCCTTGGGAAGGCAGAGAGACACTAAGGTTGGGGATGCAATTTGAAAACATTGAGAATATGGTTTGTATTTATTTGAATAATATGTTAATGGTGTAGAATAGACAGTTTGAGAGAAAATCTAGCAGATATATCATGTTGTTCAGCGAACTTGATTTTCTATCATTGGCTATAAAGTACTCATTTTATCTATGTAAAACTGATTTTTGTTGTTATTTCTGGTTTAGAAAACTGATTTATTGATTTATTTCAATTTTTTATTGAACTAAATGCAAAATAAGAAAAAAAATGACAGAAAAGGAAAATGAAAAGGCAAAGCAAAACAAAACATTTTCATGTGCCCAGCAGAACATTAAGGAAGATACAAAATATATAACAATGAATTTCCATTTCAAGAAAGTATATATAAAAGAAATTATATTCATGTGTCCATCTTTTATTTGTTTCATTGTGGGTTTCTCTCTTGTTCTCTGTTGAGCACTTTTTATTTTATTCTTTTTCCCCCTTTCATCCCTCCCACCTCCCCCAGAAGGCTACAGTTAAGCACAGATACACACACAGACAGAGAGACACTCACACACATATATATAGTATTGCCTATTTAACCCATTCCTGCTATAAGTAGATTTTCAGAACTCCTAGCCCTCCTGTCCCCCTAATGCCTTTATATCTATTCTTCCTCTGCATCTCATTTGTAAAACATAATTACTAATTTTTCCCTTTTCCCAGATAGTTTTGCTTTTTAGAGTCAGATCATACTTAACTCTGCCCCAATCTTTCTTTTGAGATACCCAATTACTGAAGTCAGTCTTAAACATATGATCTATACTTTGATGTAAAAACATAAACAATTTGTCTATATTGAATTCCTTAAAACTAATCTTTGATATTGGCTCTTATGTTTAAATTTTCTCTTAAATTCAAGTTTGGTTAAAAAAAAAAGCCTGAAAATCTGCAAGTTCATTAAAAGCCCATTTTTTTTTTCATTTAATATTAGGAATAATTTTGCTGGATGCGATATTTTTGGCCACAGCTCTAGTTCTTTGGTCTTTTATTATGGCTTCTTCTAAGTCCTGTACAATTCAAATTATATTTCCAGCATATTTGAATTGTTTTTTCTTGTTTCTTACAAAATTTTCTCTTTTATCTAGGGGAGTTTAAAATTTTGCAATAATATTTCTATGTGTTTTCCACAAAGGATCTCTTTGAGGTGGTGATTGGCTGATTTTTTTTTTTCTAGTTCTTCTTTCCCCTCATGTTCTATCATTCCAGGACAATTTTCTTGAATTATCTCTTACATTATTGGATGTCAAAGTTTTTTTTTTTTTTTTTTTTTGGCAGTCCAATTATTCTTTTATTTTTTTCTTCTTGATCTGTTCTTCAGATCTGTTATTTTTTTCCTATGTTTCATATTATGTTCTATTTTTTCATTCTTTATATTCGATTTTGTTTTTTCTTGGTCTTTCATAACTTCACTGGTTGCCCCTTGCCCAATTCTAATTTTCAGATAATTGTTTTCTTCTATAAGACTCTGTATCTCCTCTTCTAAATTGGTTAATTTTTTTTCATAATCTTATTTTTGTTGGCTTTAATTTTTTATTTTAATTTTTAAAAAAAGTTTTCCTCACTCTCACTTGATTTTTAAATTATTTTTTGAATTATTCTATAATTTCTCTTTAGACAGGAAGCCATTTCACATCACACTTTGGAGTAGAAGCAGCTTTTTTTTTTTTTTTTTTACTTCAGTGTCCTCCTTTGAAGATGAACCCTAGTGTTCCCTGTTCCTATCTTTCTATGATTTCTATGATTGGGTTCTTTCTTCTTTTCTGGTTCATTATTAATAAAACTATTAGTGTAAGTGTCTCTAATCATGAAGTGGGAGGATGATACCACTAGCTTCACTTTAGCTCTTTCCTCTGACCTGGAACCCCAAACCAAAAACAAAGTACAAGTACCTATAGCCAGCCTCATCCCTGCCCCATTGCTTCTGCACTCTTAGTGTGCTGGTTCCTTCTCACCCAGAACTAAGTTTTAGCAGCACAGCTGGACCTGGCATTCTAATCAGCCGAGGTTCCCTCAGCCTTCTCAGACTCAAACCTCCAAATCAAAAAGCAATTAGGAGGTAAAAGGCACTGTGGTTCCTGCTGTGGCTCAGCCAAATCCAGGTAGCCCGAGGGGGTTCCCCATGGCTATTTCTGTGGAGCTACCCGGGAGATATCTGATCTTCACACAGGTTTTCTGTTTTTCTTGGGTCATACCAGGAGATTGTATCTATTCTGCCTCACGTCTTCTTTGTATTTCACCTACCATGTTCACCCTGAGGCACAAAATTGTTCTGCTTGTGGGGGAAATCTGGAGAACTTGGAATTTAATAACCTACTCCGCTTTCTCAGAATCCTTCTTGAACAGCTTCACTCAACTGAATCAATTTGAAGTGTCCTCAATGGCTATGCTTGTTAAATATCCTTCTCCTGCTGTGGCTAAATAGATCTCTTTTTGTTAATTCCTTATGAGCATCTTTTTTGTCCCCACCATCTAACAAATATTGGTACCACAGGATACAACTGAATCACATCCACTGTAGAATGGGAAATTATTAAGAATTAACTGCTGTAACCTTTTTGTGTGAAAATCAAGGCTGAATTGTCCTTTTTATTATATTAACTTGGCCTACCCATGAATAATTGATATTTCCCCAATTGTTTAGATCTGATTTTATTTGTGTGACAAGTATTTTGTAATTGTGTTCATATAGTTCCTTGGTTTGTCTTGGCAGGTAGACACCCAAATATTTTATTTTGCTAACAGTTATTTTAAATGGAATTCTCTTTCTATTTCTTGCTTATGGGATTTGTCAGTAATATTTAGAAATAGTGATAGTTTGTTTGGGTTTATTTTATATCCTGCAACTTTGCTAAAGTTGTGAATTGTTTTGAGTAGGTTTTTGGATGATTTTCTAGGATTTTCTAAGTATGTCATCATGTCATCTGTAAAGAATGATAGTTTTATTTCCTGATTGCCAATTCTAATTCCTTTAATTTCTTTTTCTTTTCTTATTGCTAAAGTCAACATTTCTAGTACAATGGTGAGTAATAATGGTGATAAAGGGAATCTGTGTTTCACCCATGATCTTGTTGGGAATACATCCAGCTTTTTCCCATTACAAATAATGCTTGCTGTTGCTTTTAGATAGATACTGCTTATTATTTTAAGAAAAAGCTCCCTTTATATCTATTTTCTCTAGCATTTTAAAGAGGAATGGGTGCTGTATTTTGTCAAAAGCCTTTTCTGCATTTATTGAGATTATATGATTTCTGTTGGTTTTGTTATTGATATGGTCAATTAAAATAATAATTTCTCCTGAATTCCTGGTATAAATTCCACTTGGTCATTGTGTATTATCCTGCTGATAAATTGCTGTAATCTCTTTACTAATATTTTATTTAAAATTTTTGTATCAATATTCATTAAAGAGATTGGTCTGTAATTTTGGTTCTTCCTGGTTTTGGTAACAGTATTATATTTGTATCATAGAAGGAATTTGGCAGATTATCTATTTTTCCAAATAGTTTACATAGTATTGGAATAGTTTACATAGTATTGGAATTAATTGTTCTTAAAATGTTTAGCAGAATTCACTTATAAATCTATCTGGTCCTGGAGATTTTTTCTTAGAGAGTTCATTAATGGCTTGTTTAATTTCTTTTTCTAAAATGGGACTATTAAGTAGTTTATTTCCTTTTTGGTTAATCTGAACAAAATAGCTTCTAATTATTGCTTTAATTTCTTTTTCATTGGCGATAAGTTCACTCTTTTCATTTTTGATGCTAGTGGTTTGTTTATTTTTCTTTCCTTTTTCTAATCAAATTAACCAAAATTGTTTTTTTTTCATAAAACCAATTCTTAGTTTTCTTAATTAGTTTAATAGTTTTCTTAGTTTTAATTTTATTAATCTTTTCTTTGAGTTTCAGAATTTCTAATTTGGTATTTAATTGGGAATTTTTAATTTGTTATTTTTCTAGCTTTTTTAGTTGTATGCCTAATTCATTGATCTCCCCTTTCTCTATAGCTATTTAGAGATATAAAATTTCTTCTCAGAACTGTTTTGGCTGCATCCCCATATGTTTTGGTATGTTGTCTCGTTGTTGTCATTCTCTTAGATGAAATTATGTATTATTTCTGTGATTGTTGTTTGATCCACTTATTCTTTAGTATTAGATTATTTAATTTCCAATTGATTTTTAGCCTATCTTTCCCTGACCCTTTATTGAATGTAATTTTGATTGCATTGTGGTCTGAAAAGGAAAGCCTTTACTATTTCTACCATTTTGCACTTGATTGTAATATTTTTATGCTCTAATACATGATCAATTTTTGTGTAGGTGTCACATACTGCTGAGAAAAAGGTATATTCCTTTCTGTCTCTATTGAGTTTTCTCCAGAGGTCTATGGTATCTAGTTTTTCTAGGATCCTATTAACCTCCCTAGTTTATTCTAATTATTAATTATCCTAAACATAGAATAATTAGATTTATCTGATTCTGATTAAGGCCCCTCCCCCCTCCCCCCACTAATAAAGTTTTGCGGTATATTTTTTTTCCTGTAACTTGCTTGATATCTTCTCTAAGAATTTGTATGCTCTAGCACTTGGTGCACATACTTCATTGTTTAAGGTATTTTCTACCAAGAGGTACTTTCCTTATCTCTTTCAATTAGATCTATTTTTACTTTTGCTTTATCTGAGATCAGAATAGCTTCCTCTGCTTTTTTTTTTAACTTCAGCTGAAGTATAATAAATTTTGCTTTTACCTGTACTCTATATATTCTCTCTATGTCAAAGTGTTTCTTGTAAACAACATATTGTAGGATTTTGTTTTTTTAATCCACTCTGCTATTTGCTTCTCTTTTATGGGAGAGTTAATCTTATTCACATTCACAGTTATGATTGCCAGCTCTGTATTTCCCTCCATCCTATCCTCTTATATACTTTTTTTTCTCTTTCCACCCTTTCCCTCTATAATCTTCTCTACTAAGAGATGGAAGTATGTCTTATTATCAGTTTTTTACACTAAAGATTGATCATCTCATCAGCTCAATTAAGGATGCATTTTAGGATTGTTTTCCTTTATATTATCATAGTCATTGTGCATATCTTCTTGGTTATACTCCTTTTGCTTTTCATCGGTTCATACATGACTCAATTTCTTTAAATTTCAAACCTTTCTTTTGACCCAACTGTAGTCTATTTGCCAATCAATGAGCAGTCACTTCCAGTTTTTGTTGTTGTTGTAATAAAATTTAATGCTTATGAATATTATAATATGAGATCTTTTTTTTCAGGTTCTAATATCTTTGAGTGATATTAGGATGTTGAATCATATTTTTGGCACAGAAATACTTTTCAAATTTGTATCTATTTACAACTCTACTAACAATGTACTAGTTTGCTTGTCTTCCCATAGAGTCTCCAAAATTTTCACAATGATATTTTTAAGTTACATCTACAAAGTAATATATAGAAATTAATTGTTGAAAGCACCATCATATGGAAATAGTAAATGTTCGAGATAAATTGACTGTCCAAAGGGATGCAGGAAATGTCTAACATAGGATTTGAAATCAGGTTTTTCCCACTACGTTATTTTTTCCTCCCTGGTTGTTATAGTAGGACATCATGATAACACTGAATTCTGGGTAATACTACCATATCAATGATACTACAAAGAGTACTCTTGGGTATTTATGCTAAAACAAACAAATAAACAAGGAAAATGAGCTCATCTGTATCTTTTCCAAGTTGCTACGTGAGTATTGATACTTTATATCTGGTTTTCTTTTTTTCTTTTCTTTTTTTTTTTTTTATTTTTATTTTTTTTTATATCTGGTTTTCAAACTGATTTTCTGCTTCTAGCTTCTTCAATCCATTTGCACATTAATGACAAATTAATCTTCCTGTAGCATGATCACATGGCTCTTATGTTCAAGAACTATGCTACCTCATTTTGCCAAAGAGTTTTCTTAATAAATTGATTTCCTTTTACCCACCCAACTTACAACTTATCTTGCTCATAATGATAGGTGACTTTTTGATGTTGCTTTATAGTTTTTCCTTGTAAGAGTAGATATTTAATAGGCCTTATCTCCAATTTACAGGAGAAAAAACAAAGATGACTCAAAGAGATAAAGTGGCTTACTTCTGGTTGTGTAGCTGGTGAAAGACAGTTTTACTATACTTAGCACATCTCAAACAAATATATGATAGTCCCTGCCTGAACATGTTCAATCTGTGATTTTGCTTCCCCTTTATGTGTTTGGCTCATAGATCTCCCAGAACTGTGCCATCTTCTTTCTTGTCAATAAGACTACTCCTTATCCACAGAATTTTGTCATTTAACTTCTTATCACCATTGTTTTTTGCCATGATTATTTATAATATCATGGGAATTCTCCAATAATGGCATTGTTCTTTTGGTTGTGAAAGGGTTGAATAATGTAATGCACCATAATAAATAGTCTATTGTGGAACAAAGGCATTAGTGATTTTTGGAGGCATGGGTGCTTTAAATTATGGAGCATGGCAACTTGCGTACGTTTTTGATGACTTCATCTCCTGAAGCATACATGTAAGCTTCTTATATGGAAAATCAGAATTGGGGCCAATGTGAACTTTTTGTTTTGGAAGCACATTTTCCTTTCCATATGATCAAGAGTCTCATTATAGCGTCTGACACAATTTGGGAATGTTAGGCTTTATGTTGAACCTTGGATTACTTATATTCCTTTTCTAGTTTGCAAAAGAATGCAAATAGAAAATATCACCTTTCTTATATGCTTTCCCATTACTCCTGTTAATAGATATATTATCTATTAATTTCCAAGAATACATGTGTTTTCTTATTGGAAAGGACATGTTGCTCCACTTTTGATGGTCTATCTTCCTTGGGAAAATGTGCCAAATTGTTCTAATGCTCTGAGTTCTAAATAGAACAAAGTTTTTTTTTCAATCAGGATAACAATATCTATTCTGGGGTAGTGTGACATAATGTGAAAAATATTTTGTTATGCTTGGAGTAAAAACTTGAACTCTGTTACTGATTAAAAGGGTGATTTTCATAAGACCCTTTCTGGGCTTCAGTTTCTTCCTCTGTAAAATGAAGGGGTCAGGATCGATAGACTTTGAGGCTACTTCTAACTATAAATTTATGATCCAATGATATTAAAAGTGAGAAATCTTAAAGCTAATGAACAGTGAGATGAAGAAAAAGAGGTCTAAGCCTTTCCCCAAAATAAACACAAAAACCCAACTCAAACAAACAAAATCAGTCTTGGTACCAGAAATCAAGAAGGAACTTCAGCGTCTAGCTAGTCCATCTCATCCATGGACAAGACTCCTTTCTATCACATGTCTAAGAAATTGTCATTCAGTCCCTGCTTGGGTAAATGAGTATTCACTGAGAGTCTATTCCACTATTGGAGAGTTCTAATTTTTAGAAAGTTTTCCATGCCTCAAATCCAAATTTGTCTCTGCCATGTCTGTCCTTTTGTTTTCTTCTCCCATCATTTGGAATCAAGCAACACGAGTCTAAAAGGGAAAAACTGATATAGTACATTGGAGACACGATTGTTCTTGAGGTGGGTTCTAACATCTGTGTGACTGCAGGTAAATCACTTAATTTCTGTGTGGCTCAATTTCCTCATATGTAAAATGAAACCATTGGACTACATGGCAACTCTAAATTCGATCCCTTTTCTAACTAAAAAATAGTTATCATGTTACTTCTTCAGTCTTCTCTTCTCTAACCTAGATATTGGCAGTTCCTTCAGCTGGTGCTTCAAATGGTCTTGAATTTCATTGTTGTCTAGGTTTGTTTCCTTGGGTCTTCTCCAGATTTTCTTTGTCCTTTAAATTTGGTTCCCTTAACTGTACATAATCACTTGAATAATGCCTCTGTTTTTTTGCAACTTGGCTACATCCTATTTCCCTTCTTTGTAAAATATTTAGGATAAAATCAATAGTGTCTTAAAGCATCTTGAAATGTCCTTATAACTCGTAAAACAACCCTATTTTAAAAGAAGTAACTTTCTTTTGCTGGCTTTTGGTTCTTGGTAAGTCATGGCTATACCAATTATGGCTTTGGAAAAGCTTACTGAAATTGACTGTGTTTTAATTGGGTCAGATCCAGTAAAAGTCCAGAAAGACTGGTAAAGATAGATAGATTCAAATATAGTGCTAAGCTCTTTGTCATTCTTGAGTAAATACTTGTTGATAATGGTGAAATTAGATCTGTAGCATGGTATCCAGATTGCAGGTAATACAACCATATGTTGAGCTCAATGTCTTCCCTGATATTGAAATTAGTTTTTGGCTTTAATGGAAATCATAATTTGTTAATTTCTACTCTGGAAATTGTTCAGTAAATATTAGTTGCTTGCTGAGTCATATGATGGAGAAGTTTTAAAAAAAGTTAACATAAATAGAAAATAGAATTGTAGTGCTTATTAGATATGTGTATTAGAATGCAAAATGATTGAGGTTAGAATGTGTATACATCACCCCTAAGTTCTTTACTACCACCAGCTCATGGTAAATATTAAGTAATGAATATAAAAAAACAGCAATCTCACCTCTCCCATGTGTAGATAAGGCAGTGGGAAAGTTCCAAATACCAGCAAGTACAATTGATTCTTTGAAAAAAAGTATTTTTGGAACAAATTTTAATAGAGGTAGAGCTTCCAGAAATGAGGAGGCCATAGTTCAACAGTATTGTACTTTTGTCTGGCCATGTTTGGAGTTTTGTATTCTGTTCTGGACGCTGCATTTTAGGAAGAACATTGATGAGAAGAAAGCTTCCAGATGAGGAAATTGGAATGATGAAGGACATTGAATCCTGCATTTGTGGATCAGTTGAAGGAACTGGGATTATTTAGTCAAGTCAATAATAAGCATTTTTTCCACACCTACTATGTGATAACCATCATGTTAAGTAGAAGTGCAAACACAGGCAAAAAGACAGGCATTCCTGAGTTCTAGTTTTCATTCTAATGGGTGACAAAAACAAATAAAATGGAGTTGAAAAGCAGGGACAATATCTGTAAGAGACAAGTATCCTACAGACCTGTTGATGAAGCTAGGAAAGGATTTTATTTTATGTTCTTGCAAGAGTGGGTGTCTAAGCTAGTAGGCACACCCTTGAAGGGGAAAAGCACAACATTTTATTCTTTGTCCCAAAAAACAAATCCCTTCCCTGATTCTCCACTGACTGAGTACTACAGAAGTTATAGACTATCTGGAATGCCTAATTCCCCCTACATGAGTGTAAGTCCCTACCCCGATGGCATCTCATATCATGTTACTTATTCTTGTTTATGGCTTCCCTCTTTAAAAGGTTTCATTTCTTAGGTTTCGGTTTCATTTCTCTAGTTTAAGTTTTGTAACTCCTTGGATACTAAATTCTTATCAAATTCTCACAAAACCTATGAGGGGAGATGATAACAAAGCCCAGGGAATAATGGATGACTGGTTTAGACTTTTTCTTCGAAATGGAGGTTTTGGGTAGAACTCAGCAGAGAGGGAAGGGGGCTGTAGCAGAAGAGGAAGGCAAAGTGTAAGTTATAATAAAAGATTGAGGTGAGGGAATGTAAAGAATAGGCTCCCTCAGTTGAAGGACTTGGGGTTATTTAGTCAAGTCAACTATAAACATTTATTAAGCAGTTATTTTGTGATAACCACTGTATAAAATTCTCCAGAGGACAAAACTAGGAACAGTGCTTATTATAAAAATGCAAATCTCAACTTGAATTCAGAAAAAAAAAATAAAAGCAAACTTCCTAACAATTAGAACTACCCAAAAGAGAATGGGCTCTCATAGGACACAGAAGGTCTTTTATCTTTGGAGGTCTTTAATATATATTGTAGATGATATTCTTTTGCAGGTATAGATTGTACTAAATGGATGATAAGGTCTCTTCCAACTCTGAAATTCTGTGATCCCATCTCAAAAATTACAGTGTTGTATTAAAATTTGTGCCCTACCTTATGGCAGTTGAGAAAAGCTAATCTGTCAATTTTTCTAATTTAATATCCTGGAACGCTTTCCTAGTGTTCTGAAATGTACTTTAAACCAATGTGAGAGAAAGTCTCTTTAGTCTTTGGATGGCTGAGCTTCAAAGGACCTCCAAATTTTCTTAAGCAGTCTAGAAGATAGGTTTATAGTTTAGATAGATGAAGGTAATAACTGTTGTGATCACAGAACATCCCTTCTTCACTGAAGGGGGAAAAACCACTTTTTTTTTGTCATTCTCGAATGCTTTCCAAGAGGTAAAGTATTTCATGACTTTAAGTTAGAATTAATTTATGACAACTGTACAGTGAATCTATTCAATTACTCATCAACTGAATTGGGGCCATGGAAATGCATTTCCTGTTTTATGACCCCCTCATTTTATTCATTTCTATTAAGCTAGGTCCCCTGGGAAATATGGTAGATGTATATACAAGATGTTTATTTCAAACATTTCATGTATAGGAATGTTTTAAACATGAGTTAGCAAAAACAGCTGGAGGAACTGAGGATGTTTCAACAAGATGACAGATTTCATTGACAATCCCCTCCACCATTACATCCTCAAAGCCTAGGTGGTTTGTCTTTGACCATAAAGTGGAATTTAGCAGCCCTTAGAAACATTAGTTATTGAATGGCATACTAATTACCTGTATTATCAACCCTGAAAACCAAGCCTCTTGAGTGTAGTTTCTAAAGTACAGTTTTATCTATTCACAGTCTGTCTAGTATATTTCTACTTGAGTAAACAAAATGAGGAGTTAGACTGTGCCAGGAGGCCATTAACCACTGCTGCCATGTTGGTTGATTCTGTAATAATGGCTTGGAGCTAATTTTTAGGACCCAAAAGGGAGGCCTGACTTTATTTTAGATTAAGAATTCTTCATGACCAATAGCATTACCAAATATAGTACTGATAGAGTGATAATTCAACACAGGATCTTTTTTTCTCAAAAGTTTCTTGGACATCAGTCCTCATCGGCTGATACCAGTGATTTACAACAATGATTTACAGCTAGATGGTGTGACTTTTTGCAAGCTGATCAGACCAACAGTGCATTACAGTAGAGCACAGTATTTGAAGTTGTGCCAAGGCTATGAATTTCTCTTTTTCAGGATTCAAAGTTTGGACTTAACCCATCTATCCATTGGTTATTGGTTATTGAGAAATAATTGTTTTGAAAACAATTAGAAAGTGGAATGTAAATTTTTTTTACTATTTTTTTCCCATAAATTTTATGTGAAAGAGATATGAGAGGATTTTTTCCCCTGTCTTGTTGTTGCTTAAAAGGAACTAGCAATAATTGTGTGAGTGAATATTAGAGCACAGGTTTTTTCCATTACATTGTCCCTTTGCTATCTAACTTATTTCAATATCAATAGAGAGGTATTTTTCCATTATCAGCATCTGTAGGACATAACTTCTTTATTCTTTATTTGTGAGGGGAAAAAAACCTGGAATTGTTTTTGAATTTCAGAGATTTTTGAAACACTAGAAGGCTGATTTACACATGACATTAATAGTGCATGGCTTTAAAAAATGTTTCCCTTGTGATTAATAACCTGGTGTAGAATAAATAGTATAGTTGGAAATGCATTGAAGGGAATGATGACTGGCTTAGCTTCTTCATTTAGTTTCACTTTTCAATTTTTTCTATTGCTTCTACTTGGCAAAGTTAGATTAGTACTTGATACTGAAAAAGTAAAGTCCCATAATTTCTGCAAGGTATATCAAGGGCACTTTTATTGCTTTAGCTTGTCTCAGTAATTTTTTTCATTCACTTACTGTGACATTCATAATGCAACAGTGCCCTTATAAAGAAAAAAAAAAGAGAGAGAGAGAGACCTGATTAAGCAATAGCATAACTGAATTAAGAAATCTGAGGGCCCCCAAAGTGCTCTAGGCTTCAATGGAAATCATGGGAAAAAACAAAATATGGTTAGGATTTACGAAACCATAAAGGAAAACAGAAGCAAAGAATAAGAAAGAGAAATTTAATAAAAGAGAAGTAAAGACTATACACACACACACACACACACACACACACACACACACACATTCACAGTGCTGGGTAGGGATAAATCAAGGAAACAATAATGATTAAATCAGGTAAATAAGATTGTAGATGTTCTGAAGATTATTTTTAAAATTAGTTATCGATGGCGTTTTTGGTAGAAATGGGCTGGACTAGAGAGAGGTCTTTTCAGTTTGCTTCCAATTCTAAGATTCCATAGTTACATGATTACTATCAACAGATTGTTTAATCTGCCTTGGTAAAAGCATAGACAAAAATACTTTAAAGCATTTGCCAATGATATAATAAGACTATCTCCCCAGATAAAGTGATCTGCAAGTTACATTTTGAAAAGCTATAATTTACCTTGCATGCAGTCATAATCTAAATGTCAGATTTATGTCATTAAGAAATTACTATTCTGCTGGGAGTCTTGAGTCTTCAGAAAATATTTTTTAAAATAGATGATTGGTCAGGGCAGTCAAGGAAGAAGCTGTTTGGGTAAGGATATTGGCAGAAGGTGATTCTCTCTTGTGAGACCATGAGATTTCATGTGCCTTAAGATTACTCTTAAAAAATATTACCAGACCATCAGTGTTTTATGTAATTAATACTGAACTTCAGAGAGCAGAGAGTCAGGGGGTAGTTAATCCAACAAATATTTATAATGTATAATACATAATATAATAAATATAATATATTAAACATATAAAAATGTTACACTGCATCACATTGTCTTCTCTGCTACTAGTTCTATCACTGAGCTTCATCCTCAGTATTAGCTTTAACTCATTATCAGTAACTTGCCATTCTCAATTAGTAGCCAAATTATATTTTTACTATTTGTCTTACATCTGTCTCTTCTTTCACATTGCCACTGTTCTGGTTCAAAACCTCTCTATATAAATGTTTTCCAATTGTTCTCCCTGATTCTAGTATCTTCCTCTCAAATCCATTGTTCTTAATATCTTCCTTAGTTCATTTAACTAGTATTTATTATGTGCTTATTATGTATCAGATTAGACTTGGTATTAGGGGATAGGAAAACAGAAATGATCCAGACTCTGGAGGTGTCTACGTGCTAAACTGATGGTGTTGTATTTTATCTTAATGGCAATTAAAAGCCATGGTTACTCTTTAAATAGGTATCTGACAAAGGTCAGGTTTTTACTATGCAGATTGTAGCCATGGAGAACATGTCTCCACTGAACCTTTTTTGTTGTTGGTCACAGGGTTTCCTCAGATCTACATCCTCTCAGTAGTTGTAATCTTTGTATCACTTACCATCCCCCTAATATGAATTCCAGCCTTCACAGAACTCTCCTTTTGAAGAACTTATTGAACCCTCTAGACCAGTAGAGTCAAACTCAAATAGAAACCATATATTAACTTAGAGAAAAAAACAATGAACATTATTTAGGTTTGCTGAATTTTTATTTATTTTGTTAAGCATTTCCCAAATCCATTTTAAGCTGGTTCTGGCTACAATAGGGAATTTTGAGTTTGAAACATTGCTATGGACTATTAAAAACTTAGTCCTTTAGTGTGGTCATTTTGGTCTTGATATTTATCCTTTTTTCTGCCTCTCTTGTTTTGACTTATGTATATTTTTTCCCTTCCCAAGTACTTATTGCTCTTGAGTACCATGTAGAGGTCTCCTAGCACAGGTTGTCATATGAAATGAAGGAACTAGTCAGTAAGGGTCCAGTCTTCAGAGTATGTACAATATTCCCTGTCTGGTTTCAGAATGAAACATGGAATGGACGCTTGGTGAGCTTTCTTTCACCTCTGAGTGACTGAAAGGCTCATGTTGTTGAGTGAAAAAGAGTCTTGTCTTGTAGTTGACTAGAAGCTGGAGGGACTAATGATGTGGAGGGAAATAGTGGGTCCCAGCAAATTATAGCTTATCTTCTCTAGTGGTTTTCAAGAGAGGGAACATCTAAAAGATGAAAATGAGAAACAGCAACTGTTTCTTGATCTACCCACTTGGCCACTATGTTTCCCTGAGTACAGGTGCTTGATGATTTTGTACATGGTTTTTTTCCTGATATTTGATGAGTGAGTCTGGAGACAGACTAGAACAAGTTACAATTGTCTGAGCTTTTAAGGTCCAGTAAAAAAGTTGGGAGTCCCCTAAATGATCAGAGTTGGTGATAGAATCCACCAGAACCAGCAATAGCTGAGTTTTAGTGAGCAGTAGCTGACCCAAAAGAGTGATTTGCTTGATCCAGCATTGGATTGCTTAGATAAGATTTTGTGTCTTGCAGGGAACTGGTCCAACTAAGCAGGGAATGACAGCTATAACTGATGTCATTTTTATAAGTGAACCTGATGGCAACTCTTCAAAGGGAGGAGAGAAGTACCAGAATCAAGAATCTTGAGATACTTCTTGGTCTCCAATGGTCCCTCCATATATGACCTTTCTGTTTTAAGTTTGAGTTGATTGCATTCAGAGATCTTATATGTATTCAGGAGACAGGGAATTCTCGGGTTTGTAGGAAATGTTTTGTACCACCTGTTTTAAACCTGTTTCCACTCTAAAACTGGGTAGGTGTATAGGGGAAATCCCCTGTTATTTAGGGGATATTTTGTTACTTCTGTCCTTGCTACATCTTCTCAGTAAAAATTCTTTTGTAAAAACCAATTAATGTTAACTGGCTATTGAATGGTATTTGGAGATAACAAGAAATTATAATCCCTTAGAGTTACTGAAAGAAAACTGAAGAGGGATCGTAGTTAGCCACCCTTAGGAGATTCAACCTGCTTTTATAGGTGAGGGTTGGGGGAGGGAGCTAAGGGTCCCTTACTAGTAGACAAATAAATTCACTTATATATATTCAAGCATGCATGAATGAAAAACATATTAATCATTTACTATATGCCAAGTACAGAGCTAAGTACTGAGCATATAAATTCAGTCCCTGTTCTCAAAGAGTGGGGAGAAGGAACACACATAGGGTAAAGATGGCCAAGGAGAAGAACTTTGATCTTGCAAAGTAGATATTGAAGGCAAAACAGTGTTGCTTTCCAACTCAAGATTTATACTTTTTATAGTTGAATAGTTAATCAAACATTTCTTCAAAATCTACTGCATTTAAAGCAATAGGGAAGAAAATAATGTATGACGCAGTCTTTATCTCTATTCAAGTAGTGGAGAAAGACATAAACATATGGCAGTACCTCTCCTGAAATGGGAACAAGACAGAGAAGATTAGCATGGCTTCTATAAGAAATTTGTGAAGCATTTGACAGTATTATCCTTCCTCTTCTGGGAAGACTTCTTTTGATGGCCCCAGATGTTCTCTTTCACTCCTCAAAGAAATTTGTTTTTAGTCATCCATGTTGTATCTTCCCATAAGAATGGAAGTCTTATAAGAACAGGGACTGTTTCATTCTTGCCTTTGTATTGTCTCACATATATGTATAGCCCTACTATTTTGCCATAGTAGATTTTGTAATAAAAGGCTTGCTACATTAATGGACAATTCTAGATTAATGCATATTTCTATATAAATGAATAATAGTGGTGGAGTTCTGCATGTCAAAGAAGTTCACTGGGCAGAGAATTCTCATTGAAGGTGGCTAGGAAAGGTTTCATAGAGCCGGGTGCAGAGAGTGGGGAGGGAATTCCAGTATGAGCCAATGTGTGGAGGTGGAAAAGCAGAAGGCATGTTCAGGAGAAGTTGCATTTGGCTGAAGTAGACTTAATTTTTATCCTCAGTTAACTCTCATAATTTCTACTAAAGTCATAAGGTATTATGTTTCTCACAGGAACCAAATTTTATTGAATGTGATATTTGGTGTGTGGGAAGGAGAAGATAGAGCATCTGTGAAATAATTTATTAATAAAGCCAATTTCAAATTATTAGTATTAAGAGGGAACAGAAATATCATGGATAAATAAATTGTACAGAAGATCTAGACCACTGGTTTAAACCAGAAAGTTGCTTGTCCTCAATACACCCGGTCTTTCATTAGCAATATGGATATGCAGGAAAATTGCTAATGAGAAGTAAAAAATTATTCCAAGTATGACAAGCCCAGATCATTATAGGAATAATCAAGAATTGATTTAAGAAAAAACTGTAGTTTATATCACCAATCCTATTTATTCTAAGTGCTTAGAACATAGTAAGTACTAAATGCTTGTTGACTGATTAATTGACGATCTCTCTCTATCCCATTATAGATTTTAAGCTTAGTATCGATCAAGTGTTTTCCTTCTAGATACTCTTTACAATTTAGTAAGTTATTATGGGGGAGGGGAAATATGACCTGACTAGGTCATATCCATGATTAACTGAGTCACCATGACTTTGCATTGCAATTATACCTTAAAAATCATAATGGGAACTTTTTATTTAAAACTACTAATTATACATATCAAAGAGACTGTATTTAAAATAATCTTTTTAAAGAAATGGAAGAATTTAGTGTAATTAAATACCTTTTCTACTAATCTTTAACCTTAAATTTTACTCCAGGTTTAAGTAAAGCTAAAACATCCTAAATCTTCATAGGTTTATCAGGGATTAGGCTGTGGTTCCAAAATCACCTATTAGTTTTGCATTAAAAGATTTTGTAGGATACTGCTGTTTAGCTTTTAATCTATCTCTAGCAGGATAATAATTGGCCCTATTAGCAACATCAGTATTACTGACCTTCCTAATATTCCTTATTCAATTCAATTCAATTCAACAAACATCTACTAAACCCTTTTTATGATCAAGGGATTGGTACTAGATGGGAAAGTCATGCAAATAGAGAATGACATAGTCATTGCTCTCACTTAGGGTACAAAAAGTATATACATACTGAAATACATCATAGTTTGAGAAAGGATAAGAACCTCATAATTGAGAAGCTTAAAAAAGGCTTTGAAGAGGAACCTGCTAGCTGAGCAGAGACTTGAGGGGGAAAATGATTCCAAGAGGCTGGGATGAGAGGAGAGTCTATCCCAGTCATGGAGATAGCCTGTGCCAAATGCTGAAAGTGGGAGAAGATATGTTAAATTTGGGGAACTATAGGTAGTCTTGTTTGGATGGAACACAGGGTTTGGGAAGGGATGAAGGAAAAACAAGTATTAAATACCTCCTATGTGCAAGGTACTGTGCTAAGTGCTTTACAAAAATCTCATCTAATGAAAGGAGTCAATTTAAAAATGGACAGGTAGGTGAGAGACAGGTTGTGCAGGCAGTATCAAATGTTGACTTGAAGAACTTATTTTGGAGACTATAGGGAAGCACTAAAATATAGTCCCATCTGTGTCTTAGGAAGATTGGTTGTTGGAGGCAGTGGAGGGATGAAGGATAGATACATCAGTAGAGGAAGCATTTATTAAGCACTTATGTGTCACACTATGTACTAAGTATAAATATAAATGAACAAGACAGTCCTTGCATTTAAGGAGTTTTTATCCTAGTAGAAGAAGATAATATATGAAGGGGATCTAAAAAGCAAAGAGGGCTAGTACTTATGTGGTATGGAGATGTCTCAGAAGGGTCCTGGGGACATGATTTCTGACCTGACCATGTGAAAGATTACCTAGGGAAGAACATAGCAACCAGAGATAGAGTAAGATTGTGGTGGGAGAAGGATGAGAATGATATCTACAGTGAGGTAATGTGATGAGACATCTAAGAAGTGGGTGATAGGCTGGCACTATGTAAAGGATGGGATTTTCAGAGATTTGAGATTATGGGGTTGCATAATTGAACATCCAATTTTATTTGGTCAGTGATGAAAACAACAGTATGACTGCTCCTTTGGTTGGCTGTAGTAGAGGGAAATTGCAGATCATGAGGTTAAAGAGCCTGGTGAACTGGGAAGTCATGGTATTCTAGCTGATAACAACTCATGTACTGAGTTGCTTGAGTGTAAAAACAATATTATTGGTGGAAAATAAGACTGTGAATTAGGTATCATACTCTTTAGAAAAGAGGGAAAGGGCTTTGGAAGTTGCTGATAATCCAGATACGAATCTGGACTGAGTTATGTAAACACATCCTCAAAGGAGGTGAGGTTGAAGAGTGATGACATCAGAGTGATGCTGTGGAAGGGATAATGGGACAAGGGTGGGGGAAGAAATAATCTGATTTCTCCTCCTTGGCCACTGTACCAGGGAGCACAAGAGGAGAACAACTTAGATTGTTGTTTTTCTTTCAAAATAAAGTCAAGATGTCTAAGTCAAAGTGTAGTGTGTCTGATAGTGACCAATCCAATCAATACAGTCTTAGAAACTACCACACACTGGGTACAAACAGTCTGCGTGAACATTCAGGTTGGAGATGTGTCCAAGTTTTTGTACATCTCGAGCTACTTTTATTCTGCTTTGCTCATAAAGCACAGCACTTTCTTTGGTGTGGGCATGCTATGCTGGATGTCCTTTGCCAGTGTCTCACATATTTCACAGTCAAATATCAAAACTTTTTGGGGAGATCTTAAGAGTGTCCTTGTATCACTCCTCCTGACTTCCATGTGAGTGGCTGTCTTATATGGTTCTCTGCAAAACAGACAAGCATGCCTTTGGCATTTGAACCATGTGGCCAGCCCATAGAGTTGCACTCTCTGCAGTAGAGTTTGAATGTTTGACCAGTCAGCTCAAGAAAGGACCTCAGGGTCTGGTACTTTATCTTGCCAGGTAATCTTCAGAATCTTCCTAAAATAGTTCAAATGGAAACTTTTCAGTTTCCTGGCATGGGTGGCTCCTGGAGACTGCCCAGGTTTCACAGGCATACAGCAATGAAGTCAGCACAATGGCTTGGTAGCCCTTCAGTTTGATAGGCAGCCCACACTTTCTTTTGAAGCCTCCCAAACACTGAGCTAGTTTTGGCAATATGTCCTTTCACCTCATCTTTGTGTATGTCCCAGGAAAGTATGCTGCAAAGTAAGTGAACGTATCCACAGCATTCACATTTTCTCTGTTTGCTGTAATTGATGGTTCCATGGAGATGGACCATAGAGGAGGCATTTTCTGCAGAAAAACAGAATGTGGAAAGAATGTGAAATGAAGAGATCTCTGATGAATGGGAGTTTTTGACAATACATCAGAGTTTCCATGTAATACTTTGGAACTGGAAGGAAGAGAAAAATGTGGATTGTGCAAGGTTAGGGCACAGATAGATGAGTGTCTTAGAGATAGCAGAGGGGAAGGATTTTCATTTAAGAACATAAGTGAATAACAAGAATAAGATTTGGAGTTGGGAGTTTGACAGCTACAGATTGGGAAAAAACTATGTCCTTTTGGAACCAATGATGACTAAATGCAGTGTCATTGTATGACTAGTGGCAACCACTTCCATGTTTTTAACTCCCAAAACTAAGTGGGAATGGGAGTTTGTTCAAGAGTCATTTGGTTCAGTGAAACAGCTGGAGAATCTAAGGGCATTAGTTTAAATTCTGACATTGTCACTTATTTCTGTGACCTTGAGTATGTCCCAATCACTCTGTGCTTCAGTTTCCTCAACAATAAAATGAAAGAATTGGATTGGAATAACCTTTAAAGCAAGATTTAAGTTTGGCTCTAGGGACTTAATCACAACGTATTTACTAACCTAGACCATATAATGCTGGCCACATCACTTAAAATTTCAAGTTCAGGTTCCTCTTCTGCAAAATGGGTATAATAGTAACACATTACCCCAGAGAATTCTTGTGAGGATAAAATAAGATAGAATATAGAAAGTACTTTGCAAGCCTTAACTCTGTTTTAAAGCTAACTGCTACTACTATTATTATTAACTTCTACAATTCTAATTTGAACTAAGATAACAGATGAAATTCAATAGCCCAGATCAAGCCTCTAGCATGTAATTATTCAAACAATTAAGACCCTATTTGTCAACTTAAATTCACCCCCTTTTTAATTATATAGGTAATTAAACTAAGAATTGTTAATGCTGTTTCCTAACTATTAATTGTTTGTAACAACCTAAAGATTAAAACTGGATGTTCAATTAACACAAAGGCATCAAACTATTATAAGGAGCTTAAGCAAGGATAACAGAGCAAGCCGGGAATTAAATAGTCTCCAGAGACATGAAGGCTACTGAAGCCAGAAACATCTTTGACTCTACCACATTCTATAGGAACGATTCTTTGCCTGGGTAAAATGCTGACACCCTTTCTGCCTGAATGGTGGCAGATGGGGCCAATACTTCTTAGGTGCTAATAGTTCCATGGTTGAGAGAAACAGCATAGCAGAAAGAGCTTGAGAGACTGAGTCCTACATTCTTCTTCTCATTCAATGGGTGATGGTGGATAGTTTTTTATTTTTGTAGTGAAGTACCGAAGCAAAATTTACCTGAACTTATCTCAGAAACAGAGCTACGACAAATATTGATTTTTATATTTGTGAGTATTTTAAACTCTCTAAAGGAAAATGATTTATTTTGGTTATTACTGCTTATGTAGGGTGATTGGTATAAGTTATTAATTCTATTACTTATGTACATTCCAAGGTATCTGAAAATCTGTGACAAGGTTTATTTATTTATTCAGTGCTATTTGAAAAACATCACTCTAGGTGCTGTGAGAACCAGAAATACGAATAAAAAGCAAATTTCTTCCCTTAAAGATCTCACAGGTTAGGGAGAAGATGTATAGAAATAAGTGAAGTATTGAAAAATGAATCATTAATGAACAAACATTTTCTTAGCATCGGCTATGTGCCAAGGGCTAGCTAAGTATTGCGGATATAAATAAAAAATGAGGAAGTCCATACTCTCAAGGAACTTATATTCTAATAGAGAATGTCCCAAAAATCTTAGATCACTTTTATTTATTAAAACCTAAAGGCTTATATGACATGTATATGCTTTATAGCAGAAGCAGGTGACTTTGGAAGTTAGGATACTAATACTTGGAGAGATCAGAAAAGGTCTTTCATAAAAGAAAACCAGGACTTTTAAGATGCTGCAGTGAAAAAGGGAGCCCCCAAGGCATAGAAGACAGTCTGCACAAAGTCACAAAGAAAGGAAATGAAATATCCTGTAAAAGAAGATGTGCTTTAATTTACATTCACAATCCATTAGTTTTTCCTTCAGATGCAGGTAACATTTTCTTTAGTGAGTTTTTTTAAACTTGTCTTGTATCCTTACATTACATAGAAGAGTTAAGTCATATATAATTGATCAATGTTGCTGATATTATGGGCAATGATTTTCTGGTTCTGCTCGTTTCATTTGCATCAGTTTGTGCAAATCTTTCCAGGTTTTCTGAAAGTTGTCTGTCCATCATTTCTTATTGCACAATAGTATTCCATTATATTCACATGGCACAACTTGTTCAGACATTCACCAATTGATAAGCATCCCCTCATTTTCCACTATTTTGCTACCACAAAGGGCAATTATAAATATTTTTGTCTATGTAGGTCCTTTTACAGTTTTTATGAACTCTTAAGGTACCCAAACCTGTGCAGTTTGATTGTAGTTCAGGCATAGTTCCAAAAGGTTTTCCAGATCACTTGGATCAGTTCACAACTCTGCCAACATTGCATTAATGACCCATTTTCTCACATTCTCTCTGAATTTATCATTTTCCTTTTTTTATTATATTAGCCAGTCTGAAAGGAGGAATAAATTAGTATGTCAAAATTGTTTTTCTCTGATTGAAAATGATTTAGAGCAGTTAATTCAATGCCTATACATAGCTTTGATTTCTTTATCTAACAACTGCTCATTCATATACTTTTGATCATTTATCAATTGAGGCATGGCTTGAATGCTTATAAATTTTACTCAGTTTCTATATAATTAAGAAGTGAGATTTTTATCAGAGACTAGCTGTAAAAATTGTTTCACAACTTTCTGCTTCCTTCTAATCTTGGTTGTATTGATTTTTTTTTTATACAAAAGTCTTTTAATTTAATATAATCAAAATTATCTCTTTTGCATTTCATAATATGCTCTCTTTGTTTTGTTTGGTTATAAATTCTTCCTCCCCATAGATCTTACAAGTAGACTATTTCTTGCTCTTCAAATTTGTCTATGATGTCATTTTACGTCTTTTATGCACACATTTTGATCTTATCTTACTATACTTATGAGAAGTTGGTCTGTATCTAGTTTGTGACCAATTGTTTTCTATGTTTGCCTAGCAATTTTTGTCAAATAGTGAGTTATCCCCAAGGATGGGATCTTTGCACTTATTAAGCCTAGTTTATTTGATTATTGTGTCTTGGGTATCAAATCTATTTCAGTGATCCTTCACTCTATTTCTCAGGTAGTACCTGATAGTTTTATATAATTATTGCTTTCTAATAAAATTTGTGATCTGACGTTGATGGTTACCTTCCTTTTTTTTCCAATTAATTTCCTTCATATTTTTGACTTTTTGTTCCTTCAGATGAATTTTGTTATTTTTGGTAGTTTGATTAGTTTGAACTGAATAAATAAATTTGTTTAGTTGCATTGTCTTTTTTGTTAAATTGGTTTGGCCTCCTCATAAGTAATTGCTATTTTTCCAGTTTAAATCTAACTTTATTTGTGTGAAAAGTGTTTGATAATTGTGTTCCTATAGTTCCTGTTGTCTTGACAGATGAACTTCTAAGTATTTTACATTATTTACAGATATTTTGAATGAAACTTCTCTTTCTATCTATTGTTGCTGAACTTTGCTAAAGTTATTATTTCAAGTAATTTTTAGCTGATTCTCTAAGGTTCTCTAAGTGTCATCTCATTTGCAGAGTGATAATTTTGTTTCCTCATTGCCTATTCTAATTCCTTTAATTTCTTTTTCTTCTCTTATAACTATAACCAACATTTCTAGTGCTATAACAATAGTGGTGATAATGCGCATCCTGATGTCAACCCTGATTTAATTCCTATTACTGCTGATGGTTTTAGCTAGATACTGCTTTTAAGGACTGTTCCTTTTATTTATATGCTCTCTACTGTTTTTAATAGAAATAGATTCTATAGTTTGTTAAAAAAATTTTTTGCAGTATCTATTGAAGCAATCATATGATTTCTATTGGTTTTTTTATTGATGCGGTCAATTATGTTGATAGTTTTCCTAATGTTGAATCAATCCTGAAATACTGTTATAAATCCCACTTAGTCATTGTGTATAATCCTTGTGATATATTGCTGTAATTAACTTGTTAATATTTTTTTCAAATTTTTTGCATCACTATCTATTCTTTTCCCATTTTACTCATGTAAGAATTTAGAGCAATAAATTTTCTTCTAAATACTGTTTTGGCTGATTCTAATTAATTTTGGAGTGTTGTCTCATTGTTATAATTCTATCTAAAGAAATTATTGATTGTTCTTTGTTCTACTTATTCTTTAGTATTAGATTATTTGTGTTTATTAATTTTTTATCATTCCCTTAAACTCACCTTATATCTGTACCCTCTATCTATGTATATTCCTTGTAGCTAAACTAGTAATGATCAATTTTAAGGAATTACAAGTGTCATCTTTGTATGTCCAAATGTAAACAATTTAACTCAATTGAATCCCTTATGTTTTTTTTTTTTTCCTTTTTTACCTCTTTATGCCTCTGTAGGGTCTTGATATTGAAAATCAAATGTTTGGTTTAATTCTGGTTTTCTCCTTATAAAAGCTTGAAATTCTTCTCTTTCATTGGATCATCATTTATTATGCTTAATTTTGCTGGGTAAGTGATTCTTGGTTGTAATTCTAGCTCTTGCCTTCTGGAACATCACATTCCATGACTTCTGATCTTTTAGGGTTGTAACTGCCAAGTCCTGTGTAATCCTAATATTTGAATTGTTTCTTTCTGACCTTTTTTAGTAAATTTTTTTCCTTGACCTAATAGTTTTGAAATTTGGCTTGTAATGTTCCTTGGAATTTTTATCTCGGAATCTATTTCCTGAGATGTTCAATAGATTCTTTTGATGCTAATAATTTTGCTCTTTGCTTCTTGGATGTCAGGACAGTTTTTGTTGATAATTTCTTCAAAGATTCTCTCTAGGTCCTCCTTTGATTATGGCTTTCAGTGATTTTGATGGTTGTTTCTCCTTGATCTATCTTCCAGATTACTTGTTTTCTTCAGGAAGTATTTTACATTTTTTTCCATTTTTAAAAAAAATCATTTGATTCTTTGATGTCTTATAAAGTCATTATCTTTAACTTGTCCAATTCTAACTTTTTAGGTGTTTTTTTTCCCCTCCTTAATTAGCTTTGTATTTTCTTTTTCAGTTAGCTGATGATACTCTTTAAGGAATTGTTTTCTTTAGAGGATCTCTTTTTCCACTTGACCAATTCTACTTTTTCCAAACTGTTGACTCTTTTTTCATAATTCTCTTGCATCTCTTTAATTTCTTTTTTCATTTTTTTCTTCTACTCTTATATTATTGTTAGATTTCTTTTTGACCTTTTCCATGAGTACTTTATGATCTTGAGCCAACTTCCCCATTTTTCTTTGGGGTTTTGCTCATAGCTATTTTAACATAATTGTTTTCTTTTGAGTTTATGTCTTGGTCTTCCCTGTCACTGTAATCACTTTCTATAATAAGATTATTTATTTGTTGATTTTGCTCATATTTTTGGGCCATTTTCCTTTCTTTTAATTATAAGTTCTGCCCCTACAGTGGAAGGGTTATTGTCTCAGGCTTCATGGGCCAGGATCTGCAAACTCTGTCTGTTTGCCTGGTGCTACATTATTTTGCCCTGAGGCCTATTTGGAGCTTTTGTACCTGGTAGGATTTATTGGTGCTGTTGGAGGCCATAGAGTTCTGGCTGCTTAACTGATGCCACGCTGGGGTCTTAGTGGTGGTGTTTGGTATGTGCTGAGGCCTGTCTCTTTGCTCATGGCTTTGCTGAAACATGTGACAAGGGCTCAGCATTGGCAATATCCTGTTTGCTTAGTTACCTGTAGGATTGAAGTTTATATGTTTGCCCATTCCTGGTGGGTCCTGGTATTAGTGTGGACATGCTCCACTGCATTTTCAGGCTCTGGGTCTTCCACTGGTTTGCTCAGGTGGCTTACTGCTAGCTTGCTAGAATTTTCCTGTCCTGCATGTCCCTTTTGCCTGAGTGAGATAGACCTTTCTTGCCGATCTTCCAAGTTTCTTGGGCTCAAAGATTGTTTTTCCCCAATCTTTTTGCTGGTTCTGCTGGTCCAGGATATATTTTGAGGCACTATTTTATGGTTATTTGGAAGTGAGTTTGATAGAGTTATGGCAATTTAATTCTTAGTCCACCATCTTAGCTCCTGAAAGAAGTCTCAGATTAATGGAAGTTGATTAAACTTGTAATGAAATTCTAAAGCTCTTTCCAAATGGGAATTTTTAAGCCACCTTTCTAGATTTCAATTTTTCAGTATTATTTCTCCTCTCTTATTCTTGTTTTCCATTTACAAACTGAGTAAGGGTGGGTCTATTAATAATAGCAGCTAGTATTTATATAACACTTTAACATTTGTCAGGCTCTTTATATGTGCTTATCTCATTTGATATTCAGAAGACACCATGATTTAAGTACTCATATTATTCCCATTTTACAGATGAGGAAGCTGCGCCTGACATAGATTAAGTGTTTTAGCAAGGTATCTCATTAGCCACTAGTTGAAACAGGATTTGAGGTCAGGTATTCCTAATTCCAAGTCTAGGGCTCTTAAACAGTTTTATTACCTGGATGCCTTTGTGATTTCTAAGCTAAGTTATATCAGAGGGATAATAACAAACATACCAGTCAGGAAGTACAGAAATGAAAATCTGTTGGAATCACAGGTTAGAAATAGTATTGAAGGAACCAATGTTATATAGGGGCTAAACGTCCAAAACTGAAGGAATACTAAGGCAGAAGTAGATTGACATGGTTCTTGCAAATCACTTGGAAAGAGATGACACTGGTTTTGCATTATTAAATGTATAATGTGCCTTCATTAGCTTTTTAGTGTAAGGATTTAAAGGGTCCCTGTCAGAACAGGCAGCAGAGTACTCATGAATTGTAATAATGGTCCCATTGAATGGAATTTGCATATGGCTGTGGAGTCAAGGAACCTACTAGGGATTGCCATCAAAAAAATGACAGTGTTGCTGGTATACTAAAGGAGTTACCTCAGACATGGAGCTTTCCTAGGTCATCAGAGAGATGCTTAAAACTATGGCTATTGATGTGGTCCACCTGAAAGCATTCTGTTACACCTGGTTTATATGGTTGTATATGAAATCTAGAAGGAGCAGGAAAGCCTGCACAATAATTAACACTGGATGTATCTGGCAGGTTTCTCTCTGCCATTTGCTCTTCTGACTTCTCCCTTTAGCTCTTTAGCTGCTCTTAAAGGTGAAGTCCAAGGGCATGGTTCAAATATATAACTAGCCATTATTCAATCAATCATTCTTAATGTGGTATTTTATAAGGCAAGAAGAGTATCCAAGGTTAGGCAGGTTTATATCTTATCAAAAAGATAACTGCATAAAAGGTCTCCTTCATATTAAGCTCCCCAAGTAGAAGGTGAAATGGTCAAGGAATTAACACCTCCTTAAAGAGACTGAGGAAAAACCTTACTGGAATCATTGAATTTATAGAGTATAAAAATTAAAATTTAAAAAAACAAACCACTTCCAACAGATGCAAAAAATGCATAAAAGGTGCCAACTCTCCTCCCTCCCCCTTGTGAGTTTATAACCTTCCCAGAAGGCCAATTTCTATCTTATTATTTGAAAATTGAAATTTAGACAAAAATGTTACCAGATAAATTATCTTTAGATGAATTGTTTGTATATAAGTTTTCCTGCTTTGGGGGCAGAGAAATGTTTTCATTAAATCCAAATAAATGAAGCTTCAGTTATAGAAATTTTAAGCATCAATTTAGCAGGCTGAAAGAGACGATTTTTTTTTTAAACTTGGAAATTTAGAGCTATAAAGAATTTTAGCAGTTACCTGACTCTAGAAGTATACTGCCAAATGCTTAACTGGGTTCTCTAGAGAAAAAATGTAAAGCTAACATACTTTTAATTTTAACTTTCTTTATTAAATTTTCTCCATTTTCTTAAGTCCAGAAATCAACAAAACAATAAAATCATTGTAGCATTTCTTGATTTTTGAAATGTGAATACTCATTTTGAAAATTTAATAAACCTGGACTCCAGCATACATATCCCTGCTTGTTTTTCTATTTATTTGTTTATTGCATCTATAAAAACAGTAAACAAAGTAAAAAAACAAAACAAAAAACATCATTATTTTATTTAATAATTATTATTTTTTGCATCTACAAAAACAATAAGACTCTGTCAAGTGGGGGAAATCTTTGCACTAAACATATCTGATAAAAGACTAATAATTCAACATACAGAGAAAGTTAACCAAAATTGCCTGTCTTTTTAGTACTCGAGGAAGCTGAAGCCAGGAAAAGTTAGTTTACATAAGTAACCTAAGTGGGAGAAGAGGGTATTTTTTAAATTTTATTTTATATTTTTAATTATATGTAAACATTTTTCACATTCATATTTAAAATTTTTGAGTACCAAATTCTTTCATTGAGAAGACAAGCATTTTGATATAGGTTAGATATGTGCAGGTATTGAAAACATTTCCATATTAGTCATGCACAAGTAGGATTTTATCTTAGGTATTTTGACTATTTATAGGAAAGTTTTTCTCAAAGTAGAGTATAATGGAAAGAAGCTAGATTTAAGAAGACCTGAATTTATAACATATCCCTGCTGTTGGGAAGTTGGGTAGCGAAACCTATGGAGCGCCAGATCTAGAATGAGGAAGAACTGAGTTCAAAGCAAACCTCAGATGCTTCCTGGCTGTGTGGACTGGTCACTTAATTTCTGTTTACCTCCGGAAAATGAGGGATAATAATAACACATACCTCCCAGATTTGTTATGAAGATCACAAGAAATAATTGTTGTAAAACATCTGGCAAATAGGAAACACTATGTAAACATTATTATTAATTTTACTGTTTATATGATCTTGGGATAATTACAATCTTTATCAGATTCAGTTTTCTTATATGTAATTTCATATATTTATGCTTTTGTACTTCATTAGAGATAATGTAAGGATTAGATAAGAAGAATGAATATTGAAAGTGATTTATCAGTATGTTGTATTGTTAGATCATTTCAATCATGTCTGATTCTTTGTGACCCCATTTGGAGATTTTTGGCAAAGATGGTAGGAGTGATTTGCTATTTCCTTCTCTAGGTTATTTATGAGGAAGAAAAGTTTGGCAGAGTTAAGTGACTTTCTTAGGGTCACCACCATTCAGTGTCTGAGGCTAGATTTTAATTCAATAAGGTGAGTCTTCCTGACTCCAGGTCCAGCATTATATGCCCAGTGAATAAGGATTATTAATAAGCCAATAAATCATACTCTATCAATGATGGCTTGTTCTGCACAAAACTGGACTTGCCTTCATTGTATTGTTACCCATTATTTACTACTTATTCAGGGACTATCCTAGAACAAAACATCAAATACATTCCAGCTATTATGTTACAACCACCACCACCATCATCATAAATGACCATATTGAGGTCACAGACCATTAATACTATCAGAATAAACATTTTACTAGTTGAGCCTCAAGGAGCATTATTGAAATAGCTAGCAATTTGCTAGATCACTAGAAAAGTGAGCCATTGATATAAATATAATCATTACTAACAATAACAGATAATAATAGCTAATATTTTTAAAGCACTTTCAGGTTTGCAAAGTACTTCATCTTCTCTCATTTGAGCAATTAGATCCTTCTTATTCTGTGATGTCATCTAGATTATATTTTAGGGGGAAAACCAGCTTTTCAGTTACCCTCTTTATATAGACTTCTTAGGCATTTGATCCTAGAATAATTGTTTGAATTGAGTGCTCAAAATGGTTGATGTTTGTTTCTGTTGGCATTATGTTTTCTTGTTTATAAAGAGATTAGGGAAATGGGTAAACTAACACTGTCTGAATTCTATATGTTATGATTTGACTTGGCCCTTCAACTTGCTGGATGCTTCAATACTGGTATTCTCCTGAGTGGTTTGATATTGGAGACAGATTTCTAATTAGAAACTAGTCTATAATTCTAATTTACAACTTGTATAATAAACTAAATATACCATTTTCCTCTTTATTCATGCATTTATTAATTACCTTTTGTATACAGAGCACAATATTAGACATGGTGGGGAAACAGAGGACATAGTTCCCTGCGCTTTGAATGCTTGTGGTCTAGTTGGAGATTTAAAAGAAGGCATAGATGAAATGGGTAGGATGGCACAGTGAACCCTATTGGATATAGTCAGTGAACCTCGATTCTGATTGTAACTATGCTATTTTAGAGGCTTCTGTGATATTGGGCAAGTCATTTAACTTTTATGGCCCTGTTTCCTAATCTGTAAAATGAAGAGCTTGGATTAAATGAATACCAAGATTTCTTTTAGTTCCAACTCTATTCAGTAGCTCCATATTGTATCTCAGATACAATAGATCAGGAAGGAGAATAGAACTTAGTTGGAAAAAAATTTAAAAGTCAGAATTCTGTCACTACTGGAATGGAAAATGCATGGCATATCCTGAGTTGAGTAACAGTTATAACAGTGTGAGAATGAGAGTTGTTAATTCAAACATAGGGTTATTTTTTATAGAATAACTCTTAATCTTCTTGTATTTTGTTCACTTTCCAAGTTAAAATTCATATTAGAGATATCATATGATAATTGTCCTTAGGCAGAAAAAATATTTGGAATGATAGAGTATTTACATCTGCACATTGTATTTTTCATTATTTTTAGCCTCTTCACCAAAATTCTATTAAATATATTGTAATAATTAACTTTGTTGAATAAATCTGAAATTTGTGTTATCAAAGCAAGTCCAGATTTTTAAAAAGCATTTTTAAATAAAAAAAAAACTTGACTTTTCCCCTTTTAGATGTGCTCTTCATAGGTCTAAGGTTTCCAATCCAATCCAAGCATTTACTAAGCAACTACTATGTGGCAAGGCACTGTGATTTGAGATCAGAGAGGAGAGGGTGGAAGTGGGAGGGAGGGCAGAAAAGATAAAAGAAAGACAAGAAAACCCTCCATCATTCTTTGCTCTCTAAGACTTTACATTATACTGAATGTATGGGAAAATTCTTTAGAAATCATAAGCCATTGTTATACTAATTTACATAGGACTTTAAAGTTTGCAAAATGCTTTACTTATATTGTTTGATCCTCACAGTAGCCCATTGAGGTAGGTGCTGTCATTATTTCCACTGTATGATGAAGAAACTGAGGTACCATGATGATAAATGACTTGAGGCAGGGTTTAAATTCAAATCTTCTGCATTCTGAGTCTGATACTTTCTCTGCTATATCATCCAGATACTCATTCTTCTTAGTAGAAAAATCAATTCTACCTCTCCTTCCAACTTATCAGTGTTCTGAATAGAGAGAAAAAGAGACTGAATTAAAGAAATCAATTAGTCTTTTGATTATGTAATGAACACCAGAGAGTGATTCACTTCATGGAAACCTTACACCACCCTGTCATAATCACGGTTTCATTTTTCTTAGACAAGATGAATTTTAATGCATAAAAGTGATCCCTTAAAGAGGATTTAATCTTCTCCTTATGACATTAAACTACATGATTAGTAGGTAGTTTGCCTGCATCAATATTGTTTTAACTTGCATTGATTATCCTAACAGGAAGACCATACATTGAATGGAGAGGAATTGTAGCAGAAAAGTATGATACACGTTTTCTTTATAAAGCGGGTTGGCTTAATTTAAGTCGGCATTCACTGTACCGAGAATATTTGCATAATGTAAGTATAAATGAGACAGTCTATAGCACTATAGGAAGTTAGTATGGTATTATATGGATAGAAAGTTAGCCTTGGATTCAAGTTTTGCCTCTTATGTGACCCTAGACAAGTTGTACCTGCTCAGAGCTTCCATTTTTCTCCCAGACGCGACTCAAGTTGCAGGCTGCATTGGTAGATGGAGTTCCTTACTGAGAGTTCCCCACTTACAGTGTAGTGGATTAGAGTGCTGGTCTTGGAATTAAGAAGTCCTGAGTTCAAATGCAGCCTCAAACTCTTCCTTGGTGGGCAACCCTAGGCAAATTAGTTAACCTTTGTCTGCCTTAGTTTCCTGAGCTTTATTTATTTATATTTAAAGGTATCATTTCTGTTACCAAGATCATAATTTTTATAATTTTATACTAATAATTTAAATATAAATAAATAATTCGTGGGGATAATAATAGTGTCTACCTCCTAAGATTATTGTGAACATTAAATAAGTTGATATTTGTAAAGCACTTAGCACAGCATCTCATATATAATAAAGGATCAATAAATGCTTATTCTATTAGTGATACAAGCAATAACTCTCACAGTTTATCTTAGGTCTTTACTCATCTATGTTGTTGGCTTTCAATTGAGCATAATCTCCTTGAGGAGGACAGAGATTATTTTTTTGTCACCATAGTGCTTGGTACCTTCTAAAATATTTAATAAAATCTTGTTGTATTGAACTGTTTGTGTATATATTTGTGTGTGTGTGTGTATATGTGTGTATGTGTGTGTATATACATAACATATATACCCAGATATTTGTATAATGTACATTCACATACATGCACATACACACACAATACACATATATGTATTGTGTGTATATCCCTAAATAAAAAAAAATTTTGAAGAGTCCTACGGACTAATTGGTCCTAGATGAGGAAAAAGAAGGCTTTCTTCTTTTGAGAATCACTGACACTTAAGGAAAAAAAGTCAATTAAATGCTGTTGTGTGCTATATGAAAAAACAATTTAATTTAGTTCCCCCACCCTTTTCTTTTATGAGAGAAATACAATGCATGCTATTCATTGCTTTTCAAACACTATTCACAGTTTTCCCACTGGGTTTGTCAAACACATACTTCATTGAAAATGAGATAGCCATAGCAGTCCACCAGGGAGAAAATTATTATCTTGGCTATAACAATGATAGATTTAAATATAAAGATTTTTTTTTCTGAATAGAATTTATATCTCTCTATATGCATATGTATATGGTTATGAATATATACAAACATATGTATCAATCAACCAATTAATAAACACTTATTAAGTACCTGGCACTTTGTGAGGCCCCAGTAATACAAAGAATAAAATGAAACAGTCCTGTCCTCAAGAGCTTAACATTCTCTCTGTGTCTATGGGGAACATACACACAATTAAGGACTTATAAAATACATTGTCTACAGTAGTTGTCTTTGCTGGTTTTCTTGCTGTTCCAAGTACAAAACTTTTTTTTTACCTTTAATCTTTTAGATTTTATAGCCAGTCTCTTATGTGCTGAAAGTTTTCCTGCCTTACCTCAAAACTGCTAGCATTTCTAGCTCCTCTTAAAGATCAGCTCAAATGCCTTCTTGTCCAAAAGGGCTTTCTTAAGTTCTGTTTATCCCAGTGTCACCTTCTCCACCTGCATTACTTCACATTTACCTCATATGACATAAAACAGTACTGCTGAATGCAGGTAAATTTTTCATATTTACTTCATACATGTAAACACATTTTATTATTATTAGCCATGTTATAAAAGAAAACAAAAATCAAAATAAAACAACAAAAATAAATTCTTTGCACACCCAGTAGGGTGTGATGTCCACTCCCTCTCTCTTTCTGAGAGATTCATTTGCTTTCTGTCCAGGTACATAGTCTTCCTAGAATTGGTCATAGAAAGCCTGAGCTCTACATAGAGGAACTACGTTCCCTTTCCCCCCAATTCTCTACCTCAAGAAATCCCAACCCCATTACTCCAGGACAAATCATTTAAATCACATGTATAGATCTCTAGAAAGATGGAATAGAAAGAACATTGTAAATCAGAAATGGGGCAGGTATTTATTTCCTATAGCCATATTGCAATTACAATATAATTATAATATACCCAATTAAATATTAATAGACTCCGTGAACATTGAAAGAATAACTTAAAACAGTATTCAATAACTTAATAACTATTTTATATACTCTAGGTGAATTGATATTGAAACTTCATAAGAACATAAAACATTTTGTGGACCTGCTAATGAAAACATTTTGCATTTTCACCTCTCTTGTTCAACTTCTGTGTACAATGAACTACTGATTTATATTGCCTGGTAAAATCTATCAGAGTCTTTGTATTCCCCTCTTGTCAAAAGTCATCTTTTCTGATGAAGAAACTTCCTTTTCTGACAGTTACAGAGCTCTAGAACTATCAAATCTATAAGATCTCTTAAATAGTGGATATGTACTCATTAAGGCTGATGCTTAGTTATCTCTTCAGAAAAGGCACCATAAGACAGTCATAGATGTAAGGTTTGTACAAAGTATTTTATCTACTCTAGCTGCCACTTGAGAATTGTTCCCATTCTTTCACTACCTTTCACTGGAAGATTCAGAGTTGCATAATGCCATATAGAAGCTTGATACAAAAGCTGTTTCTCCTTTTAATTGATTCGGCATCAAAAAGCTGGAACACTGAGACTCTATATTCCTAGATTATCTAGAAGTTCTTTGGGCTGACTTCTATTAGCCAGGACACTAGACTTGCACTATATATTTATTGTTTATATATCAACTTATTGTTTGCCCTGATTGTATTGTAAGCACTTTAAGAGCTGAGACTATATTGTTTGCACCTATATATATATATATCTTCTTCTCAACAAAATTTCTAACATATAACAGACACTTAAAATAAAAACAAATTGAAAAGTATCTTGGAGGTTATGGAATTGAACCAGCATTTTTATGGATTGAGGAAATATTGACAAAAAGAGTAACTCACACTCATATGGTTAGTCTGGATTAGCAAAGAATATGTGAAAATTTAGAGGAAGGAATTAATCAGAGAAACATAAAAAAGAAAAAATCTGTAGGATTTTATGACAGTTTGGATATAGGATTTATGTTGACATTGACTTCAAGGCTTTTTTGAGGAAAATGGTGATACAGCCAGTGGTCATGGGAACTATAATGGAAAATTACAGGATTTGGAAGTGAGAAGGGAGCTCAGCAGCCATCTAGTCTTAATTTGTGTGCATAGAGTAGTCATTCTATCACATTTGACTAGTGGTCAACTAGCCTATTACTTAAAGATTTCCCAAAACAGGAAAATCTCATCATATCTCAAGTCAATTTATTCCACTTTTACATGGCATTGTTAAGAACTTTTTCTGGGAAGCTGTGAAGGGTAAATGAATAAATTCAAATGAGTTAAGTGGCATTGTAACATTGCTGAAAGAATAGGATATTAAAAGAATAGAAAATGTATGATCCCCTCATATGGGAATCTGAGGTTCTATATTTTCTCTAATTCTGCTGTTTGTGTTATCTATAAAATAGTGATAATTGTTGATCTGCTTCTCTGTGAGATTCCATTGGTATAAAGTAGTTTTTGAGCTAGGTGGCACAGTGGATAGAATGCTATGAGGCAAGAAAGCATCTTTCTGGGTTTAAATCTGACATCAGGTTGTCAGATACTTACTATCTGTGTGACATTGGACAGGTCACTTAACCCTTGTGTACCTCAGTACACATCTGTAAAATGAACTGGAGAATAAATGACAGAACTCTAGTATCTTTGCCAAGAAAATATCATACAGGGGTCACAAAGACTTGGTCATGACTAAAATGACTGAACAATAATAACAGCAGTTTCTGAGTATCATCAAGGCTTTTTATAGGATCTCTTATCTTGCTGAGCTGTAAGAATTTCTATAAAACTTAAGGTTTGTGTTCCATTTTAAAAGAACCACATTGACCAAGATGACATATAGAATGATGGGAAAATTGAATTAGTAATTACTAAGTATGTATCAAGCTCTGTCTGACATCAAAACAGACTTGTATTCAGAAAGACCTGAATTCAAATCCTGTCTCAGTCACAAGCTGTATGGCCATTACTAAGTCATTTCTTTGTAGCCCTCTTTGTAGTGGCCAGAAGCTGGAAACTGAGTGGACGCCCATCAATTGGAGAATGGCTGAATAAATTGTGGTATATGAATATTATGGAATATTATTGTTCTATAAGAAATGATCAACAGGATGATTTCAGAAAGGCCTGGAGAGACTTACACGAACTGATGCTGAGTGAAATGGGCAGGACCAGGAGAACATTATATACTTCAACAACAATACTATATGATGATCAGTTCTGATGGACCTGGCCATCTTCAGCAATGAGATCATCAACCAAATCAGTTCCAATGGAGCAGTAATGAACTGAACCAGCTACACCCAGGGAAAGAATGCTGGGAGATGACTATGAACCACTACATAGAATTCCCAATCCTTCTATTTTTGTCCGCCTGCATTTTTGATTTCCTTCACAGGCTAATGGTACACTATTTCAGAGTCTGATCCTTTTTGTACAGCAAAATAACTGTTTGGACATGTATACTTATATTGTATTTAACTTATACTTCAACATATTTAACATGTATTAGTCAACCTGCTATCTGGGGGAGGGAGTGGGGGGAAGGAGGGGAAAAATTGGAACAAAAGGTTTGGCAATTGTCAATGCTGTAAAATTACCCATGTATATAACTTGTAAATAAAAAGCTATAATAAAAAAAAATTAGGTCTTTTGATCTTTTTAATCACCACGGCTTATGGCAAGCACAAAGGAATTTTAGAGGAAAAGAGACAGGTCAACATTTAGGTTTCCTAGAAATGCCCTCCTTTTTGCATGCTCACTGGTGAAATTTTGCCACATGGAAATAGGGCCTTTCCTGGGAAACTGTAAGTTAAGATTTTGACTCTTCTCTCAGCCTGAAACTTCTGATTCTAACCTTTGATCATCTCTGGTTAAGAATAGAGGAGACTATATGTCTGTTCTGAATGCTTGAACTGTATCTCTCTGAATTTTTTGCCCTCACAATAGGGGTTGGGGTCTCTTCGACACAGATTATAGAATCAGATCCTGAAACATTTCAATCTTGGTGTAATTAAGAAAGCATGGAAAGTTTCTTATAGGTAGAGTTCCCTCCTAAAAGCACTAGATTTTTGGCAGGAGATGTGTTGTCCTGCCAAAGAAAGCTTTTAGCTGTTCTGTTTAAATGGGGTTCAATATTGGAACTGAGGCAATTGTGAGAGTACTCTGTGTTTTAGACATCACATATATTTGCTCAGTGGGGAAACTGAAAAAGCAGAGTGAGATTTCCCCAAGCTAAAAAGGGTAGTTTCAATTTTAAAGAATTCTCTTCTTGTCTTTTGATTGAGAATTTTGGAGGTAAAATAGGCAAGGGGATTTTTCTTTGAGAACTTCCTTGAAGTAAAAGGATTAATTTTTACCAAGGAGCCCAGAGCTGAAACCTATAAAGAGAGAAAATCACTTTTGATTTTTTAATGGGCAAATGAAGTGAAATTCAAATTCATGTAAAGTGAAATTAAATAGCCACAAAAGGGATTTTTCTTCTTCTTTTTTTTTTGTGCTTGAAGAAGTGAAGACAAAAGGAAAAGACTACGCCAATGTGAATCAGGTGAGTAATGACCTTGAATGAAATTTGATTTTCAGATCTAAAGCCTGTGCTGGCAAGAAACCTTTCAAATACAGATCACTTTCATCGTTTAAGGGAAAAGATCCCACCTTTCCTTTCACAGCCCTGAATTGTGATCAGGTTGAGGGGTTGCTTTAACATTCTTTAGAATTTGTTTTTAATGGACTTTTAGAAAAACTTGTGAAGGAATTGAGGACAGACAACTAGTTCCCTACTCCAGTTCTGTGGAAGTTTGACATCTCTGTAAATAGAAAATTTAAATAATGTAAATAGAAAAATTAAAAATGAAAGATTTGCTTTGAAAGCCAATGCAGGGAACTATGTAAAGGTAGGAGAAATTTGATTACCAAGGGGTTGCCAAATGTGATGAATGAAATCTTTTATATACCACTATTTTAAAAATCCTTTGAAATGGAATAGCTAGAAATAGTGATTCTATAATAAAAAATACCTGGAATAAATAGCCCTTGAGTAATTAACATGTGCTATTAATTTAAATTAGAAATTGAGGTTCTATATATGAGAGTCTACAATTGGAAAATTGATGCAAGTATAATTTAATTTATTCTGTTCCCATTTTAAGTGAAATTTGTTTTATACCCCATTTATGTGATGTGTAATATGTTGAAGAAAAGTATCTGACATTAATGTGATGATTCCTTGTTTTAGAAATGTTGTAGGTAGCTAGATGGCACAGTGGATAGAGCACCGGCCCTGAAGTCAGGAGCACCTGAGTTCAAATCTGATATCAGATTTGAACTCTTCCTAGCTGTGTGACTCTGGGCAAGTCACTTAATCCCAAATTGCCTCAGCAAAAAACAACAAAAAAACCCAACTCCTCCAAAAAAGAAATATTATTGGAAATGTTTACTCTTCTTTTCTTTTCTTTTCTTTTTTATTTTTATTTTATTTTATATTTTAGTTATTAAAAAACTTATGTGAATATATTAATAGAAATTGATGAAGTTGGAGTAGCAAATCTAAGTTCAAAATATAAGGCTTAATGCACTAGGCACATATGAAGAATTCCCAGTGGTGTTCTCTTTGCCAAAAGATATCTTTATTTACAAGAAGAGGTTATGGACAGAGTTTACAGATTCAGCACCCTAAAAGATTTAGCTATAACAAGGAGAAAGACATCATGAGGCAGAGGGGAAGGGAGAGGAGAAAGACAACATGAAGTAATAAAAAGAGATTTTAATTTTAGCAAAGACGGCATAGACCATAGATAGATTTACAGGGGAAATTTAACCTTGGGGATTTGATATTATAATTTGGCTTTTTGATTGGATATGAGATGGAGTTTCCCAAGACCTCCACTGGTGTAGGACTGTAAGGCTGAGCTGAACCTATTAATAATATCCTTCCCTTCTTGCTTCAGGGAATATTATAATCCTCTCAGTACTGGGCTTTCTCTGTTAAGACCCAGGATCAGATGAAAATCAGTAGCAGATTGCTGAATTAGGATATTAGTATTTTAAAATTTCAGTATCTAGTTCAATGCTTAGATTACTGTAAAGTGATTTGAGTTCAGTTGAACTACAAACCTAATGATAACAGCTGTGATTTCAAATTGTTTGTAAAACTTTATATGTTATTTCCTAGTATATGTAGTTTGAAATTCCTGGGAAAATGGAACTAGAAGCTGAATAGTTAGGGTAGCTTCTTATCTGAAAATAAGCAAAGAAGGTAGGGGATTGAGAATTGATTCAATTCTTTAAGGAAATTGAGGAAAAGATTATACAGAGCTGGGAATTGTCATCAAATATCTTTAAATATTTCTATACATACATATAAATAAAATAATAGAAATTTATAGATTTAAATTAAAATGTTGCCATTATTGCTTATAAATATGGATTTGATTTGATTTAAATCAAAATTTGTCCTGAAGGAAATAAAAATGGGAGCAGAATGTATTTTCCTATCAGGATAATGATGGTAAATTGGAACCTATAATATAAAAGACACTTGTTATTTGGTATTAAGAAATTTATTAACAGTATGACCTTATGTCATTTTATCTTTTATATCAAATTATCTTATGTCTATTTACTTCAGTTTACTGTCCTGAAAAGGGAATAGTAGCACCCACTTCCCAGGTTTGTTTTGAGGATCACATAATAAAATGCTTAACACTATGCTTGGTATAGGGCATGCACACACATTTTAACTTTTTACTATTTCTTTAATTAAATATAATTGCTTCATAATTGATAACTTTATATGGAGTTTTAGATGTGATCAGAATAAACTGGTGATAAGAGCAATGATTTCTGTGTAAAGTAATTTGGAAATATAGTCAACTGAATTAAGGCCACTTTAGGTGCTAATGATTTTGTTTGGTAATGTGTTTTATTATGTCAGCTTTTAAATACATAAACTTGTTTATAGCATATTGTTATGAGCCAGAATTTGATACAAGATGGTAACTCACTGGAATTGATAGAAACAATGCTTGAGTTCACACCTTTGGGAAAATTCACACATTAGAGCTCACACATTGGAGTTCACAAGTACAGGAGATTCACAAAGTTAACTTTGTAACTTTGTGAATTCACACCTCCCATAATCTCACTCTCAGAGGAGGAGTCAACCTTTGAGTTTACACCTCTAAAAGAGCATAAAAAGGGCTGAGTTAGTGAAATGAGTCAGTTCGGAAGATTGCCAGGAGTTCAAGTTGAGCTGAGGCTGGCAGAGCTAGAAGCAAAGGATTAGCAACAAGAATTCTTGGAACCAAGGAAGGAGATAGGCCTCTAAGAAAACTAATCGGGCTATTTTGGAAGAGACAATAAAAGACTGGATTTTAATTTCTAGCTGTATTTGAGGCGATTATTACACGCAACTGAAACTAAGGCTGCCTCCAGAAAACCTCCCCAAGAAACCTGCTCCCAGCGAACCATCATATATTATAGAAAAGAAGAGAACACTACAGTATATATTTCTAAATTTTCTCATGTTGTGAAATTGGTAAACTATTGCATCAGCCATGTTGTTAGAAAAGCAACTTCTCTTATAATCTGTTTTTAGATTAAGAATTGTACTATGAAAAGAAGGTTTAAAAAGGCATTTTAATAACCCTTAAGTAATTTTGTCAGTATGATCTAATATTCTGAAATATTGCAATTTAAGAATTTATAAGCTTCCAGTTTGGGTTATAAATTTAAGAGGAAGTTTAATTTAGAATTATTTGCCTATCATTTATATAAATTATGAGATAATTAACTAAGTTATTTGGAGTTATTGTGATAATCTTAAAACTTATCAAGCATTTATATAGGTATTTTAAAAAGGAAAATGGGTAATTGTACAAAGAAAGACCTTGACTGGCTTCTTTCTGGATGGTGGCAATATTTTCCTTCTGACCTGGATTTGGCTATAATATTATTGGCAATTTTCATGTAGGGACCTTTTTCAAGAATTGATTAGTGGATTCTTTCAGTTTCTATTTCATCCACTGGTTCTAGAATATCAGGGCAGTATTCCTTGGTAATTTCTTGAAAGATGACATCTGACTTCTGGACTTTTTTTTTGATTATGGCTTTCAAGAAGTCCTATAATTCTTAAATTAAGTCTCATATATGTATTTTTCAGGGAGATATTTTACATTGTCTTCTATTTTTTTTCATTCTTTTGGAGTTCTTCTCTCCAGTGAATTTTTGTGTATCTTTTTGCATTTGGTTAATTCTGCTTTTCAAGGCATTTATCTCTTCATTGGATTTTTGTATCTCTTTTGCTATTTAGCCAATTTTCTTAGTGTTTTTTTTAATAATTTGTTTCTATGAGTGTGCCTCCTTTACCAAGCTATGATTCTTTTTTTTATGATTTTCTAATATCACTCTCACTTTTCTTCCCAATTTTTTCTCTACCTCTTTTTCTTGATCCTTTTTGAGGTATTCCATGGTCTGAGACCAATTCATCTTTTTCTTGGAGGCCTTGGATGTTAGGAATTTTGACTTTATTATCTTCTTCTTAGGTATGTATTTTGGTCTTCCTTATCACCATAATAACTTTCTATAGTCAGAATATTTTCTCTGTTGTTTGATCATTTTTCTAGCCTACTCTTTGACTTTTAACTCTTTTTTTAAAGTGGAGCTCTGCTTCTAGAGTGGAGGGAGCACTGTCCCAAACTTTAGTCATTTTGTGCTACTCTTTTCAAAGCTACTTATAGGGATCTATAAATTTTCAGTTTTTCCAAGGTGATATGATCTAAGGAGAGGTTCCTCTACTACTCGCCTGATCTATGTTCTGGTATGTGAGAGACTCGAAGCATTCTTTTCTGTCCTGGAACTGTGACAAGAATCCCTTCCCCTTTTCTCCCCCCCGCCCCTCCACTGGAGCTACAAGCTTTGCATCCTGCTCCTGGTCCCCTGGGACTTTCACCCAAGACTGTGAACCAGATCTGAGTTAGGCAAAGTAATGAGTCCTGCTCACAGTGCTAGTTAAAAAAAAAAGTTTGCAATCTCCTTCTGAACAGTTTTTAGCCTCCTTACTGTTTGTAGACTGCAACCTCTACAAGTGATCACTGCCTCCACTGATTCTGTCAAGTCCAGGCACTGTTGCTGTTTTGCTGGGCTTGGTCTGCTTTGGCATGATCTGTGCTGGACTGTCTTCCCACTCTGGTGCAACAGACCTTTTCTGCCAATTTTCTAAGTTGTCTAAAGCTGGAAAATTGTTCCACTCCATCTTTTTTTAGGTTCTGCCTCTCTGGAATTTGTTTTGATGCATTATTTTTAAAGGTATTTGGACAAGTTTAGAGTAGAGTTCAGGCAATCCATTGCTGACTCTCCCTCCTGTAATTATTTTCTTGATTTCTAGTGATACATTTTATACCATGTTGAATTTATACTCTAGGAGAAGATAAAAATAATAAAAAAAGAAAAATTAAAGTCCTGGTAAATGTTTTATTAGGGTAAGGCTAATTCAATTGGTTTGTGCTAGGACTAATTTAATTGGCTAATTTGTTTTTGATAGAATCTCTTTTCCATTCCAAACACTTTTTGACTGGGGGGAGGAGATAGTATTTAGGAATTTTTGTGATGATTAGAAAATTATTTTTGATTTTTATGGCACTTTTGGGATTTATTTATGATACATAAGGGCAATTCATACCTATTTAATTTTGATAGATGCCAATTTTAAGGATTTATTTTTGTTTTAAGTTTAAATAAGAGATTTGTCTCTCAATATAGAGGTTTCCAAATCATTTACTTCATTGGATTTTAACAACTTCCTTTTAAATTTAGGATACATTTGAAACTTTTTAAGAATGAGAAATCCTTTTAGGAAGAAATGTTTGTATCAAAATCTTTTGCATAAATGTTTAAGAAGTAAAGATCTTTTGTGTGAATTCTTAGAAGTCCTACTACATTTAATTTATAAGCTAATTTACAGCAATAATTTGATGTTATTGATAACAATTATGCCCAAACCTACTGTGATTAGTAAGACTTTATTGTTTTAGGAGAAAACCATCTTGGGATCCTAAAAATGGTTTTTAAAGTTTCATTCTTAGTTTTGTTGTGTCCTTAGACCAACTTTAAATGAATGCTTTGGTCAGCAGAATATTCCAAACTTTTCAGATTTCCACCACAAACAAAATAAAATTGTGCCTCGAGGGAAAGTAGACCAGTGAAAAATAAATAAGACTTAGGGCAGAACAGGGATCCTTCTGGGAATAACCAGAGAAGCACTAAAGAAATGCCAGGTATAAGGTTTGGCTGGTTTGTTCAGGCCCAGGGCTCTCAAGAGCACACCTAGACTCAGCAGTTTTCTCAATCTACCTGGACTCAAGCCTGAACAAGAAGGAACCAGTACATACTCAGTGAGTGCAGAAACAAGAATGGAAAGTTGCTGTCCATAGGTACTTACAGGAAAGTGAGGTTCCAGTCTAGAAGGGAGAATTGGAGGAAGACCTGAATCCAGAAGCACTATCCTCACACCCCAGAATTAGAGGTGATTATCTTAACAAGCATTCATTAAAAATAAATAATAATCAATCGGCAAAGGAAAAAGAATCTAGCCATAGATAGTTACTATGGGAATAGGGAAGACCAGGTTCATCTTCAGAGGAGCATACCAAAGTAAACAAACAAAAAAACCTTTCTTACCTCAAAGCATAATTGTGGTTATCTACCCCAAAATAATTTATAGAAGAACTCAAAAAAGACTTTAAGAATCAAATGAAAAAGATGGAGGAAAAACAAAAACAAAAGACTATCCAAGTAAAACAAGAAGACTATGAAAACCCACTAGAAAAGGAGATTCAGAGTCTTAAAGAAGAAAATGACTGAAAATTAGAATTGAGAAGGGGAAGCCAGTGAATGTATAAGAAACCAAGAAATTATTAAAAAAAAAGAATGGAAAAAATAGAAGATAATGTGAGACATCTCATAAGAAAAACAACAGACCTAGTGAACAGATTGAGAAAACAAGAATAATTGGACTATCTGAAAGCTATGACCAAAAAAAGAATCTGAACCCCCAAATTCAGGAAATAATCAAAGAAAATTGTCCTGAAGTGATAGAATAAGATGGGAATGTATAAATAGGAAAAAATCCACCAATCATCACCTGATACAAGGAAACATATAGAGACATCATTATTAAAATTTGAAACCCCAAGATCAAAGAAAATTTTACTAGCAACAACAATAAAAACTCTGTAGGAGTTTTTTTTTTTTTTTTTTTGGTAAAGAAAAGAATCTCTACAAATGACTTGAGTCAGCCAATCAGCTGGAACTGTCTAGCTGGTTTCATATTCTAGGCTACTTATAACAATATAGAACTTGAGGCTGTTACAACCATATTCCAGCTTCTAATTCACTTGGCAAATTTCTATTATCAGGATAGATCAACAAGTGAAAGTTTGTCATTGCAATATGTGATCTATTAATTATTAGATTAGTGTTAAGGTATCTGGATTATTGTGATAAGCTTCAAGTGGGAAAAATCTTGCTATTTTGATCTAAATTTGTAGACATTCCATGGCCTAAGGAAAAATTGAGTTCCTGTTTCAACTTGTTATATATATGTATAAGATTCACTTCTTGAAGTATCTCATTCTTTCAGAATAATATGAGTATAATTAGTATAGTTATACTAATAGTAAAGAAGATTGTGAAACAAAAATATAAATCTCTTAAGTTATGAGGTTAAAATCAGAAACCTCTTTTGTTTATGTTTCAAGGAATAAGATTTTAAGCATACTCAGTTGTGTTAGTGAAGAATAGTAACTTTTAAAGTATCTTGTGTTACCTCAATGGGAAGCAGGATTTTTAACATGATTTATGTTTGTTATTTAATGTACAATTAGAACTTGTGAGTAGAAGTTCTGAAATGCATGCAAACTACTTGAATCACTTAAAATGTTCTCATTTTAAAAAGGGATTCTGAGAACAGTAGTCTGTCCATTTGAAAAGGATTAATAACTGAATGTTTCACTATAGATAATGTTTCATATAAGTTGTACTTTGTATACCATTTGGGATTATTATATTTATACATTCTATTCTGTATTTTGTTATTATTAAGCATCTTAAAGTTAAATAATTTTTGTAATGTTGAATTTAGGGATCAAAAAGCATATAATTACTATCAGTAGTTATATCAAGATAAATTGTGATTTTTTTTTTGTGAATTCATGAATCTCTTACTTTTGCCAATGTGAGAATTATAGTCAATAGTTGTTATTTATGAAATGGGATTCTTGAAAACTGAATCTACTCAAAGCTCTAATTATCAGAACTTGCTATTTAAGATCTTGTGAGACAGCAATTAATGTTATTCTGAGTCTGACTCCAAGTATAATCATTAAGGAATGCTGTTAAGCTAATCATCCATGATATCAGGAACTCTATAGGGTTTAGAGGGTTTAGATTAATGAACTGAAGGTGGAATTTTTCATGGGAAAGGTTGGTACTGACTCTTGGGGTGGCTTAACAGAGGATTCATCTGATTCAGTTTCTCCATTATGCATTTCCTCTTGAATGGAAAATATCCCATTGGGCTGATATTAAGACTGACTTAATAAATTGGTTATCTATCCAACATTTGCCTAAAATTGATGTGAAGTTAGGGAAGAAGTACTATTATTATTATTATTTTTTACAATGTAACCATGTTTCTAACTTTCTTTTTATGGCAAATACCTATAATTATATGAAATGATTAGCATAAATGCAACTAAATAGATTTTTTTATGTTGTTACTGGATTACATCTGAGTTACTATAGTGAGATACAAGTAAACGATTTAAGCTATTTGTTTTAGAACTTTAGTCCTTTTTATATTCTGAATGACTAAATAAGTAATCTTGTCGTTTGTTGTTACTAATTATATATCCCTAAATAAGGTAAGGTCCTTTAGTTTCTTTTAATGGTATGGGCCTAATTATTTAGACAATGATGTAAAGATTTGTGAAACCAGAACATGATTCTGTTATTTAGTGAGATTAATGTCATAACTGTCTTAATTCTTTGTTAATGAAAAGAATAGTAGCACAATTAATTATCTCAAAAAATGACTTTTGGTTTTACAGAAGACAAAGAAAGATCCATTTTTACTAGGGGTTAAAATATGGCTAGAAAGTTGAAAATACTTTTATTATAAATAATTTAATATTCACTGTTTTGAAATTGATATTGCATTTGTATATCCCATCCTGGCACCTTTTGTTTCAAATGAATTAATTTTTATGTAGTAGTTTATCTTCTTACAAAAAGTGCTCTGTTGTTAATTTGTTAGCAGTATCTCATTCTCTTAATAAGAGAATGAACAATGCCAAGTATAAAAATCGAATTCTAATTTTTGATTGTTATCTGAGTTTCTTGGTATGTCAACATGACAACTGGCTAATCTAAAAATGTAAATGTTCTAGTCTAAAAGTTTCTTACTTTGGTTTTATAATAATGGAGACACAAGGTTAAAGTTAATTTTCATTATGTGACATGGTTATTGTCAAGTAAATTGAAAATTATGTTCAGATCAATTTTTAGGAGATTTTTTTTTAGCAGAAAAGAAGATCTCAATAAGTGACCTGAGTCTAAAAAGCCGGTTATCTGGAAACTACTTAGAAGAAACTTCCAAACTAGAGTAAATCAAATGGGGTCCCAAGTACCAGAGACTTTTGAGTTGCAAATAGACAATTTTATTTTTATTATTATGTGCTTTTTCCTCTAGTACACTTTATCTATAAGATTTGCTTAATGAGGAAGGGAAGCATTACCCCATTTCATTTTGTCAATGTGATCAATTTCTTTCCCTTTTCCTCTCATATAATTTCCTCCTCTTGAAACCATAGTTAAAAATCCTTAATAAAGTATTTGTAATATCAGTGATTCATTGAGGAGATTTTGTCTCTCAATAGAATCAAGTGAGAGAATGATAGAAATAGTTATTTTTTCTCATATGTTATTCACTAATTATTGAATGAGAACCAGGTTTTCCCCTTTTTCTACTTGCTCATCCAGAAATCAACTAGTGTGGAAAATCTCTCTCTATCCAGACTTAAAGATCTAATCAGACAGTTAAAAAAAAAATTCTAAGTCTAGGCTAATGGATAGATTAATGCTCATTGTTTGCTCACAGGTCTTAAAAATGTGGATCCTGCCTTTTGCTAAATTTTTTTTGAGTGAAATTTGGGTTATCTAAGTCACTGACCAAAGACTATCATTATAATATTTATTTTCTCATTAACTGTTAACCAATCAGAATTGGTTGCCACTCTCAGTAACATTTGCTCTTTCAAGGGCATATAAACTATGAGCCCATTGCCTGAGAGGAATTTGGTTTAAGAGAGACAGCCAAATGACCATCACTTTATTAATAAATGTGCTGGTATTATTAATAAATGATTCTCAAACTTTTAAGTTACCAAACCAGCCCAAAACGACTTAGGAGATTGGCAGGAAAAATCTGTCTGATTAGGGTGGGAGTAAAGCACAGTTTTGTGTGTAGACAAAGCAGTGTAAACCAACAGCTAGGCAATGTGCCCCAGGAAGCCATCAATGAAGCCGTGCCACCACAGAAGAAACAAGGAGGAAAGCCCAATCCCAGTAAACTAGCATAGGCATTGGTGACCACTGACTTAACACAAGCAAATTTCTGTGCTCTCACTGCACAGATAGTAAAAAGGATGAACTCTTGTCAGAAGGAGATTCATGGGGACACTTTCATGGCACTAGGGGAAAGACTATTACATTGCCCTTATTGTGGGTCTGGGTTTAAGTCCCAGGGTGAGAAAAGGACTAATTCATTAATGTAAGCAACTACAGGAGAGTGGGGATCCTGGTCACAGTTATAGGGTGAAGGTTAGTCACTGACCAGAGCACAGTCCAGGAAAGATCATACTACCTTGGAAGAATTTTAAACTCACAAGTCCCTAGAATAAACTCTGAAAACAGCATCACAAAAAAACTGAAGCTGAGGATAGTGCTCTATCAACCCTAAGATATAGTCCAGCTTTTACCATCAAGTTAAATGTCATGAAATAGGCTGGGAAAATAAACAAAAACAATCAACCAAACAAAAAAGAACCCAACCACAAAAAATTGCTATGGTGACAGAGAAGCTCAAAACACAACCTCAGAAGACAAGTGTCAAAACTATAGATGAATCCTCAAAAGAAAATGTCAATTGGTCTCAAGTCCAAAGGGAATTTCTGGAAGAGTTCAAAAAGGAATTTAAAACTCAAATAAGAGAAGTAAAGGAAAATCTGGAAAGAAAATTATAGTGAAGCTGGACAAACATCAAAACAGAATGAATGGATTGATAAAGGAAACACAAAAAAGTTGAGAAATATGTATGAAAATTCACTGAAATAAACAACTCCTTAAAAAGTACAATTTGGCTCAATGGAAAAGGTGGTATAAAAGCTTCCTTAAAAATTAGAATTGGACAAGTGGAAGCTAATAATTCCATGAGGCGCATCATGAAATAACAAAAAAACCAAAGAAAGAAAAAATAGTTTAAAAAATGTCAAATAGTTCATTGGAAATGCAACTGACCTGGAAAAATATATTAAAGAGAAATAATTTTAGAATTTTTGGATTACTTGAAAGCCATGGAAATTTGCATTAGTCTAAAACCACCAGTTTTCATATGGAGACAGAAAGTCTTCAATAAAGAAGAAAAAAAATCATTATACCATTATACCTCAAAGTAATAATATCATGTACCTTTTTATACCTGGATGAAAAGAACTTGCAATGTACTGTAAGGTGGAAATAGGTTCTATGGGCAAACATAGAAGAGCATTATATTGGAGTACAAGGCAAAGTGACCTTATTTTTTTTAAGAATGCATTTCAAGAGAGAAAAGCAAGAATGTATCTTAGACAAGAGCTACCAAATGGCGTGAAGGATACTTACAAATCTGCTTTCAAAAAAGGTGTTCATTTGCTGTCTCTGTAATTGCTTAGCAGGAATAGAAAATAAAGTATAGTTATATCTGAGACTTTTCCTCATAATAATTTTATTTTAGCTCTAAGAATATAAAGAAATTGACAATGATTCTTTTTTCTTTATTTTTTTAACCTTACAGAATTTCTCTTCTTTGTCCTCTAAGGAAGATCTTCTTATAATATATGATTATGTGACTCTAACAAGAGTCTATGGAAATATTGTTTCATTTAATTTGGAACTTTGAAATTTCTTCATCTCTCTTTTGCTTTGAAGCTCTTGACTATTAGCTAGCCAGAAAGGATTTCTGGCTATTTTAAACTTGTCAGGCAATTATACTCTCTGAATATGGCAAATGAGGTACTTTTATTTTAATCATATATTTATTCAATCCTTGACTCATATTTTTTGTCTTCTACTCAATCCCCCTTTCTGATCTGTTTTAAAAGTGTTATAGTATAAAATGCTAGAGTAGGTGTTAGAAGGTCTGTGTTCCCCTCAGGACTCTGTTATTAAGAAATAGGTCACTTTATCTCACAGAGTCACAATTTCCTTATCGGTAAGATGGTGGTATAGGAATAGGTGATTTTTAGCTTGCCTTCAACTTTGCCATTTTATATTTTTGTATTTCAAAAGCACCAGTCCTTTGCTTGTTTTTAATTGATGCTTATTAGTATCTTTTGTTTTCATATAACCTATTTCCCATTCTCTTCCAAAGAACATACTTTATAACAGTAGCTCTCAAAGTGTGATCCTTGAACTTATGGGATTCTTAAGACCTTTTTAGAGTGTCCATGAAGTCAAAACTCTTTATACAATAATGTTGAAATGGTATATGCCTATTAAAATACTCCTCCCTTTTCCAACTACATATCTGTGGGAGACCAGATTTTCTTCATGTATTTCAACCAAAGCAACATATTACAACAGATTGAATACAGAAGCAGATCCAAGAATATAGCTATCTTTTATTGAGCCAGACATTAGAGATATTTGCAAAAACATGAAAAACATTGTTATTCTCATTGAATTTCTTTATTTTGGAAAATACAACAATTTTTATTAAAATCTATTATCTATTATGGTATATAATTGGTTTATTATTATAAATAAAGAATTTTAAAACTATATCAGCTTTATTTTCTGATATGGTAAATAGCAATATGTTATCAGTGTATCTATCTCTCTATCATAAATAATATCTCATTAGAGTTCTTGATAATTTTTAAGGGTTTAATAGGTTCCTGAAATCAAAATAATGTTAATAATGTTACAAAAGACAAAAAGAGAAGAAAAATCAGCTCGACAGAAGTAATTTAATTTTAAAAGTGTCATATTTTGTGTTATATTCTGGATCTATAATCTCGTATTACTGCAGAGAAACAGAAAAGGTGACTTCTCATGCCCCTCCTTTGGGACACACATGGGTCATTATGCTTCCTCAAAAGATGGTTTGGAGTTTTTTTTTCTTTCCATTTCATTGTTGTAGTCATTTTATTTTTTGCTTCTTTGGTTCTACTTACTTCACTTTAAATCAGTTCATATTCTTCAGCATTTCTCTATATCCCCCATACACATGATTTTTTTTTTTTTAACAATATCTACTTTTATTTTTAGCCTTCACATTAATTTAAAAATAAAGATTTGTTCTTCTGTGAGACTTTGAAGTTTTTGCAAAGATATGAAAAAGTTGCATAGCTTTTAATAATTTGCTTTGTAACTTTAAAATTATTTTTCAGTTTATAAATCTGTGCTTGAAAATTTGTTTACATTTTAAGCTGGTTATATTACCTATCCATCAAAAATTGTTTAGTGTCTACAACATACCAGATAGAGTATGTTAGACTAGAATCACTACTCACACCACTGTACTATGGTGATTTCTTGCTAGAGAACTAGGTTTATTGTTTGGAGTTATGACTGTGGAGGTATTGTCATTTCATGATTGCCAGTATATCTTCTAAATTTTCTCTTGCTATATGCTTGATTGAGATAATGGACAAGTTTTGGGTAAAAGGTTGAACAGGAAAAGACTGTTTTGAGTAAAATCAGCATGTCAAACTCCTGGGATTTTGTTAATATGGGAACTATCTCTGCTGATAAAAACCTTTGAAGGTCGCTTGAAGAAGGGCCAGAGTGACTTGATAACGATTGCTGCCACACTAATATGGGGCAGCTAGAGTTTTTTCCTGTGGCACTGAATTTTAGAGGATGAAAAAAATTAACACATATATTGCTTATCGATATATAAATCAGCTTAGTAACTAATTTCCCCTCCTACTCTGTTCAATTTGTTTTCTTGTATTATTTTCTCATAAACTGCCAGATTAATTTTGACATTTTGCGTAACTGGCCCAACATAAGAAAATAGTTGGTTATGGTTCAGCCCATGGTTTCATGTCTAATAAATGGTTCTTCTCTTCACAAGGAAATACAATATAATTATCATGTTTACACACTCTTGTCTGGTTGGGTCTAAATCTAGCCTTCAACCTATTATCATTTTCTCATTTTTTTTCCATAATGAAAATAATAATACTAGTCCAAAATGTTGCTTGAATGATGGAGTAAAATATTTGTAAATTTTGGAATTCCATGTCCAGAAAACCCAAGTAAAGTTGAATTTTTCAGATAGAGAAGTTTAGTCCAATTTTTAAAAAAGTGATGAAAGAGAACAAAAAATTGTAAGTAGCCAGAAAGATAAATATCTGTACCTGAACATTTCACTTGACTTCTTTTAATTAAAAAAAAATTACTCCCTCTCTTTTTTTTTTTTTTTTTTAATGTTCTTCAGAACAAATTAGGTATGGGAAGGTGCAATACTAGCTAACTTGTTTCAAAGAAAGTGCTTCGGATGCAAATGTTTGAATTTGAATTAAAAATCCAATTGTATTAACAAGAAAACACAAAAAGTACTTGTAGTCAGATTTATTGTTACACACACAGAGCATTTGGGGGGGAGGGGCTTGTTACTGAATTGATTTAGGATTTCCTCAATGTGTACTCTGGAAAGGATCAGAAGCAAATGAACAAAAAGTTAGGTGGGGTGCATTAAATCTGAAATTATGCTGTATAAAAACCTCTCTCTAATATAAAAGTGAATGGTCCAAACCATGCACAATTTTTATAGAAGGCTGAACAAAAATAAATTGTTAATGAATGTGATGATGCTTGGAGTGATGGGAAGATCCTAAACAAAGTTACATCAGCATGATTGAAGTGTTGACTTTTAATTTTTCATTTGCCTAAATAATATGACAAGACTTAGGGTGTGTTGAGCATGATTGTTTTATTATATTTCCTTATGCAGAGTGGAAGCAAGGGTGTAAAGGAAAGAACACTGGACTTGAAGTCAAGGAACCCAAGCTTAAATACTGCCTCAGTCATTTATTATGTGTAGGACCATCAAATATATGATCATTTAATCGCCAAGAATATCAGTTTCCTCATCTGCAAAATGGAAAATAATTTTTTGTATTGCCTGTCTCACATAGTTTATTGAGAGGAAAAAGACTTTGTCAACCTTAAAGGATCACTTCAATAAAAAGTGTTCAGTATTACTATTACAATTACTATTGGGCTTAGTATTTCTATTCAGAGGAAACAATAATTTAGAAATATTTCAAAACTCTTATCATGGCATTTATGAGCTACTTGATAGCCTTTTTTGTGCTTTTGTATCCCCAGAGCTTAACACAAGTTAACAGAGCCTTGCATATAGTAATAATAGTAATAGTAATAATGATAAAATAATTACAATAATAACTAGCATTTACAGAGTGCTTTATATCTCATATTATCTTCATGACGATCCTGGGAAGACGTATATTGGTTTACCAATTCTACCTTTACCTCATATGTCAAGGCTCTGTGATTTTACTGGTATGGGTAATCCCTTTACTAACACAGATTGTGAATCCTCTATGAATTACTAGAAATGTCTTAGAGTCTTGCTCAAGGCTCAGACTGGTTAAAGGGACTTGCCCCAGGTAATATAGCTCATAGATGTCTCTGGCAGCATTTAAACTATAGTATTCTAATGACTAACCTTGCCTTTTACCTATGTTTCCTTTGCCATGAGGGAGAAGCATATTACTGACACCTACCTCATAGAGTTTTGAAGAAGCTCTAAATGAAATAATACATACAATGTGCCTTGCAAATCTATATTAATGCACTATGCAAATGTCACCTATTATTATTAGGGGTTAGGACTGTGTTCAGAAATGTGTTAGTAAATGTTGAACAACTAGTTCTTTTAAAAATGCATTCATGATACACTTTTAAACTTAATCTATATTATTATTTTATCCATTATTTTCTTAAGTCTAGGCAATCAATGACAATAAATAATCCCCATTTCCTGAATTTTGAGGGGGAAAATGAACAATTAACTTTTGGGATCTGGTATGAGTTGGGTCCATCACCACCACCCTGACTAAAGAAACTGAAGAAACATGTAATCTGGAATCTAAATATTTGGGTTTCATTCTAGTTCTATACAGTTCTGTGATCTTGTACAATTAACTTCTAGGACCCTCAGCTTTTCCATTTTTTTAAGAGGATTATTTGAGATAATTTCTAAGATTTTTTTTCCAACTCTAAATCCTGGGATCTAAGGGATCACAAAGCCTTTGAACTGATCATTAATCAGATTCAGTTTGGTTCTTGAATTACAGTTTTTGAACCTAATATAGATGATGGCTGAATAGCTGGTCCTTGAACACTCAACTAGACCATTTTCTGTTTCGTTTATACTTATTCATGTTTATCATAGCTTCACTAATGGAGTAGGGAATGCCATTTTTTTCTCTTTGTATTTCTAGTTCTTAACATAGTAACTTGCAAGTAATTGTAGATAATAAACATAATCACAACCACCCAAATATAATCTATTAACAAATTTAAGAACACCTGAGTTCAAGTTTAGTCTTTGTCACATAGTAACTTTATCATTCTGGGCAAATCCCTCAACCTCTCCATGTTCTATGCAACTATCTGTAAGACTAATCATATTGGAGATGGTCCCAGTCTAGTCTTGGAAAGGAAATGTCTTCATCCAGATTCCTTTGGCTATCACCATTTCCTACAGAAATTTATATACCACAATAAAAAGTATGAATGAGCCCTATAATGTTTTGGTTCTCAAATATTTGATATCAAAAGAAGGGCAATGTGGTTAACCAAAATCAAAACCAAAACAAAACCAAAAAAAAATGCTAGAAAAGAATTTTAATTCATTTGCAAAACCTTATAGAGAAGGATGTAGAAAATTATAAGCAGTATTTTTCTCTTGAAAGAGCAAAGGATAGTAGTGGGGAAAAGGGAGACTATATAAAACAGTATAAGATTCAGTTAAGCCAAAGTGTGTGAGTGTGTGTGTGTGTATGTGTGTGTGTATGTGTGTGTGTGTATACATACATATTTGAATATAGAAAAAAGGGCACCAAATAAATGAAATTATAAAACAGATCCACAAGATTTTTTTTCTCTCTCTCTATCCCCAGCTCCTACCATACAACTTGGTACATAGAGTTGGCTCTTAATGTGTTGAATTGAATTAAATTGAATTTTTAAAAGAACTAGTTCCATCATAAATTATTATGAAACCTCTAACCCTTGAATCTATCAGTGTCCTCAGAAGTATCATTATAAAAATGCCTATGAGAAGAGCAACTGGAATAAAAAAAACAAGCATAAACAGAAGTCAGTGTTGGAGGTGATTTTGGTATTTTTGAGGGTTTGATTCTCAAAGTTTCTGAAATAGAGGAATTTCTAAATAATTAAGAAAAACAACCTCATGTGTCATTTAAAGGGCACTAGAAATTATCAAAGCTATTTTCTCATTTCTCATCTTTAAATAATGATAAACATATGTGCCTGTTACCCTTATAAAGTATGAGGTGACAAGCAGGTTTTTGCAAATGATTTTCTATAGTCATTCAATTGATTAAAAGATTTAGAAATTAGATCATGATAGGTTTCTTGTTTGACTGTAGAAAAGCATTTGACTCTGTAGAAACAAATAAAAATGTAATGCTTCTCTTCTGGAATGCCATGATAAATGCAACCACCATAATAAATAAATGTAATCACAGTAATAACTTTTTTTCCATTTATTCTCTTAAATAAAATGGGGTATAAAATGTGAGCATGTATATATCTCCACCTACTCCCATATATATGTTGGTGGGGGTGATCCAAAATAGTTCAAATGTTCAAGACAGTTCCTATATGTAGAAGTCCTTGTGCAGATTCTTTGAATCTTTACATGCTACAGAACCTCCTTAATGAAATTCACTAACACTCAAAAAGGGTTTATTAATACAATCTATGTAACAAAAACTAAAGCAATGAGAAATGTCTTTTATCAAGACTAGGGCATACAGTTGGATTGGCAATTGTATGTTTCATCAGTTTGTTCATTAGTACATCTTAGAGATTGCATGTAGACAGTGAATATTTTTGGTTCACAAATTGAATAGTGTATTTAGTTTCCCATTTAAATTGGAAGAATAGAGTAAGCCGATTTGCATTTGGGAAACTGATGCCAGGCCATTATCTGAAGAAATAACAATCACAACCACCACAGCAAAAACAAAACAAAACAAAACAAAAAAACAAAATTTAAAAAAAGCTCTTTTGAACTCTCTTCCTCTGTTCTAATAACCACTCCTCTCCTCCCCTTCTAATGATGCCTCTACCTCTTCTCCCAAAAGAGGAAAAATAAAACATAACCCTTGTAGTAAACTCTCACAGTCATTTATGGTGACTATACTCTGTACCGTCATCCCTCTTACCCCCTACCTAGGCTGGCTATATCTACCTCTCAGAGTTCCATGGGATACTTCTGGAATTATGCTCGATTACTTCACTGATAAGAAATCTTAATTCTTTCAGAGATGTTTGTCTTTACAATGTTGTTGAAAAACGGTTAAAACACCAGTCTTTTCCAATGAGAAATAGCATGATGTAGTAGCTTGTTATTCATTGAAGCTGCTCATCAGTTAGTTACTTATATCATTTCTGAAACTCAGTGATTGGAGAGTGAAATAGATCAGTCATGAGTAATAGGGAAGGATGATGGATAAATCTGAGTCTTTTGTATAGTCTTGTAACCTGATGTTAAAAGATCAAAGGAGTCTCAAGAATTTTGAACAGATCTTTTGTAGAGGATTAGTGGAAGTTCATGTATAAGATTTGCAAAGGAGGAAAAGGTGTGGATGGATTACAATCAATACCATTTGAAATAGTGGACATATTGGTAGGGTCAAGGAGCCATGTAAGCATTGCAATATTAATTTTTTGAGGGTAATACAAGGTTGCACAGGAACAAAATGAAATGTTTCTATATGTAGATAGCTAATAAACTATTTTTGAAAGAATTAGATTTTATTCTTTCAGGACAACCAAAGCAGATAAACTTGTTACATTACTGGAGGGTCTCCTTGTTATAAAACAGTTTAGCTCAAAATATTAAAGGCATATTAATGTTCATAAAAGTTTTCTTTCACAACATCCCTGTGATTTCGGTGTATAATTTAATTTTTTTAAGTCTTCCTTTTGCAGAAAACAGTCTGAGAGATTGAGTTGCCTATAGTAATGGAGCTAGTAAGTATGGAGCTTGGATACTTCAATTCCCAATTTTTTATGTTTCTAGTCCTCTGTCTGTTGTGATATCAGGTATGGTTGGTTTTTATATTCAAAGAACCAATTATGAAAACTTTTGATGAGTTGTTCAGTTCAAGGCTTTTCTTCATATCGTCCAGAGTCCTGCCTTTCTTTTGTTTAAGTATTCATTAACTTGTTTGATATGAGAAATAAAAGGAAATAAAACTTGTAAGTCCTTGATAATACTTGTAATATAGGATAAAAAATAATTTTTGGGATAGAAAATTATAACTGGAATTCTGGAATTTGAATTTAAGTTTAGGGACAAGAACTTGTGATTTCATTGGTATAAGAAAGTCTGAGGATAGGAAATTCTTTTTACCCAAGAGGATTAGCACCTTATCTAACAGTCATAGTTTTAAAGAGCTGTCTAAAGTACTGGGAGTTTAAGTGGTCAAATAGTATTAGTCAAAGGTGTGAATTGAACTCAGATTTTCCTGCCTTGAGGCTGGTCCATTAAGCTATGCTGCTTCTCAGAATTTTAGTCACTTGTGTAGATTTGCCCAATGCAATAATAAGAATAAAGTTCTTCATAACTATATAGTGTATTGTGATTCCCTAAATGCTTTTCTGTGAGGATACTTAGATATTATTGTCTCCATTTATAGATGAGGAAACTAAGGTTAAGCATTTGCTTAAATTGGCTTTTAAAAGTGAACTCAAATGCTATCTCCCCTTTGAATTCCTCTACCAAACCTTTCTTTATATTTCCCCTGTTGTTAACCTTCCTCCTCCCATAAAGCTGGATCTTTGCTTCTCCATAATAACACCTACTGTTCTATTTTGATGGCTCTATGACTTCCTCCTAAGTGCACTCCCTCAGCAATGTGGACTACAATTCACCCATGCCTTCTGATTCTGGGTGAGTTTCGTTGAGGTCTTCCTATAAATCTTATAAATCCCACAAATGGGCTTAGAAGCGCTCCTCAAGATCTCTTGACATTTCATGGATTCCTTTTCTCTCTCTGAGGACACCCTTTCTGCTGCTTCTCTTGTGAGATTTTTGGTTAGTCACTCATCCAGGATGAGAGATCCACAGTGGGTGCAACAATGGTCTCTAGGACAAGGAGGCAAGTTAGGTGGCTAAGGGACTAGGGCTCTAAATTTGATACAAGAAGACCTTGAATTAGAATCCTGTTTCAGACACTCACTAAGAAGTCTGGTGTAGGTCATTCAATGTCTTTGTGCCTCAATTTTCCCATCTATAAAATGGAGATATTCTTAAAATACCTATCTCACAAGGCTTTTTTGATGATCAAATAAAATAATAAAATGCATTTTACAATCTTAAAATGTTATGTTTATCATTGTTGTTGTTGTTGTTGCTATAGGTCCTTCGTGTACGTGGGTAGGAGGGGATGTTTTATCCAGTGAGGGCTCCTGTTGAGATGGTTTCTCATACCACCAGCTGTATGAAGATCCCAGCTCTTGGGGCTGTTCCCAGAAGGTGTTAATGACATGATTGACTTTTTCAGGGGAAACACAAATCTCAGTCTCCAGGCCTTGGCAGAAAAAGCTTTTCAGTTTATCTCACATATGTGTTAATGTGTAATTTATAAGCCTGTATGTATATGCTGTTAATGATTTTATTTTCACAGTTATCTATTTTTAACCAAGCCGTCAAGTTCACCTTTAGTGGTGTGTTTATGTGTATGTCTCCAGGGGTCACCAACTGTTTCCAGCAGGAAAAAAAAAACTCTGGAGAGCTATCCCTTTTCTGTAGTTTCCCTTTGTCGGTGGAGAGACACCAATGCAGATTCCTCCTTAGTGTAAATTGTGGCCCTGAATGCCAGGCTCATAATAGATTAGTATGGGGAAGTGCCTAGCTTTTGGATACTAAGTTAAAACATTTTTTAAAAAAGAGTGGTTTAAAGACATATGGTTAATCAATGCAAGAATTTAATTATTAGGCTATGAGAAAAATTAGGAGTATTGGCAAGAGGAGAAAAGATGTATTTTGAGAGGAGATTTGGAAAGAGGAGGAGAATTAATGGAGCTGAGAGATACAGGAAAGCTGCTCTCAAGAGGAGCTGCAGATGGAAGTGTTGTAAAGCACCAGCTGTACTGATATTGTGTAAATGGTCAGAAGGAAGTTTGCGTTGAGATAAATTGTGAGAGTGGAGAAAGTATTTAGAAAAAAAAAAGGAATTTCATCAAATACCATGGGACAAGCTTAGAGAGGTTATTAAGTATTAGAATAAATTTGATTTAGGCTGGAAATGGATGAGAAAATAATTGATAGAGACAGAGAAGAAGCTTGATACAGTTATGAGAGGACTGGTTTTGGAGGCAAACTGATCTATTTGAATCCTACCTTTGATATATATACTTAGCTGTATTACCCTGGCCAGAATTCTTAATTTCTCAATGCCCCTAAATAGTGCTCAAAAATCAAATTGCAGATAAATTGTTGATCAAATGAGATCTTTGTAAAGGACATACCACAGTACCTACCATGCAGAAGATGCTTTACAAATTCCCCTTCTTGAAGGACTGTATTAAATTGGACTGGCTCTGCTAACATTTTGTGGGGGGAAAAACACTACTAATCAAAGTCCTCCTTTGATATCTCATTGTAGCAAAAAGAGTAGAGCTGAGGTAATTCTAATGATGTGCCAATAAATGTTTAACAAAATTTATCCAAAATATATGCATGGCAGACTTTTAAATTTAATTTGCATTAACACTTTCTCCATCACCATCTTAAATCTAGACAATAAAATAACAAATCAAGAGCTGATTTATAATATTTGCAGATTTCCAAGGTGTACTCACACTGAAAATTTAACACTTGGCTCTCCCAAGTCAGTAAGAGCTAGCTTCAATTTACTTCTGCATACGCGTTATCCAGATAGAAAGACTTAAGAGTATGATTCCCTTGTAGAAATGCATGTCATTTAACAGGAAATGAGTCTCAGTCAAAAAAGCATCTCCACATGAACGGCAGCATCTAGAGAATTACTCTTCTTTTTGGATTGTAGCAACTCAGAAAAAAGGGTTAAAATCTGCATCAGTGGAGGGAGTTTCCATTCCAGGGAAAACAAGCATGAAGAAAGGAACTACAGCAGTTGGTGCTATAACTGCGGAAGGAAGTTAGGATTGGCAGGCAAATTAAAGGAGAGCAGAAAATCTTAGGAAGGGAAATTCTTTAAGAATGAGAATATTTCATTCAGCAGCCTTCACTTTTGATAACCCTTCATGATATAGAAATTGCCAAGGAATAGCAGAGAAGGAAAAAAAATCTGTTGGCAAGTGTGTTGTGGTCATATCTAGTGTGAACAGATTGTTTTGAGCCAAGCACATTCTGCCCTACATGGTTTTAGGTGAAAGTATGACAGAAGTTTTATATTCTTGTGTTAAAATTTTTCTTTTCCAAACCATGACATGACATCATGCATTTTCCAATGAGCTGCTTTGAAAAATGGAACTTACCAGCCCCACCTATCTCCTAGTCCCTTATTCTCCAGTCTTGGTGGTAAAATAAAGAATATCGTGGTATTCTTCTAGAATAAAGAGTATTTCCTTACCTTGATAGGACTTGGCCTGCCTGCTTATTCTAAAAACACTGAACACTTGATAATTGTCATAAACACATCCACGAGGTTATCGTTGTCTCATTCTAACATATATGTAAGAGAATGGTTAATTATTAGCTCCAAAAATTATATGGAATAAAACATTTGTTAACATCAGATATTTTACTTTTGAGAAAATATAATAGAAACTTGAGACTGATCCTTTCATTTTGAGGGAGAAATATGTGGTTTCCTTAAGAAAATTCATACTTTATTTTTATCTTTCTTAGTCTTAATTGCTTATTTTCTTTTAAATACTTCTAAATACTTCCCCAATAGTCATGCGTTTTAGTGACTGATCAAAATAGATGTTTCTGCTTCTGTTGGATGTAAGTTGAGGGTCTCCTTATTTTAATGATTGCTTAGCTATTGAGAGTGTATCTTATGTATGGCTCTGTCCTCCATTTCAGAGGGGCTGTCAGTCTTCAACTTTAGCTCTCTGTAATTGACTCTTAAAAGGCAAAACTTTTAAATTATGAATTCAGTGTTTTGTATTTCTGGTCATATTTTAGTTCCTCAGAATTTGCCATGAGCATTTTCCATAGGAGAAGCCCTGCCTCTGAGCATTACTCCCAGTGAAAGCTTGGGGAAGAAACAAGCTTTCTTGAATCTAGTTTTCTCATTTGTAAAAAGTGGGGAATGGGACTTGATGCTCTCTGAGGTACTTTCCAGCTTCAAGTCTATAAGCATTCTATGTCTATTGAAACTACCATCCATCTAATATTGTTAATGATTTCTGCAAAAACAAGTCTAGAGAGTGAATTGTTGCCAGATTATTATTATTATCATTATTATTATTATTAAATATTGCCATAATTACTTCAACTGAGTGGAATATGCTTACCTGTGAAAGAGGCTGTGGATAAAGAAAAGGGACTATATCTAGAAAGCACCAAGTGGAAAAATAGCTCAGTCTTTGGCGTCTGACTTTTGGATATTATAAGAGGAACCAAAATTTAGAATTGGCATGGTGAGAACATACTAACTTCATTACTGCAAAAATGATGTTGGTTGGGGCAATTTGATATGTGATATGACTGTGTACTAGAATCATTCTTTCTTAGGAAAATCTAAAACAACATAAATTGAACTGATAAGCTTACAGTTTCTTAGTTTGTTTCTTCCTTTCCCCCTCGCTCCCCACCAGTTCCCAAAGAAGCAAGCAAAGAAGGTGGAAACTGTGCAAGAAGTCAGCAGGTATAAGAATGTTTTTCTCCCACTATTATGAAAAAGTACAAATACATTTACTTTATCACTGGGGGTACAGTTTTTTACTTGAAATTATAAGCTTGACTAGCTAAGATAATCTACTTATTTAGTGCTATACCACTTAAACTACCAAAAATTATTTTATTGAATGAGAAAAAAATAATAACAAAATGTCAAGACTATATCAAAGTGATTAATGAAAATAAAAATGTGAAGGAAAGAGGTCTAGCAATACCAGATCTTAAACTTAAATCTTAAAATATAAGAGATAATTATTAAAACTATCTGGTACTAGATAAGAAATAAAACAGTAGAGTAGTGGACTAGAGTAAGTACATGATATAGTAGTAAATAATTATATATATTTATTTTTTGATAAACACAAAGATCTATGCTTTTGGAATAGGAACTTATACTTGATAAAAACTGCTGGGGAAACTGGAAAGCAGTCTGGCAGAAATTAGGAATAGATCAGTATCTTATATCATTTATAAAGATAGGGTCAAAATGGAATACATAACCAAAACATAAAGGGAAACATAAGTAAATTAGAAAAACATGGAGCAAATTGCTTATCAGATTTGTAGATAAGAGAAGAATTTATGAATAACTAAGAGATATAGAATATTGTAGGATGTAAAATGGATAATTTCGATTACACTAATTTTTTGTACAAATAAATGCAGAGATTAGAATAAAAGGAGAAAATTGGAGAAAAAATTCTAGGCAGTTGCCAGGATAAAGTATTCATATCTCAAATATGTAGTGAACTGAGTCAAATTTATAAGAATAAGAATCAATCTGCAACTGATAAATAGTCAAAGGACCACTTCTGACCAAAGGAAAAGGCAGTTTTTGGAAGAGGAAATCAAAATTATATTTAGTCATATGAAAAGTATTCTAAATCCCTATTAGAATGATGCAAATTAAAATAAGTCTGAGATACCATCTCATACCTATCAGATTGATTAAAATAATAGGAAGGGGAAATAACAAATGTTGGAAGGGGATGTGAAAAAATTGTGACATTAATACTCTGTTGTGGAATTGTGAATTGACCCAACCATTTTGGAGAGCTATTTGGAACCATGCCCAGTGAATATACTTTCAATCAGCAATACTATTTTAGATCAGTTTCTCAAAGTTTCAGGGGAAAGGGAAAAGAACTTATATGTTCTAAAATTAAAGGTATTTTTTATGGTGGCAAAGAACTAGAAAGAGTGAGGGGATGCCCTCAATTAATGAATGGCTGGATAAATTATGGTACATGATTATGATGGAATATTACTATGCTTTAAATAATGATGAGCAGGTTGGTTTTAGGGAGAAACATATAACAACTTGCATGAAATAATTCAGAATAAAATGAGCAGAACCAAGAGAACATTGTACTATTAGCAAAATTACTAAGCTATTATAAATAACATGATCATTCAAATCAATTATAAAGAATATATGAAGGAAAATGCTATCTACTGCTAGAAAAAAAGAACTGATGGTCTTAAATAATGCAGGATTGTGAAAGAGGGAGAGAGACAACTCATAACTCAATGTTAATTTAAAAAAAAATTTAAAAAATCATAAGCTTGAACTAGCCTTTCCTGATCAAGATTGGGTTTGCAAAGCAAATTTCTTAAAATGAAACAGTTGACTATTTGGAAGAAAAGGATAATATTTTGTATGATCTCAAACCTGAACAATGGAATACCATTTAATTTGACTAGGACAAGGTGGTTATAGTCATGATGGTATAGAAAAAGAATGCTGGTTTTGGAGAACTCAGATTGAAATGCCAGCTTTCTTATAAGTTGCCTGTAACTTATAGTTAAATGAAACAGCTAACTTCTGAGACAGAAACATCTACCATTTTGAATCTGGAAGTCACCTTAAAAATCATTTGGTCCAACTTTCCTGATGTGTAAATCAGGTCTCTTGGGCTGAGAGAGCTTTAAGTGAGTTAGCTAATCATCTAGCTAGACTATGGTAGGGGATTATATTATTATGTCTCTAAATACTTGTTTCAGTAATGTTTTGCATTGAGCTAAGCTACTTCTCAATCCAACTATTTAAAAAAATCTCTAATTATATTGAACATCAGTTTATTATAGAATATAAATCCACAATAATTCAGGCTAGCCAAGACTCTTTTGTTCTACTTGCAATACTTAAACTTCACTAGGTTATAGCAATGGTTTATGCCAATGGTTTGTACTTTTGTCTATTTTCCATTTTTCTGTGTCATTAACTCATTTAAATAGATCAGGTTGGGCTGGCCTCAATTGTAACACTACATCTTTTTCTACTTTTAATTCTCCTAGTTTATTGTGGACGTTTATTTTTGATCTAAAAATTTGGATGTCTGGTTTTATAGACAGATGACTAGGAAGTAATTCTCACATGAATTAAGTTTTTTTTTTATCTCAACATTTAATCAGTTTTATTTTTAGTGACAATATTTGATATTTACCATATCTGGAACTTCAAATATTTATAATATATGAATCTGAGACCACTTTAAAATCTATAAGTCTCTGACCTCTCATTTCTCACTAAGTTTTCATATATATATGGGTATATATTTTTTTGTTATGAGCAGGCATTATTCTGTATAAGCTTTCATTCCCATTGTTGCTTAGCTCACTACTCAACACATAATACAAGCTTACTAAATGTTTACTGACTAATTAATTAATGATGGCATACAAACTGCAATTTTTGCTAAGTTTCTTTAAAATACTTAATACAAATAGTGTTGTATAAGATTTCCTATGTAATGATACTTCATGTCACTCTTAAATGTACTCTAAAACCATTACTACCAATTACTTTACTTCTCAAGAGAGAATCTGTGAGAGCTACTTTTTTTTTAACTATAACTTCATTTTTCCCCTGGGTTTCATTTACAGCACAAATGTCAATATTGACAACATATATTATATCAACTTGCTGCCTACTATATAGCAGTGTCTCATATTTAGAACACTAATAGCCTACGTAGTTTTTGTGGATAATTTAAAACAGGAGTTCTTAACTTATTTGTGTCAGGACTCTTTATTAGACTGCTGAATAACATGATTAAATACATAAACTTAAATGTATAGAATTATAAGGGGATGCGATGATATCAAAATGTAGTTATTAAAAATATCGTGAGGCAGCTAAGGTGGAGCCTGTGGAAGGAGCACTATCCCTGGAGTCAGAAGGATCTGACTTCAGATTTGGCCTCAGACACTTACTGTGTGAACCTGGGCAAGTCACTTCACTTTTTACCTCAGTTTCTTTATCTGTAAAATGAGTTAGAGAAGGAAATGGCAAACCACTCCAGCATCTTTGCCAGGAAAACCCCATATGGCATCATGGAGAGTTGGACACAACAATATAAAACATAAAACATTAAAAACAAAAACACAAGAAAAACTCAAAAAACAAAGAAGTTCTTGGAGCCTGTGGATGTGAATCCCTGGTTTAAAAATGATGTGATTTTTGGAATCCTCTATTTTCTTTTCTGAAATCTTGCCTGGTCATTGCACAAACGAAGGAAGCCAATTTAGATCTTAAGGCTATAATGACAAAATATACAGATACATACCCCAAGACAATTTGTGGCAGAAGAGAACACTAATAGAGGATGGGGAATCTCAAAAAAAAGTAAGCTTTGAATCTAGGGATTATAACATGAATAAGTGAGAAAAGGGAATATAAGTTAAATGGGGAGACAGCCTATGCAAAAGCAGTGATGGTTTGCTGAATTAATTCCCAGTTAAGCAGGCCAGTTTACATCATGGGGAATAACCTAAAATAAGTCTAGAAAGGTAGGCTGGAGCCAGATTGTATAGAGCTTTAAATAAGAATATGGGGAGTTTGTATTTTAGCATAAAGGCAGTGGGGAGATACTAAAGATTCTTGAGCAAAGGAATGACATTATCAGAACTGTGCTCTGAGAAGATTATTTTGACAGCTTTGTGAGGGATGGATTAGAGGGCAGAAAAACTGGAAGCAGTGGGACCAATTAGGAGACCGTAATAGTAGTCCAAACAAGAGGAGAATAAGGGTCTGAACTAGAGTGGTGGCTGTGAGTGGAAGGAAGGGAATGGATGTGAGAGATGTTATAGAAGTAGACCTGACCTATATATACCTACAGAATTCTGGAAGGAGACAGAAAAAGTAGAAACAAAATAGTGAGTGTAAAAAAAAAGAAATAATGAATATTTGGAGGTAAAAGCTACTCCTTTTTTTTTTTGCAGAAATTTTAAATAAACTCATTATTCCTATTTGTTCCTTATTTCAAGTTTTATTTCATTTTAACTACAAAATTTATAATTTAAATGAAGTTGGGGGTTTGCTTTTTTTTTATTCTTTCCCCCCTCCCTTTCATACATACTTAAGAGCTTGGTCTGAAGGTTTTTCTCTTGTTAGAGGAGAATTTCAGAATCAACACTCAGCTGGAGGTCTCCTTGTAGCCTGCATGAGGCATAATACATTATCATCTTTCCTCCATCATCAGTCAGCTTCAATATGATAGTGGCCACTTTCTCATGTACCCTCATGTAGTGTGAGGGGGAAAAATGTCACACATATATCACTATTCTAGGCAACTGTACACAGGATAGCAAATTTATATTCCCCCCAGTTATAGTGGGAAAAAAAAAGGAATTTATACATATCTAACTACAGTACCACGTGCATGTGTTGTAAATAAGGCCATGCATATTCAGTCATGATGGCCAAGTCTTTCAAAGGACCAGTCAAGCCATGTCGAGAGTGAGAAATGGAGGTGATTGTTGGATGGATGACGGCAGGACAGAAGGACATGTGGTTCAAATGTGACCTACATGTCAATGGGGAATATCCCCTAGTGATGTTCTCCCTTTGTTCTGTAAAGATCCGGACTGAGGGAGAGTCGGTCAAACATTTAGTAATTACTAACCCTCTGCCAGTCAATATGTTAAGGGCTAGGAATGAACAGAGAGGCAAAAATACAATATGGGTTCTCAAGGAGCTCACTTTCAAATGGGAAGAGACAGCATCTCTTTACATATAAATGTAAAAATGCATCTATATAGAGTGTAATGGGAGATAAATCCAGAGGGAAAAAATTAGCAGTGCTCTCATTGGAGAAACAAGAATGGAAAAGAAGCTTGGGAAAGACTTCTTGCAGAAGATAGAATTTGGGCTGAGCCCTGAAGAAGGCAAAATAGCAGGTGGTGAGAAAGAAGAACATTTCAGGTATGAGAGATAACCAAAGTCGTAGAAGATGAGAGTGTTGAGTAGAAGAAACAACAAAAAGATTATTTCTTGGATAGTTACTGGATTGTACACTACTTGGAAGGGAGTAAAGTCAAACAATCTTAGAAAGGTCCCCTTTCCCCTCCCCAAGTTGTGGGAATCACCATGACCCTATTTGGGGTTTTCTCGGCAAAGATATTTGAGTGGTTTGCTATTTCCTTCTCCACTTCATTTTTACAGAGGAGGAAACTGAGACAAATAGTTGTGTGCCCTAAGTCACACAAGTAGTTAGTGTCTGAGGCAAGATTTGAACTCAGGAAGACAGATTTTCCTCCCTCCAGAGCCAGCATTCTGCTATCTAGTTACTGCTTGTGGACTCCAGATTAAGAACCCTTGTGACCTACATTTATTTTGTTGTTCTAAAGCTGTGATTTCATCAGTGTGGGGAAACTCCTATATAGTAAGGGAAACACATTTCTTAGATCAGGAATTGAGCTGTAATTTATAATCTTAGAGAGCTGCCTGTGGATGATGCGAAGATCCCTGCCCAGGGTTATATAGACAAGGTTACCAAGCCTAGGTATTTGAGACAGAATTTTACCCCAGGCCTTTCTGACCATAAGATCAGCCCTCCATCCATTCACTACACTAGTGTGAATGAAGCTTCTCCTTCACAGTAGGGGCAAATCTTTGGTCCTATGTATTAGTTGATCTTTTTATTTTTCCTTTTTCTTTTTCCTTTCCCAGCCTATCTCCTTGTATTCAAACTGAATCCTCTCTAAAATGTCCTTTTTCATCTCCTCTAGTAAATTCCTGTCATAATCACAATCTCATAGAATCTTAGCTTGATGGAATGTAAGTTTCCTTAGACCAACCTATTAAAAAATGGAGACTGTTTTATAGTATCTCCCACAATTTGAGGCTTACAACTGGGCTTACAATCACCAAAACTGATCTTCATGAATTCAAATCTGGTTTCAGACACTTACTAGCTGTGTTACCCTGGACAGATCATTTACCTGTTTACTTCAGCTTCCTTATCTATATAATTAGCTGGAGTAGGAAATGACAAACCACTTTAGTATCTTTGCCAAGAAAATCCTAAGTAGGGTCACAAAGAGTTGGACATGACTGAAGTGACTAAACAAAACAAGTGGGCATCCCTCCTCTGCTTGAAGGTTTCCAGAAATGAAGAATCCGCTTAAAGGAATAGTCCACTCCACTTTTGGACAACTTTAGTTTTTAGTTATTTGAGGCCTAAATTTACCTCTGAAATTTTTACAATCTTGCCTCCTAGTCCTGTTTTCCAGGTCCAGGGAGAATAAACATATCTTAGCTCTTCAAACATTTGAAGATAGATATTAATTCTTTTCCTTTCTTGCCTTCTGCCTTCCCTTCTCCTGACCTAAAAGTCTTCTCTTTTACAAGCTAAATATGATCAATTCTTATCATTCTTTTATATCTTGGTCTACAGTTTGAAGATTTTACTTTCTTCTCTTTTTTGAAAATAAAAAAAAATCCTGAATTCTACATAAGTTCTCCCATTATCTTTGATTTTTCAAAATCACCAACAAGAGTGTCAGCAAACACAGCTTAGAGCATTCAAAATAGTTCCTTGAATTCAATAAGAGCAGCTAGATGCTCCCTTACCATTTCACTTATCTTGTTAATTCCTTGTTAACAAGTTTTGTTTTCTTCTTCCTACTATAAAAGATCTGGTAGAGAAATAAGAAACAAAAGAAGGCCTGATTAATTCCTATTTCTTTTTTGCCCTTCTTTATTTTCCTTCAATTTTACACCAAGCAGAAGTCCTATCTATTTTTTGAGTTTCCTGTTTCCCCCAACCTAGCTAAAATATATATATTTTTTGGTCTTTAGTAGTCATCTCATTCTGACTCTATGCTTATAACACAATGCCATTTAATAAAATATTTATCTTCTAATCTCTGTCTCTACTTGTATGTTTTTCTACTCAGATCTTTAAAAAAATCTGAGTTGATGAGTTCCCACTATACCCACATTTTGTCAAGGACTTTTATTATTATTCTATCATTTTAAGTCACTTCTGACTCTTTTTGATCCTATTTTCTTGGCAAAGATGTTGGAGTGGTTTGCCATTTCCTTCTCCATTTCTTTTTATAGATAAGAGAATTGAGGGTATCAGGATTAAGTGGCTTGCCCAGGTTCACACAAGCTAGTAAGTATCTGAGGACAGATTTAAACTCAGGAAGATGAGTCTTCTTGACTCCAGGCTTGGCACTCTTATCTACTATAGTACCATCTAGTCATCCCAATTTCCTTAGTTGAGGAGACTGGAAAAATGTAGGGGAGAACGAATGGCAGATATATCCATGGAAAGCTACTTTTCCCTAGAAATATTTGCTGAGAGAATATAATAAGGTTCAAATTCAAATACTTTTAGAATTTCTTTGTTAGGTTGGAATAGTACAAAGAAATGTGTTTCACACATTTTCCCCTGACTCTACTGAAAGTATTTGTTTTGTGGGCATAAAATAGTCAGCAAGTCTTTGGTTTCTTTTATTTCTTAAATATGAACCATATTATCTGACATGCTTTCAGCCACTCTCTCCCAAAATATTTTGCATGTTGGTTTTATCTGGAAGATCTGGTCAATCAATCAATCACATTTATTAAGCACCTACTATGTTCTGGGCACTGTGAATTTCTCTACTTCCTCATCTTTAGCAACAGATTTTGGTAGGCATGGTGTCATTAACTGCAGGAATCTTTGGAATTAAGTAAAAGTTTGATAATACTTGTTGAATGACGAATATGACGTGAGAATGGTACCTATTGCCTGGATGTCATAGCCCTACTAAGTAAATGGTATTTTTGTTATATATCATCTCTATCCAATTGGTAGAGTATGATTTTTAATAAAAATTTTATTTTTAAATATTTTATGAATGTCTATTATTAAATACCACAGTTATTTCCTGATATATTATACTGCATCTCTGAATCAGCTGCTAGTAAAACCTTTCTATACATATACAGACAAATATAAAATGAGATAAAGCACTTGATATAATAGCATATATAACAAATATTTGATACCTCTAATACCCATTCATTTCTCTACAGAGGCGGGGCATATTTTACAGTATTACTGTCATTGTGTATATTTTCTTTCTTCACTCTGCATTATTTGCTCTGAATTCCTCATATTCATGATTTCTTAGAGAGTAATAATCATCCATATATTCATTTACCACAATTTGTAAAACCAGTTGCCAATTGATGTATACCCACTGTTTCCATTTTTTTTTGCTACTACAAAAAGTATTGCTTATTAATACTTAGAATTTGTTGGAACCTTTCCATCTGCCTCTGACCTCCTTGTGGGTACATGTTAAATGGAATATTTTATAAACCAAATTTGTTTTGGTGTCTAAATGAGATTATCCCAAGGCCCTGACACTTAAGATAAAAGTGAGAATTTGTTTTCTTTCTAGAAGAGAACAAGATCAATATTTCTTTGAAGATTAAAACATAGCTGGAAAAACTTTCATTTTAATAGACATTTTATGTAGTAGAATATAAATGTTATTTTCTCAAGATGCCCAGCAATTTACATTTACCTGCCATTGCCAGCAGAACATTTTCTGGGGATTGGCTTACGAGTAGTAAGAGGCTTAAAGCAAAGTCTTCAAGTCATTTGATCATGTGAAAGTTTTAGAATCAAGTATGGGCATTAATTTTTTTTTTACAGTTTACAATGAGATAATTCAAGAACTACAGTATATTTATTTTTGGAAAAGTTAAGGCCCATATGATCTCTTTTCTTTGAAAGGGCTATACCAGTCTCTTCATAGCCATGTGTCTTTCTCTACATCCCATTAACTTTATAATGTTCAACACGATTCTCTTCCATTTATTTTTATATGGTATATTTTATGTCAAGTATTAAAGCATTTTGCATTATTAAATAGACCAAAACAACATTTTAGCAGAATTAAATGGACTTGGCTCTCTAGTACTCAGCAAAAACTCCAAACAGGGAGGGAGATATAGAGGATGTGATCTATTTACCATAGTTATATAATTGCCATTTTATTTTCTAGGACAGCTATGTGGTACAATAGATAGACTTCTGGCAAAGTCAAAAGTCCTCAGTTTAAACCTTTCTTCAGGTAGTAAGTAGCTGTGTGACCCTGGAAAAGGCATTTAACCTATATATGCCTCAGTTTCCTCAGTTGTAATAATGGTATTCACTTTCCACTGTTATTATAAGGAACAAATGAGATAGTAATTGTAAAGTGCTTAACATATAGTACCTGGTACTATATTAGTCAGCACTATATTAACATTAGCTATTATTGCTAGCTGTATTTTTTATTTTGTCTAAACAACCTCTCCTTAAGTCAAATTGAAATTTCTTCCTCCGTGGTAACAAAAAACTATTTAATGAACAAAAACAAAAACAAAAACTTCTTTGCATTAAAAAAAATCAGAGATCCCATTGTAGTCTATGAATAAAGTACTTATTCTCTATTGATGTGTTTCAGCAGCATGCTGTTAATCCTCAGCAGACTAATATGTTTTAGTGATAAACCTTCCTTTTGTTGAACTTTCAAGACACATAATCATTAAAAGAAAGTGCCTGACTCATTTCCCAGCAAAATCCTCCCAAATAAGTGATAGCTCTTTAATATACAATGAAAGCACTTTTTATTGTGGAGACTTCAGATTAAATCCCTAAATGTGATAAATAGGTTCAGGGATCAGACATCAGCCTTTTATCTTTGAGGCTGAAATTTGAATCCAGTCCAACTCTAGCCAAGAAAAAAGGTCCCATTTTACTCATTTTCCACATCGGTTCTAAAGTGCTACAAATTTTGGAGCTCCTTGGAATCCTATCCTCTTCAGACTTGATTTCCCTGGGATAAGATATTTTCTATTCAATTCATCTTCTTGATTGTTAGCTTTTTCTTCCACCCTAAAGTGACTTTGTGTTTATTTTAAATCTAATTTTCATTTGCTTACTGGCATAAATTTTTTTCCCCCTCAATAGAAGGCAAACTCCATGAAGGCAAGTTCTATTTCTTTTCTTTTCTATTCTTATCCTCCAGACCTAGCACAATGATTGACCCACAGTAGATCCTTGTCTTATTTGAATTGAAAAAAAAAACTTCATTCTTATTTAATAGAATTCTGGGACTCTATATATAAAGAAGAGGGGTTCATAAATGTCTTTAACAGAGAGGAAAAACTTATGAATTAATTTTTTTCCTTTCTTGACATAATAACAATTTGATCATTTAGCAATCTTGGATATAAAATCCACATCTCAGAGTCTGGAGTTATCAGTTGACACCTGTCTCACACATCTACCACCTTGAAAACACCTTTTCTATCTTCACCTTTTTTCTTGAATGGATTTCAGCCCTCTCTTCTTATTTCAGTGCTCCCCCTTTAAAGGTTTTTTTTCTTTCTTATGTAATAATCTTTCCTTTCATTCTTTTTTTCATCTTTTATTAATCTTCGGAATAAATTCAATAGTGGTTTAATCTTCTGTGAATACCTGATCTTGTATAGTCTGCATTTCCAATATTAGAAAATCAATGTCCAATTCAACACATTGTCTAGAGAGATTATTTTTTGCCAGGTTTCTCTTGTGTTACCAGTCTGTTTTGTACATTTTGGAATTTACATATTACATAGTTCACAAGAGAGGCAAGATAATACACTTAATGACATTCTGCTTCTCTGTGAGTGTACTGTGATCTTGGAAAGCCATTATTTGGGACTTGCCAGTTTAAAGTCCCTTCCTTCTCCTGGAACTAGGTAGCTTAGATAGAGTTGTTGTTTTTAAGAGCATTGAGTTGATAGAATGTTTAGAATGTTAGGTCTGGATTCAGGAAGATCTGAGTTCAGATGTGGCCCTAAGCAAGTCATTGAATCTCTGCCTATTTCCTATAAAATGGAGATAATGGCACTCAGAGTTGTCTTGGGACATATTTAGCACAGTATCTGGTATACAGTAGGTGCTTAATAAATGCTTATTCTTCTTCTTGTTCATTTACCATCTACCTATAAGTCTTCATGGATGTTTCAGGATTAGATCTTCTATGAACAAGCAAAAATAAAACTTAGGGACAGCAAACTTTCTCATTTATCTTGGGGTTTCCTGGTAATGATACTTATATATTTATATTCCCAGCTGCACCTTCTTCTTTCACTTCCTCCATCAACTTTGATTCTTGACTGCTTTCCTTAATTCTACTCTTAGCTCTATTTCTGTTCTACCCACAGATCTTTCCGTTATTATTTGGTTTTCTAGATTTCACATCTCTGACACTAGCTTTCTGTGTGACTGGGCAAGCTATTCCTAATCTCTCACAGCCTCTCTTCCCTTACCTGTCAAATAGTAATAACATTTGTAGTTTCTACCTTGTAGAACATTGTAAGAATCAAGTGCAATAATGTATTCATAGCATTTTATAAACCTTAAAGCATGATGTAAATTAAATGACACTTGTTGCTATTTCAAATGCTTATTCAGTTCTATTCTCTGTATTTGGTGTGGATTTTTCCAAGTCAGTTCCAACTTTTGTCCAGAACTGCCCTTATCCTTCTTTAGCTATCCATGACATTGGATAGAACATCAAACCCTAGACGCCATTAACTATGAGATCCTGGACACATTGCTTAACCTCTAAGTCTCTCCTTCCTTATCTGTAAAAAAAAAAAAAGACATAAAATAACATTTACCTCATAGGACTGTTGTAAGGGGCAAAAGGCATAATAATATATGTCAAGTGCTTTGCAAGCTTTAAAATGCTATGTAAGTGTTATTATTATTACTCTTATTGATTGCTTATATAGGACTAAATATAAGAGTTATTAGAATTCTTTTCGAGTTAAGGTTTCTACTCATGAAAATTCATTCATCACTATCTTTATTCATTTGTTACATGCTTTTATTATGATTTTCTGTCACTCCTTGTTGTCTCAAACAATAATCTTTTATTAAGGTCCTGCTATGCACCAGTGACTGTGCTAGGCATTGAGGATGCTAAAACAAAATTAATTGGGCCCTGTTTTCAATAAACTTTTAATATGTCAGGGAAGATGTACTTTAATATATTAATACACATGTGTGTATATGTGTATGCATATACATGCATATGTATATAAGGAATTAATAACAAGAACAAAGGAGATATTCGTATTTGGAGAATTGGAAAATGTATCATGTACAAGGTAGTATTTGAGCTGTATCCTGAAGGAAGTAAAGAATTTTATGGGGCAAAAGTGAGGAAGAGTTTATATTTTATATTAGAAGCATAAAGAACCCATTGAAGTGTTTTAAATATGGGGATGACTTAGTCACATTTATAACTAAGAAATGGGGAGAGATGAGGCAGGACAACTAATTAGGAGTCCATTGAACAAGTCCTGGCCAAGAATGATGAGGGTTTGAGTGCTAAGATGGTGACCAAAATATAAATAGAGGACAGATACAAGAAATGTAAAGATCTAAGTCAGAAGATTGAGCAGCAGATAGGATATGTCCAGAGTATGCGTACTGAGTCAAGAATAATCCTTAACTTTTAAATGTGGAGATTAGAAGGATGATGGTACTTTCAGTAGACATGGGGAAGTTCAGAAGAGGTGTTGGTTAAGAGGAGGAGGAGAACTCTTTTGGACAGATTGAATCTGAGGAGTCTATGGTTCATCCTGTTTGAAATGTTCAACAGGAAGATGGCAATACTGAACTTGAGTTTAGGATATATAGATAATGGGGTTGAATCAATAAGCCCTGAGTTTTTAAAGAAATAACAAAAGTCATGGGGACTGATAAGTCATTGAAAGAAAACATAAGGTCCAGGATAGAGCTGTGGAATATACCCATGGTTGGAAGCAAAGAGAGTCATGGATAAAAAACCAGTAAGGAGACTGAGGAGCAGTTACACATATAAGGATGGGAATCACTGGAAAGGAATGTTATTAAAATCCAGAGAAGAGAGAATATCCAGGAGAAGAATACGGCCAGCAGTTTCAAATGCAGCAGTTAAAGTTGAGAAGAATGAGGACCAGGAAAAGATAATCAGATTTAACAATTACATCACTGGTAACTTTGGAGAGAGGTTTCACTCGATAAAGTCAAGAGGCAGACCATAAAGGCTTGAGCAAGGAGAGGAAATAGAAACAATTATTGTAGAAAACTTTTATTTCCTTTAGAATTTTGTCTGAGAAAGGAAGGGAAATGTAAGTGAAGAGTCCTGATATAATATGTACAATCACTAATTAGGTTTTAGATACAAAAATAAAGGAGTACACAGGAGTTGTTCTTAAGGAATTGACAAATGAATGGGAGAAATTTCTTGGAGAATTAGTTTAACCAGATTTTTTTCTTCTGGAGACAATAGCACTACGGGAACAAGAATATTCTTTGAGAGAATGGTAGCTTGGGGGATAGAAGGAATTTTCCAGCATGGTAGTGCTTCTATAGGAAGGAGAGCAAGAAAAAAAGAACTGATTCCCTAGGACTAGGAACTCAGGGACATCATGAAGATAAGATCATCTATCACTTGAGGAGCTCAAATGTAGAATGGGACTATTAATGATGATTGAAATATTCTATACTCTCTGTCCTGGAATGTTGAGTTCCTACTTTTTCTTTTTTTTCTTCTTAAACAAGTTTTTGTTGTTGTTGTTGTTATTCAGAACTTGACAAATACCTGTAAATACCAAATTTCCATAATCAAAGACCAACAGAAAAAGATTATTATAGGAAGCCATGATTCTCTGCTAGGTTTAACTTCATCCATTATAGCTCACTTGAAATATCAGTTATTCTAAAAAACGTTGAAACTTCCATTCTTTCCCTCATCAATTTTGCCTTAAGATTTTTGACAGTAAGTTGGTCTTAAGTATTATTTTTCACTTTAGTTATGTGTGTCTGTCATATCTCTTTTTGTAAAGATATTGAAACAGGCACTAGGTAGCGCAGTGAATAGAGCACCAGTCCTGAAGTCAGGAGGATCTGAGTTCAAATCTGATCTCAGACACTTAACACTTCCTGGCTGTGTGACCTTGGGCAAGTCACTTAACCCTAATTGCCACAGGAAGAAATAAAGACATTAAAGGCAGGTACTGTATCTTATTAAATCTTTGCGTTTTACCTAAATTAGATTGCTTTATACATAGTAGAGCAGTAGATTTTAATCTTTTGTGTCATGGTCCCCTTTGAGCATCTGATGAGGCTTGAAGAACCTTCTTTTCAAATGCCTTTAAATGCATAAAATAAAGTATATATAATTTCAAAAGAATCAAAATGAAATAGCTACAAAAATAATAAGTTGTTCAGGTTAAGAAACTTTGTAGTAAACAAAGAGGGGCACAGAAAGGTATTGTTAATAGGTAGAAGAGCAAATTTCAGTCTAGTCCAAAATTTTGCCCAGGACTAAAGTTGAATAATCAAGAATTGCCTCAGTGATCTCAGTTTTGCCACTAATCAGCCATTATCTAATCTCTCCAGACCCATTTTCTCATATATATTAAAATAAGAGATATGGCCAACATGCTCTCAAAGTCCCTTTTACCTCCTAGTATTCTTTGATTTTTAAAGATAGAGGGCTAATTCTGAATCCAATTCTTCCTGTGCAACAAGAGAACTTCGGTTCTGCACACATATATTGTATCTAGGATATACGATGACATATTCAACATGTATAGATGCTTGCCATCTCGGGGAGGGGGTGAAGGGAGGGAGGGGAAAAGTCGGAACAGAAGTGCAAGGGATAATGTAAAAAAAAATTACCCAGGCATGGGTTCTGTCAATAAAAAGTTATAATAATAATAATAATAAAAAGATAGAGGGCTAAGGTTAAAGCCATTAACTCCTGTGTTATGAAGCATTGGGTCATAGAGTTGGTTTAGGGAACATAATTAATATTGAGGCAAAACTCTAATTGTATATTAGGAATGTATTACATTCTTAATCTGGCAAAAACAGTCTGTCCATGTCTGATTTGCATACAGTGTTTTGCGTGGGAACATCCCTGATTTTTTTTTTTTTTGAAGGGGGGTTGAAATTTGAGTTGGGATGAAGGAATAACATGAATGTGTTTTCTTTGGTACTGAAGTTACATTCTGAGCACGAGTTTATCACATGCTTCTCTTCCAAGGCTGCACATGCAGGAAGCAGAAAGCCCTCAATACCGTTTGGTAGCAGAACATCCAAATCAGAGCAAATTGTGTAAATTAGAACAAAATTGCAAGACATTTGGACCAAGCAGGCCTGCTAGTCTAATCAGGAGATGGGCACTATTTACTTTTCCATAATGTCCTTTGGAAGAAGAGTGGGGGAAGAAGATACCACCAATCTCTTATAATATCTTTCTGAAGTTGGCAACTCTAGTTGGGTTTGTCACATATTTGCAGCTTGAAAAGTATCTGGCTTTTATAACAGCCAAAATAAGTATCCTTTAATCACTTTCAACCCAGGAACAGATGGGCAAACAGTGCTTTTATAAATGGGGCATACAAAATACTTCAGTATCAGCCAAAACTAATTAGTAGCAATATCTGAACCAAACTCTAAAACTGATTTAATATTTAATATATAGCCTCTTCTAAGCATTAAAAGCTGAAAGGAAATTCCCATTGTAGATATTGTGCCAAAACTAGTGTCTAAAGTTCAGACGTGATTAACTTACTAATTTATTTCTATATCTTTTCTGATGTGTAATCTTATTTTTTCTTGTTTTTTATGAAAATATTATTTGATTTGAAGCTCTGATCCATGAATTTATCATATCTAAAAGGAGAAAGCCAAATTTTCCTATTGACCTTATTATTCCCATTCTTATTGTAGTTAGAAAGAACCTCAGAATTGGGATTGGAATCTCTTCTGCTAGTCATAATCTGTATAACCTTGGACAAATCTCATCTTTCTAAACCTCAGTTTCCTTATCTGTAAATTAAGAGGTTTGGCTTAGATGACCTTAAGGTCTCTCCCAATTTTAAATTTAGATTCCTGTCATCTTTCTCAGAGATTTTTAGTGTGTACTTGAAAAGTGGGCATGGGAAAATTACTGTTGCCCCCCCTTCTTAAGTTGGTCTACAGAAAGATATAAGAAGACATCTAACCCTATGCCCCACATTTTTTAAATTCGTCTACGGCTAACCCTATTCCTTTACAGAAACTGGTAAATCTGGACATGTGAGATACTATACAAATGTAGCTTATTATTTTCATATGGTATTTAGTTTTGCAGAACTTTTTTCTTTCTTTTTTCATATCTTATTACATAAAGTATTTCATACTTTACTATAATGGGTCAGAGGTATGGGGAAAACAATAGGAAAATATATACATATACTTGTATATGATTAAGAAAACCTAAATATTGACAAAATTTATTTTAAAAATAAAAAAATGGTTACTCTATGTTTGCCACTTAATTGGCTCTTTATTTTCCTTTCTAAAGGCTTCCTTCAAAAGCATGATGTAATGAGTCCTACAGACTTTTGAAGGTTGAGAAACTTTATAAAAGGAAAATCTTTTCCATCTCAGTGATGTCCAGACTGAGTGTTTCATTTTTGTCCTTGTATTTCCAGTTTCTGGCTCAGTGCTTAGTACATAGTAGGTGCTTAAAAGTAGTCATTGATAGACTTAGAAGGAAAAGAGTGATTGAAATAAAACATTCTCGAGGAAAAGGGAAAGCTATCTCGCATTTCTACCTATTATACATTGTCTGGAGCTACCAGAGTACCTAACTTTGTACAGGAAATCCTTCTTCCATTTGAGCTCTGTGTAGGACAGACCATGTTGATGATGAAGAACCCTTAACTAGCATGTATGGGAACTTCCTTGCACTTTTCACTTTCCTCATCTTGTGTTTCAATTCCATGTGTGTCTTTTCTGATATTTCTTCTCTATCTTGAGGATCATTCAACTTGGTACTGAAAAGAGAAGCTGCACCTCTTCACCTCCCCGCCCCCCCCCAATCCATTGTTGTGTCACATTTGATTAAAGCAAGAGCCTTTTAACGCTTTTTCTGCCATGGACTCTTGGCTGCCCAATAAAGCCTATGGATTTCTTCTCAGAAACTGAAATGAATAAAATGGATTTCAAAGGAAACTAGTTATATTAAAATACAATTGTCTCTCATATATAAACACATACAAATATAAAAAATATGTATATATCATATACTTAAATAAAATTATAAATAATATAGTACATTGCATTTACAGCCATATATGTATGTGTAAATATATGTAATACATATGTGTGTACATATACATACATACACACACACACACACACATATGGCAGCTAGGTGGTACAGTGGAGAAAGTGCTGGGCTGTAGTCAGGTCTTCCTGACTTCAAACATGGGCAGAGTAAGTTACCAATTGGGCAATCCTGAGCAAGTCATTTTAACCTGTCTCAGCTTTCTTATCTATAAAATGAACTGAAGAAGGAAATGGCAAATCACTCCACTGTCTTTGCCAAGAAAACGGCAAATAGAGTCACAAAATGTTAGACATGACTGAAATGACTGAATAACAACATATATTTGTACTAAGTATGTGTGTGCATGCATTCACACACACACACACACACACACAAACACATTTAAATGACAAGTTTTCAGACCTTAGTAGAACTCCCATTCTAAACTAAGTATTAAATGTATTTTTCCATTTCTTGTTCCTTCCAGGATAGCTAAAAAGAATCTTTTATTTCTTTCGTATTTTTTTAAACAAACTTTTGTACCCATCTTTAATTTTAATTCCTTACATGTTTTCTGAAATTCACTTCTAACTAAGCAGTTACTGACACAATTCAGTTTTTTTGCCACTCCTTCTCTATATCTCCCCCTACCCCTTTGATATTATCTTCCAGTATGTTATCAGAATTATTTTCTTGGGATCTTCCATTTTCTCTGACTTGACTTGACCCATGAGTACATTGAAAAGAAGTCTGGATTTGGAATTAGAAGATGTGGTTCAAGTATCAACTCTGTCACTTATTCCCAGGATGGCCTTGGGCATATAATCACTTAACCTTCTCTAGGCTAGTTTCCTCATTTGATGGATTAATCTCTAATGTTCTCTTCAGTCAGTGCTGAGTGTGTCATTCTATCATATATCTGTGCTAGTTGGATAAGTTGTATCTGAAATCTATTATCCATTCCACCACCCAACTAGCCAGGTGATCTGAATTATACTCAGGAATGTGCTATAGCTTAGCTTTTGTCAGCTTGTGAGAGATGACTGTTAAATTTTCATTGTATTTGTACCTCCAAATTGGTAAATGCTACAAATTTAGGGCTTAATTTATTATTTTATTGACTATCTACATTTAATAAAATGATGGGAAAATGTTAATACTTCAGATTAAACTTGAAAATGTCATGAGAATTTTTTTCTCCTAGAGATCCAGTTGTTAACCATATACCAGTATTTGTATGAATTTTGTCCCTCCATCTTTTTATCCTTGTCCAAATGCTTTCTACCTTGTTTTCCTTCTAATGTTTGTAGATTTTCACATCTACAAATATTGATAAATAGCACAACTCTATCTTACTTCAATTAAAAAATCATTTATGAAGCACCTATTGTGTTCCAGTTATTTATACTGTGTCATTGGAATGCATTTTTCTCATGAAACAAGAGAGATGAGTGAAACAAGTCTTTCTTGTTATGATATAGCTTTTAAAATTTAAAATTTTTATTATGAATTTAACAAAAAAAAGAATATTTCAATATGCAAGAAAAAAACTTTGAACTTTTTAATGCATGTTTTCCTCCAGTAAAGCTTTTAAAAGATATTTCAAATTTGACAAAGTTGTTTCCACATTGTTCTTGTTTTCTATGTAACTTTCTGAGCTTTCTTCTGTTCCCTTTTATGTATTTTCAAATTATTCTTTAATGTTCTTTTTTTCTTCTTCCATTTTTAGTATGATTATCATCTCTCTCTTTCCCATATCTTTCTTTCCTCCAAAAAAGTTCTTATTAGTAAAATATACATATTACAAATAATCCATACATTGGTCATGTCTGAAAACACACTTCTCATTCTATACATTAGTCCATCAGTGCTATATCCAAAAGTGAAAAGCTTAGTCTTCAAAGTCCTATAATTGTTTGTACTAATCTTAGTTCTTAAGGCTAAGCTGTTTTTCTTTACAAATTTTTAGTCATTTTGCAAACTTTTATCTTGGTTCTGCCCAGCTCATTCTTTATTATTTCATAAAAGTTTTCTTTGAATCTGTCTTTTTAATCGTTTCTTAAAGCCCAGTAATATTAAATCATATCCTTATATCATAAGTTATTCAGCCATTCCCCATTTGACAGGTACCTATTTTGTTTAAATTCTTTGCCACAACAAAAAAAGGGTTGCTAAAAATATTTTTGTATATATAAAAATTCTTTTCTTTTGCTCTCCATTTGGATGTAATAATACCAAATAATGGTATTATTGGATCAACATATGTCTCATCTGGGGACAGCTATATGGCACAATGAATAGAGTACTGGTCCTAAAGCCAGGAAGATCTGAGTTCAAATTCAGCCTCAGATACGTAATACTTTCTAGCTGTGTGACCTTGGGCAAGTCATGTAATACTCCTATTGCCTAGCAAAAAAAATGGGGAGGGGGAGAGGAGATATGTCTAATTTGGTGACTCTTTAGGTATATTTTACAAAAGGGTTAGACCATAATATAGCCCCTTAAGTTTACATTATCCTTTCATATCCCTTTCATATTTTTTTGACCATTTATCTAATGGATTAAAAACTCTGGGTTTTATATATTTTATCAATTTCATTATATATATATATATATACTTATACTACACACACATATGTGTATTTACATATAGACAATTATTTAACCTATCAGAACTCTAGGCAACTGAAACAGAGAGGGTGCCTATCTTCATTGGTAAAGGAAATAGCTTCATCTAAAACTTCCCTGATAAAATGAAAGAAAAGTTCCTACTCCTGTTCTTTGAATATCAGACTTTTATCAGAGATATTTGCTGTAAAGTTCCTCCCCTCCTCACAATTTATTTCCTTTCTAATTTTAACTACATTGATTTTGTTTGTAGATTTAACATTAATCTTCCTTTGGAGATTAATTTGGAGTCTAGTCTTCTTCCTCATATAAACATATCTATGTATATATGTATATATGTAGACACACATGTATTTTAAGGATCTTGCAGAATATCCCTTCAGTATAGAAGTAAATGGAGGAAAAAAAAATCTCACTGAATGGTAGAATAATTAATTACACATTTCCTTTAGAAGACTTAAATGGATAATAGGCAATTATATAGTGATGTCCATTATATCAATAGTTTTAAGCTTATTTAAATACATAGATTTTAAATAATAAAAAATTAATGAATTCTGATGATAATGATGATAATAAATTTATTTAGTGCTTGCTCTGTTCCAGGCACTATGCCCAGTGCTTTTTAAATATTGTTTCCTTTGATCCTGGAAGGGAAGTGTTACCTTCATTTCAGAGTTAAAGATGGCAGACAGATGAAGTATCCTGTGCAAGGTCACCAATAATCCAAGTCTGAGCCTGAGCTTCCAGGCCCGGCCTGCTCTATGGCACCACCTAGCGTCTCTGTTGCTATTTGATGTTCAACTGCACCTGACTCATCCTGTGGACCTTACGCTAACCCTGTCCATGGGAGTTTCTTGGCAAAAACACTGGGGGCCGGTAGGGGTAATTTCATTTTCTTCTCCAGAGGCAAACAGAGGGTAAGTGTCTCATTCGGAGTCCCACGGGTGGTAAGTGTCTGAGGTCAACTTTGATCTCTGGTCTCCCTAATTCCAGGCTCTATCTATTGCTCCAACTTATTGCTTATTGTTACTTAAAAAAAAAAATCCCAAACCTTTTCATTTTAATTTCTAGGCCCAAAATATCTGCTTATGATGGTGATGTTGACAGAGTTGGGCCACACGTTGACATTTATATTGCCTTCCACCCTCAACTCCGAAAGCATAAAGGCAGAATAAGCAAAAAGGTCCTGAAAGCAATCATCTTAATTCAGGCTGCTGTTAGGGGGTGGCTTGTACGGAGAAGACTGGCAAGAGTAATCATCAAGGTAATCAATATGTTTAAGAGTTCTTCTAAACTGGGTCTATTAATATTTTGAAATAGTTGCTTAGTCATTATTTTTTAAATCAAATACTAACTGTGTGAAATATTCAGTTATCTGAACTATTAGTAAAGATAATATAAGCCCTTTATGTACATGGTTATTTAATTTCTGTCTTTCTATTACTGTCACTTATCACAGGACCTTGTTCTAAGTGGGTATTTAATAAACTTAGTCTCTCATTCAATTAGTGCTTAGCATAGAAGTGTTAATGAAATGTTCAATTTTTTAAGTCTTACCAAGATTTCATGACCTTGTGTGCCATACCATCTCTGAGATTTTCTTGACATAGATACTGGAGCAATTTGCCATTTCCTTCTCCAGTGGATTTAGACAAACAGAGCTTAAGTGACTTGTCCAGGCTCACAAAATTAGTAAATGTCTGAGATAGCATTTAAACTTAAGCATTCTTGATTCCAGGCCTAGAATTCAATTCACCGAGTTACTTAGCTGCTAAATAAATACTTATCATTTATTCAACATTTATTAAGGGAATACAGTACATTTTAATTCCTTGGAGATTATAATAGTATTCCAATATTCATAATTACAAAAACATCACCAAAATAATGTTTATACCGACTCCTTGGGTTTTTGTAAACATTGAAAACATTGTACAATTTCCCAAATGCAGTTTAATCTATTTTCTTTCTTCTTTTGAGCTCTGGACCCAGCTTATAGACCACATACAGTACCTACCCCTAAATAACTTAATACTTAATAAAGCTAATAGACTTAATAAAAAACAACAAACTTAATAGAGTTGTTGTCCAAAGTTATTCAGTATTTGGAAATCAGAATCCAAGACTTTTGACTCCCAGGCTCAGGATCTTCCTGTGAAATATCCTTGAGTTGATTTGAGTGATCCCTGTAATGTGGAGATTATTGTCACATCATATTCAGGAAACACTTATGTGCAAGCTACTGATGAGGCTTTAGGTTTTAAAGATGAATAAATCAACTTTTATCCTCCAGAATTTATAATCTAGTAGTGAAGGCAAAAGGCAAACAACTGATATAAACAGAATAGGAGAAATTTGAATTGCCATCTTTTAGAATGACTCCCATATTTATATACCTAGTCCTCTATCTGGATTATATCAGACAATCCCATGCTCATCATGCCCCAAAACAAACCCATGATACCAAAGCTTCATGTTTCATTCTACTAGACTATACTGGCCATCTTGCTATTAGCCCTACATCTACTTCTCTTCTGTCCATCTGGAATAGCACTTTCCAGACTGGAATTCCACAAATCTCTCTTACCCTTATTCCTGGGGAAAGTTACTTTAGTCAACTTTGGAACTAACTCCTGCCTGAAGACTGGACTTTCTTGATTGGTAAGTGATTCAATATGATTTTATTTAGCCTATTATATTCAGCGAGTATCAAACTTCCTTCCTTCCTTTGTTCCTTCCTTCCTTTGTAATCAACATACAATAAAAAGTTTAATTTTGTCTTTTTTATACTTTTATACAATTATGTGCCTGCAAAGATTTAGCCTGCTCTTTTTAAATATTTAGGAACATCTAGATGACACTGTGGATGGAATACCAAGCTTGGAACTCGTCTTCCTGAATTCAAATCTATCCTGTTTGTCTCAGTTTCCTTGTCTGTAAAATGAGCTGGAGAAGGAAATGGCAGACTGCTCCATAATTTCTATCAAGAAATTCCCAAAAGGGATCACAAAAAGTTGGATATGACTGAAAATGATTGAACAATGTAAACATTTGGAAAAACTTTTTTTTCCCTTTTCAATTAACAATGAGGATAGCTTTGCTGTAGATGTACAACATGCTATTAAAAGTTAATGAAGAAAGTATGCATCTAGTTAGGTGTTGTTGATGTTCTATTTGAGTTATTGACTGGGATTTTTCTGTTCTTTGATAGTCTTACTCTCCCTGAGATACCTTTTAAAATAATTTCTTGGGACTTTCAAGATTTTGTTCCCAGGAAAGATTTTTCTTGGCGCAACTTTTATTTGCCCTCCTTGTTCTTTCAGACTTAATCTATCTAAATGCCATTTTTACTATTTCTATTTTTCCATATAGAGACTGAGACTTAATCAGGAAGTTTCTCTAGAGAACAATATTTGAAATAAATTATTATAGAAATATTATTTTAGATATATTACCTTTTCAATATTCCTTTTCAAGTCTAGACATTGTCCTCTTACTAGTTTCATCTCTAAATGCCTATGGGATGGTGTGGCTCATTTAAGTCTCATGCCAAATTTTCTACAAATTCTTTTTTCCCTGTGATTTTTCATCCTTGTATAAGACAACATTGCTCATGATCTTCCATCTTCCTCCCCCATATTTTACAAATCACTTTGCATATTCTTGTCATCTCCATTTGCTAGGCAAAGAGTTAGTGATTATTGGCTACTAAAGTTTCTAAGCTCCTTTAGCTTCCTTTTTGTGATGACTGCTTTATGCTGGTTAAATTTTTATTTTTGCTTTTTTTTTTCTATGTCCCACTTGGCATTAAAGTCTAATTTGTATGCCACATTACAAAAATTATAATTGTTCACAGCATTTTATTCTTATTTCTAGCCCTAATTTCTAATTTTATGTTGATATTGATCTTTGGTTTTACTCTTACTATACATTGACAGAAAATTCTGCTATGACTAATTATATCAGAAAACAATCATTTTCTTTCTCTTCAAATATAGTCAATTTTATCTATCTTCCTCTTCAAAATGTTGGTTCTAACCTACCAAGAAGCACAGAAACTTCTTTTGAAACATCATCATACAATTCCCAGTGTCATATATATGTATGTATGTGTGTGTGTGTGTATACACACATACACACATATACTCACACACATACATGTACATATACATATATATGTATATATCATAGTAACTCAGCTTTATAAAATCTCAGAGACAAGTTTAAGTTTAATTTCCCCTGAGGTGCTTAATATCAACTTTATTAGGATAATCTGGTGTCAGAATCTTTGTATATCCATAGTAACATTTTTGTGAGGTATCTGAATCAACTCACCATGAAGAATTTCATTATATTTTTCTATGCCTGATTACTCTTTTCTCTAAGATGGTTTTAAATTCATCCTTCATAGAAATAAAAAAAAAGTCCATTTGAAAGCTGTCTCATGGAGAAAAAAAATCTTCATAAGTACCAAGAATAAGAATATTGTCATAATTGCCTGGTTTTTCCTGCTCATTTCCTTTTATTTATATGCTTGTGATCTACATCAGGTTTTTTAAAAAATTCAATCAATAAGGCAATAGGAAATTATTAATTACCAACTATATATGCCAAGCCACAGAGCCCTGATAAATTTCTTTTTAAGAAGTCAGTGATAGAAAATGTATTGCACACATGCTAAGGTTAATCTAGGTATCTCAGCAGAAATTCCTAACCTAGGTTGATGAACTTATTTTATGTATCTCTATATATTTATTTGTAAATATATTAATTGTATTCAATATAATTGGATTCCCTTGTAATTGTATATTTTAAAAAATTGTTGGCTTAAAAATATTATGCACTAACGATTCATAGGCTTCAGAGATTTCCAAATGGGTCCAGGATAGAAAAATGGTGAAGAGCTCTCTGATTCAGAGATCATTTTATGAAATTGGTATAAGGAACAGTTTCAAAGTTTTGACATGCACTTAGACTAATTCCTTAATTTTTTTCAGGTGGTAAAGTTGGTACCACTCCCTACATTACCTCTTTATTTCACCACCTTTTATCATAATGGTATTTTTTACCTCATTTCCTTTTTAAAAATATTAAGGGGGCAGCTAGGTGGCTCAGTGAATAGAGCACTAGTTCTGAAGTCAGGAGGACCTGAGTTCAAATCTGACCTCTGACACTTAACACTTCCTAGCTGTGTGACCCTGGGCAAGTCACTTAACCCCAATTGCCTCAGCAAATAAATAAATAAATAAATAAATAATTTGAAATTTGGTGTTTTTTTTTTTTTTTTGCAACTGAGATGTTCTTTTTTTTTTTTTTTTTTAAATTTTTTTATTTAATAATTACATTATATTGACACTCATTTCTGTTCCGATTTTTTTCCCCTCCCTCCCTCCACCCCCTCTCCTAGATGGCAAGCAGTCCTTTATATGTTGGATATGTTGCAGTATATCCTAGATACAATATATGTTTGCAGAACCGAACAGTTCTCTTGTTGCGTAGGGAGAATTGGATTCAGAAGGTATAAATAATCCGGGAAGAAAAACAAAAATGCAGATAGTTCACATTCGTTTCCCAGTGTTCTTTCTTTGGGTGTAGCTGCTTTTGTCCGTCATTTATCAATTGAAACTCAGGTCTCTTTGTCAAAGAAATCCACTTCCATCAAAATATGTCCTCATACAATATCGTTGTCGAAGTGTATAATGATCTCCTGGTTCTGCTCATTTCACTTAGCATCAGTTCATGAAGGTCTCTCCAAGCCTCTCTGTATTCATCCTGCTGGTCATTTCTTACAGAACAATAATATTCCATAACATTCATATACCACAATTTACCCAGCCATTCTCCAATTGATGGGCATCCATTCATTTTCCAGTTTCTAGCCACTACAAACAGGGCTGCTACAAACATTTTGGCACATACAGGTCCCTTTCCCTTCTTTAGTATTTCTTTGGGATATAAGCCCAATAGAAACACTGCTGGATCAAAGGATATGCACATTTTGATAATTTTTTGGGCATAATTCCAGATTGCTCTCCAGAATGGTTGGATTCGTTCACAACTCCACCAACAATGCATTAGTGTCCCAGTTTTCCCGCATCCCCTCCAACATTCATCATTATTTTTTCCTGTCATCTTAGCCAATCTGACAGGTGTGTAGTGGTATCTCAGAGTTGTCTTAATTTGCATTTCTCTGATCAATAATGATTTGGAACACTCTTTCATATGAGTGGTAATAGTTTCAATCTCATCCTCTGAAAATTGTCTGTTCATATCCTTTGACCATTTATCAATTGGAGAATGGCTTGATTTCTTATAAATTTGAGTCAGTTCTCTATATATTTTGGAAATGAGGCCTTTATCAGAACCTTTAACTGTGAAAATGTTTTCCCAGTTTGTTGTTTCCCTTCTAATCTTGTTTGCATTAGTTTTATTTGTACAAAGGCTTTTTAATTTGATGTAATCAAAATTTTCTATTCTGTGATCAGTAATGGTCTCTAGTTCATCTTTGGTCACAAATTTCTTTCTCCTCCACAAGTCTGAGAGATAAACTATTCTATGTTCCTCTAATATATTTATAGTCTCGTTCTTTATGCCTAGGTCATAGACCCATTTTGATCTTATCTTGGTATATGGTGTTAAGTGTGGGTCCATGCCTAATTTCTGCCATACTAATTTCCAATTATCCCAGCAGTTTTTATCAAATATTGAATTCTTTTCCCAGAAGTTAGGGGCTTTGGGTTTGTCAAACACTAGATTGCTATAATTGACTATTCTGTCTTGTGAGCCTAGCCTTTTCCACTGATCCACTAATCTATTTCTTAGCCAATACCAAATGGTTTTGGTGACTGCTGCTTTATAATATAATTTTAGATCAGGTACAGCTAGGCCACCTTCATTTGATTTTTTTTTCATTAGTTCCCTTGAGATTCTCGACTTTTTATTGTTCCATATGAATTTTGTTGTTATTTTTTCTAGATCAATAAAATATTTTCTTGGAAGTCTGATTGGTATAGCACTAAATAAATAGATTAGTTTAGGGAGTATTGTCATCTTTATTATGTTCGCTCGGCCAATCCAAGAGCACTTAATATTTTTCCAATTATTTAAGTCTGACTTTATTTGTGTGGAGACTTTTTTATAATTTTGCTCATATAATTCCTGACTTTCCTTTGGTAGATAGATTCCCAAATATTTTATGGTATCAACAGTTATTCTGAATGGAATTTCTCTTTGTATCTCTTGCTGTTGGGTTTTGTTGGTGATGTATAAAAATGCTGAGGATTTATGGGGATTTATTTTGTAGCCAGCTACTTTGCTAAAATTATGAATTATTTCCAATAGCTTTTTGGTAGAATCTCTGGGGTTCTCTAGGTATACCATCATATCATCTGCAAAGAGTGATAGTTTGGTTTCCTCATTGCCTACTCTAATTCCTTTTATATCTTTCTCGACTCTTATTGCCGAGGCTAGTGTTTCTAATACGATATTAAATAATAATGGTGATAGTGGGCAACCTTGCTTCACTCCAGATCTTACTGGGAAAGGTTCCAGTTTTTCCCCATTGCATATGATGCTTACTGATGGTTTTAAATATATGCTCCTGACTATTTTAAGGAAAAGTCCATTTATTCCTATGCTCTCAAGTGTTTTTATTAGGAATGGATGTTGGATTTTATCAAATGCTTTTTCTGCATCTATTGAGATGATCATATGGTTTTTGTTTGTTTGGTTATTGATATAGTCAATTATGCTAATAGTTTTCCTAATATTGAACCAGCCCTGCATTCCTGGTATAAATCCTACTTGGTCATAGTGTATTATCCTGGTGACAATTTTCTGTAATCTTTTTGCTAATATTTTATTTAAGATTTTAGCATCAATATTCATTAGGGAGATTGGTCTATAATTTTCTTTCTCTGTTTTCAGCCTACCTGGTTTAGGTATCAGTACCATATCTGTGTCATAAAAGGAGTTTGGTAGGACTCCTTCAATCCCTATTTTTTCAAATAGTTTATATAACATTGGAGTTAATTGTTCTTTAAATGTTTGGTAGAATTCACATGTAAATCCATCTGGTCCTGGGGATTTTTTCTTAGGGAGTTGATTGATAGTTTGTTCTATTTCTTTTTCTGAGATGGGACTGTTTAGGATATTTACTTCTTCCTCTGTTAGTTTGGGCAAGCTGTATTTTTGGAGGTATTTTTCTATTTCATTTAAGTTGTCGAATTTATTGGCATAAAGTTGGGCAAAGTAACTCCTAATTATTGCTCTAATTTCCTCTTCGTTAGTGGTGAGTTCTCCCTTTTCATTTTTAAGACTAACAATTTGATTTTCCTCTTTCCTTTTTTTAATCAGATTTACTAAGGGTTTGTCTATTTTGTTGGTTTTTTCATAGAACCAACTCTTAGTTTTATTGATCAATTCAATAGTTTTTTTACTTTCAATTTTATTGATCTCACCTTTTACTTTTAGAATTTCAAGTTTAGTGTTTGACTGGGGGTTTTTAATTTGTTCCTTTTCTAGCATTTTTAATTGCAACCCAATTCATTGACCTTCTCTTTCTCTCTTTTATACAAATAGGCCTCTAGAGATATAAAATTTCCCCTTATTACCGCTTTGGCTGCATCCCATACATTTTGGTATGATGTCTCATTATTATCGTTTTCTTGGGTGAAGTTATTAATTATGTCTATGATTTGCTGTTTTACCCAATCATTCTTTAGTATGAGATTATTTAGTTTCCAATTATTTTTTGGTCTACTTCCCCCTGCTTTTTTGTTGAATGTAATTTTCATTGCATCGTGGTCTGAAAAGGATGCGTTTACTATTTCTGCCTTACTACATTTGAGTTTGAGGTTTTTATGTCCTAATATATGGTCAATTTTTGTATAGGTTCCATGAACTGCTGAAAAGAAAGTGTATTCCTTTCTGTCTCCATTACATTTTCTCCAGAGATCTATCATATCTAGCTTTTCTAGTATTCTGTTTACCTCTTTGACTTCTTTCTTATTTATTTTCTGGTTTGATTTATCTAATTCTGAGAGTGCAAGGTTAAGATCTCCCACTATTATAGTTTTACTGTCTATTTCTTCTTGCAGCTCTCTTAGTTTCTCTTTTAAGAATTTAGATGCTACCCCACTTGGTGCATATATGTTTAATATAGATAGTGCTTCATTATCCATGCTACCCTTTAGCAAGATATAGTGTCCTTCCTTATCTCTTTTAATTAGGTCAATTTTTGCTTTAGCTTGATCTGAGATCAGGATGGCTACCCCTGCTTTTTTGACTTCACCTGAAGCATAGTAGATTTTGCTCCAACCTTTTACCTTTAACCTGCATGTATCTCCCCGCTTCAGGTGTGTTTCCTGTAAACAACATATTGTAGGATTCTGGCTTTTAATCCATTCTGCTAACCGCTTCCTCTTTATGGGGGAGTTTACCCCGTTCACATTTATGGTTAGAATGACCAATTCTGTATTACTTGCCATCTTGTTAACCCCGGTTTATGCTTTCCTCCCTTCTTTCCCCTTTCCCCCCTTCCAAGTATTAAGCTTGTGAGCACCCCTTGTTTCTCACGGCCCTCCCTTTTTAGTGTCCCTCCCCCCGCCTTAGAGTTCCTCCCCCTATCTTACCCCTTTCCCTCCCAGTTCCCGTATTCCCTTCCGCTTAGCTTATTCCTTTCCTTTCCACTTTTCCCTTCTCACTTTTCAATGAGATGGGAGAAGTTTCACCATAGATTGAATATGTCTTAAGATTTTTCACTTAAAGCCAATTCTGAAGGCAGTAAGATACCCACTATATTCATCCCCCTCCATTCTTTCTCTCAAATATAATAGGTTTCCTATGCCTCTTCATGAGATGTACTACCCCCACTTTACCCTTTTTCTGGTACAATGTCCTTTCCACATCAATTTCTAGAACAAGGTATACATGTATTCTTTATGCATCTATATAGTCAAAATATAGTTCCCAAGATTAATCTTTACCTTTTTAGATTTCTCTTGAGTTCTATATTTGTAGATCAAACTTTTTGTTAAGTTCTGGTTTTTTCATCAGAAATAGATGAAATGCGCTTACTTCGTTGAATGTCCATCTTCTTCCCTGGAAAAAGATGCTCATTCTCGCTGGGTAAGTTATTTTTGGTTGCATACCAAGTTCCTTAGCCTTTCGGAATATCATATTCCAGGCCCTTCGATCTTTTAATGTGGATGCTGCCAGATCCTGGGTGATCCTTATTGTGGCTCCTTGATACTTGAATTGGGTTTTTCTAGCCGCTTGCAATATTTTTTCTTTCATCTGAGGGTTCTGGCATTTGGCCACTATATTCCTTGGTGTTTTGATTTTAGGATCCCTTTCAGTGGGTGATCGATGAATCCTTTCAATGTTTATTTTTTCCTCTGTTCCTATGACTTCTGGGCAGTTCTCTTTGATGATTTCCTGGAAGACAGTGTCCAGGCTCTTTTTTTCATCATGTTTTTCTGGGAGTCCAATGATTCTCAGATTGTCTCTCCTGGATCTGTTTTCCAGGTCTGTTGTCTTTCCCAGAAGGTATTTCACATTTTTCTCCATTGTTTGATTTTTTTGGATTTGCTTGACTGATTCTTCTTGTCTCCTCGAGTCATTCAATTCCACTTGTTCAATTCTGATTTTCAGTGAAGTATTCTCTTCACTCACTTTTTTAAAATCTTTCTCTAATTGTCCAATTGAGTTCTTTTGTTCTGTGGAATTTTTTTCCATTTCGCCAATTTTGTTTTCCAGTTCACTAATCCTATTTTTCAAGGATTTTACTTCTTTATCCACTCTCTCTTTAACTGACTTCTCCAGGCTCTTTTGCCAAGCCTCCCTCTCCTTTTCCCAAGCTTCCTTCTCCTTTTGCCAAGCCTCACTCTGCTTTCCCCATTTTTCTTCTAGCTCCCTTGTGAGAGCCTTTTTAATCACTTCTATGAGGTTCATCTGTGCTGAGGAACAGACGATCTCCTCCTTTGGGGAATTACCTGGGGACTGCCTGTTTTTAGTCTCCTCAGGATTTAGAGTCTGCTCTCTATCTGTGTAGAAGCTGTCTAGGGTTAAAGTCCTCTTCAGCTTCTTGCTCATTCTGTCTATTAATCAGAGACAAACTACCAAAGAAAAACAGAAAAAACTGGAGTCTTTCTTTTGGGGGGGGGGCTGGGTGTGTTATCGAGCTTCCTCTACAGACTGCAGGGGCCAGCAGTGAGGCACTAGCAGGACTGTGCTGCGCCTGCACTCTGAGATCCCAAAGCGTGCTGAGTCACTGAGGGGGGGGAAGGGGGGGGGCGGCCAGGTCCTGAGAGACTCCAGCTGTTTGCGGTTGTGTTCTTCAGCCCCGGTGTTTTTAGCTTCTCTGCTGGGCTGTTGACTTGCTGCAGGTTCCAAACCTGTAGCGAAGCTCTCCCCGCAGAGACAGCTGCGATCACTCCCCACCCCCTCTCCAGTCTGCTCCCGTGCTCTCACTGCCGCTGCCCTCAGCCTGCGCCCGATCTAAAACCGCCCCAGCAGACCTTTCTTGGCGGATCTCAAGGATGGCTTCTCTTGGTAACTATTTGTGGGTTTTTTTCAGTCAAGCATTGATTCAGAGGCTTGTAATGAAGTGGATAGTGAGAGAAAGCGCGGAGCTTATGCAACTGTGAGCCTCCTCTCCGCCATCTTAACCGGAAGTCGACTGAGATGTTCTTATAAAATATTTTATCTTAAATAATAACTTACAAAGTTTATGTGTAAATTTTCATTGATTCCATAACTTCTTTATGGTCCCTTTAGTATAAAAATTCTTTTTATAATCCTGGTGATGACTGAGGGTTAAAGTTTTGCCTGTTTTGTCTCCAAAGTTTATGGAAGAAGAGTTAATAGTTTTTGGACCAGTTGCTGTAGTCTTTACCACTGGTTTAGATGGGTAGTCAAATCCTTTAATAACAAATCTTTTTTTTTTATGTTCAAGTACACTATGTCAATTTATTTCAATTATGTCAATTTAATTCAACATTCAATTTTTAAAACAGATATGGTCCTTGTTTTCATGGAGCATGAAGATAAAACATCCACAAATAAATATAATAAAACTCAAAAAAAATAATAACAACACAAGTCACACAAACAAATTGATACAAGAATTTAGAGAAAGGAGATATCAATTTCTACTTGAAAGATAGTATTTATCTGAGTTTTGAAGGAAAAGTAGTTTCTCTGCTTGTACATAGTCTCAGCAATTTTATCTATTCCCATAGCTTTAATTATCACCTCTATAAAGATGACAATTGAATTTTTATATCTGATTTTGTTCTCTCTTCTGAATTATCTCTATATCTTCAACTGTAACTCAAAGGTGACTCATGTCAACTCAAATTCAATTTGCCTAAAAGTGAAATTGATAATCATTTCTCCTAAAATGTATCTCTTTCCTCTTAATATACTGATTTCTTATTGGCATTATCAACTATCCATTTTCCTTAAGTTTCCTGTTTTAATTCAGAATCAGAATCTTCTACTTAGTTTTAAAAGTCTTTTTAAATGAACTTAATTATCAACAAACACAAATAATTTAATGTTAAGAAAAATAGAAACCATTGAATATATGTATATAAGTATGTATATATGTGTATATATGTATGTTTATACATAGGAATATGTACGTGTGTGTGTGTGTGTATGTGTGTGTATAACTTTCTAAGCTCTCCTCCCCAATTAAAAGCATAGGGAGAAAATTCTTATAACAAATAGGCATAGTAAAGCAATTTCTATCTGCATCTTGAGTCCATTACTTCTTTGTATGTGTGCACGCATGTGCATTTATATGTATGTGTATATTAAATACAGAGAGAGAGAGAGAGACAGAAGCTGGCTATACCAGAGTACTAGAATGTGCTTGAGAGATTGATTGAATCCTCATTCTAGGAGGTTTTCCCCTGTCACTGTTAACCTCCAGTGACTGGCATCCCAGTCCAATTTGACTGTTCAATATTAATTAGCTTTTACAATGCTGTATTTGCCTAGATAATATAGCAAAAACATAAACATAATAATATAATAATATAGCGCCTACCTCCAAGGGTTTTTGTGAGGATCAAATGAGATAAAAACTATAAAATACTTAGCATAGTGCCTGACACAGTCAATGCTTTCAGATGTTAATTGTTATTATTAATAATAAATATAGTATGGCACTATGAAAATTGTCCTACTCATTGGTGCTTCCTTTAAAATTTTGTTTTTTTTTGTGTGTGTATTTTCAAAAATATTACAATGGCCCTCTTTTTAAAGTAAAAAAACAGCAAAGGTAGTTTTCCAACGTTCATCTTTGTAAAATCTTCTCTTCTAAATTTGTCTTCCTTTCCTTCCTCCACTCCATCTCCAAGACAGCAAGCGATCTGATATAGGGTAAACATATGCAATTCTTCTAAATGTATTTCCATATTCATCATGCTGTGTAAGAAAAATAATATCAAAGGGAAAAAAACAAAAAAGGAAAAAAAAAGAAAACATTAACAAAAAAGAGAAAAATACTATGCTTTGATCCACATTCAGTTTCCATAGTTCTCTCTCTGGATATGGATGGCCCTTTCCATCACAAATCTATTCATATTTCCTTGAAAATCATCTCACTGTTGAAAAGAGCCATGGCCATCAGAACCGATCATCACATAATCTTGGTATTGCTATATACAATGTTTTCTTGGTTCTGCTCACTTCACTCAGTTCATGTAAGTCTCTCCTGACCTCTCTGAAATCATCCTGCTGGTCATTTCTTACAGAGCAATAATATTCCATTACATTTATGTACCATAACTTGTTCAGCCATTCTCCCAATTGATGGGCATCCACTCAGTTTCCAGCTTCTAGAAACTACAAAAAGGGCTGCCACAAACATTATTGCACATGTAGATCCCTTTCCCTCCTTTAAGATCTCTTTGGGGTATAAGCCCAGTAGAAACACAGCTGGACCAAAGGACATACACAGTTTTATAGCCTATAGGGCATAGTTCCAAATTGCTCTCCAGAATGGTTGGAGCACTTCACAACTCCACCAACAATGTATTGATTTCCTGGTTTTCTCACATCCCTTCCCACATTCATCATTATCTTTTCCTATCATCTTAGCCAATCTGAGAAGTGTGAAGTGGTACTTCAGAGTTATCTTAATTTGTATTTCTCTGATCAATAGTGATTTAGAGCATTTTTTCATATCATTAGAAATGGCTTTAATTTCTTCTTCTGAAAATTTTTTGCTCATATCCTTTGACCATTTATCAACTGGGGAGTGGCTTGTATTCTTATAAATTTTAGTCAGTTGTCTATATATTTCAGAAATGAGGCCTTTATCAGAAACATTGGCTGTAAAAATCTTTTCCCAGCTTTCCGCTTCTCTTATAATCTTGGCTACATTTTTGTTCATGTAAAAACTTTATTAATTTAATGTAATCAGCATTAATCATTTTGCATTTCATAATGTTCTTTAGTTTCTCTTTGACTATAAATTCCTCCTTTCTCCATAGAACTGAGAGGCAGACTATCCCTTGTTCTCCTAATTTGCCTATAGTTTCATCTTTTATGAACCCATTTTGACCTTATCAACTTTTGGTATAGGGTGTTAGATGTTGATCAATACCTAGTTTCTGCCATACTATTTTCCAGTTTTCCCATTAATTTTTGTCAAGCAGTAAGTTCTTATCCAAAAACTGGAGTCTTTGAATTTATCAAACACTAGATTACTATAGTTATTGACTATTGTGTCTTGTAAACCTAACCTATTTTACTGAACTATCACTCATTTCTTAGCCAGTACCAAATGATTTTGATGACTACTGCTTTATAATATAGTTTTAGGATTGGTACTGTTAAGGAAAACTCCATTTATTACTTTGCTTTCTAGTGTTTTTTAATAAGAATGAATGTTGTATTTTGTCAGATTTTTTTTCCTGCATGTATCATATGATTTCTGTTAGTTTGCTTATTGATATGATCATTTTTGCTGATGGTTTTCCCACCAGCTCTGCATTTCTGGCATAAATCCTACTTGTTCATAGTCTGTTATCCTGGTGATAAATTGCTGTAATCTCTTTGCTAATATTTTGAAATTTTTATATCAATATTCATTAAGGAAATTGATATACTTTTTTCTTTCTCTGATTTAGGTATCAGCACCATATTTGTGTCATAAAAGGAATAGACTCCTTTCCCTCCTATTTTTCTGGTTAGCTTATTAGTATTGGAATTAATTTTTTTTAATGTTTGGTATAATTCCTATGTAAAATCTGACGCTGGAGATTTTTTTTCTTAGAGTTCGTTGATGACTTATTCAATTTTTTTTTCTAAAAATGGGACTTTTAAATAATTTATTTCCTCACCTGTTATCTTGCCAACCTATATTTGTATATGTATTCATCCATTTCACTTAGATTATCTGATTTTTTGGCATACAATTTGACAAAATAACTCCTAATTATTGCTTTAATTCCTTCTTCATTGTTGATACTGGTACTTTAGTTTTCTTCTTTTATTTTCTAATCAAATCAACCAAATGTTTATCTACTTTGTTGGGTTTTTTCATTAGTTCAATAGTTTTCTTAATTTCAACTTTATTAATCTCTCCTTTGATTTTCAGAATTTTTAATTTGGTTTTTAATTGGGGATTTAAAATTTGTTCTTTTTTCTAGTTTTTTTCGGTTGTATGTCCAATTCATTGATCTCTTTCTCTATTTTATTCTTGTAAGCATCTAAAGATATAAAATTTCCCCTAAGAACTTTGGTTGCATCCCATAAATTTTGGTATGTTATCTCATTATTGCTGTTCATTTGGACATAATTATCAATTGTTTCTATGATTTATTGTTTGACCCACTCATTCTTAAGGATTAGATTATTTAGTTTCCAATTAACTTTGGGTCTCTTTTTCGTGGCCCTTTAATACATGTAATTTTTATTGCATCCTTATCTGAAAAAGGATATAGTAGTTCTCTTTTTCTTCATTTGTTTGTGAGGTTTTTTATGCCTTAATACATAGTCAGTTTTGTGTAGGTGACACAAGAGTCTTATTTTTTGACATCCCTATTTCTAACCCACTCCCCTTACTTCCTCAATTCTCCTCCCAATTAAAAACAAAGTGGAAAATCCTTGTAACAAATAGCATAGTCAAGCAAAACAAACCCACACAGTGGCCATTTTCAAAATATGTTTCTTTCTGCATCTTGAGTTCATATCTTTCTGTGAAGATGTAGGTAACTTGCTTTATTATTGTCATTCTAAAGACACAGTTGATATGTCCACATTCTTATAGCACAGTACTATTTCATTACATTAATATACCAGTTTATTATTCCTCAGTTAATGGATAACCTCTGACAATCCAGCTCTCTCTTCCTTTCTTTTTCCCTTCCCTCTCCTCCCTACTCCCTTTCTAAACTAGTGGATTCTTTTACACCTCCTTCTATTTCTCAAATTAAAATATTTGGAACAGAACCAACCCACCCTCGGATCCTCTGTTTTTCTTACTTAAATCCTTTTTATATATTTCAAATATATCATTGTTTCTTTTCCCTCTATCAGAACATCATCACTGTCATATCATATTGCCTATTTATTTGTGTGAAATAAATTCACCTTTCTAGATTTCTTTTGACTCTTATATTTGCATTTCAAGTTTTCTACCAAGATCCAATCTCACCAGGAATAGTTGACTATATTCTATTTTACTACGTGCCCATCCAACACTCTCTGTAATATCCCTGCCTCCCTCAGATTACATCAGTTTCACAAAATAAATTATTCTTCCTTGTAAGCCCATGTCTTTCGTTTTTGGTATGATTAAAAATGTCCTGTCATTAGTATTAAAAGCTGCCAGTACTTTTGCTATCTCAATTGTAGTTCTTTGGTACTCAAATTGCTTTTTATCTGTATGCTGACAGTATTTTTATTTGAAAATAAGGATTTTGGCTATGATAACCCCCGGAATTTTGCTTTTGAGGTTTCTTTGAGGAGGTAATTGGTGGATAGTTTCTATCTTTGCTCTCTAGCTCTAATAAATGTAGACAATTTTATTTATGATTTATTAAAGTTGAATTTTCTGGATTTAATTTGATTATTGCTTTTGGGAATCTAATTATTCTTAAATTATCTCTCTACTTGGCTTTTAGGCTAGTTGTTCTTGGTAGCAGATTTTCTGTTTTGTCTGTATCCCAGAGAAGGGAAAAGAAAGCACATGTACAAAAATGTTTGTAGCAGCTCTTTTTGTGGTAGTAAAGAAATGGAAAAGGAGTGGATACCCAATAATTGGAGAATGGCTGAATAAGTTGTGGTATATGAATGTTATGGAATATTATTGTTCTGTAAAAAAATGATGAGCAGGATGATTTTAGAAAGGCCTGGAAAGATTTACATGAACTGATGCTGAGCAAAATAAGCAGAACCAGGAATACATTGTACACAATGAAGCAAGAATATGCAATAATATGCAATGATCAACTATGAAAGACTTGATTCTTCTCAGTGGTTCAGTAATCTAAAACAATCCCAATAGACTTTGTATAGAAAATGCCATCTGCAACCAGAAAAAGAAGAATGGAGATTGAATGTAAATTAACACATGCTATATTCACTTCTTTTTTATTTTGTGTTTTTTTTCTCTCCCATGATTTTTTCTTTTTGTTCTGATTTTTCTTTCCCAGCATGATTCATAAAGCAATGTTTATTAAAATAAATAAATAATTAAACACACACACACACACACACACACACACACACACACAAATTTGAGTTCCAAATTTTCTTCCTTCCTCCCTCTTTACCCTGACCCACCACCCTATTAAGAATGCAAGGAATTCAATATAGGTTATATATGACCAATACAGGTCATGTAAAATATTTCCATAATAATCATGTTGTAAAACAAAACATCAATTTTTTTAAATTAAGAAAAATAAAATTTGAAAAAAAATATGCTTCAATTTGTATTCAGTCAAGTTCTTTATTTAACTATGGATACCATTTTTCATCAAAGGTCCTAAAGAATTGTCTTGGATCATTGTATTGCTGAGAACAGCTAAGTTATTCACAGATGATCATCTTACAATATTACTGTTACTTTGTGCACAATATATTTCACTTTGTATAAGCTTATGAAGTCTTTACAGATCCTCCTGAGAGCATTCTGCTTATCATTTCTTTTAACACAATATTTCATTACAATCATGTACTGCATTTTATTGTCATTCCCCAATTTATGGGCATTCCCTCATTTTCCAATTCTTTGCCTCAAGAAGAGCTGCTATAAATATTTTTGTGCATATAGGTCCTTTTTCTTTTTGTTTTTATTTCTTTTGGGATGCAGATGTAGTAGGAATATTGTTAGGTCAAAGAGAATATGTGGTTTTTAGAGCCCTTTGGGTATAGTTCCAAATTGCTTTACACAATGGTTGAATCAGTTCATAACTCCAGCAACAATGCATTAATGTCTCATTTTTCTCATATTCCCTCCAACATTTGTCATTTTTATTTTCCATCCTATTAGCCAATCTACTGTGGTGAGCTTTTTCTTCTCAAAGCACAGCCAGGTGATAAAAGTTCAGATCTTTTATTATCTCCAATATAGCCCAGTTAGTTTAGAGGTCTATCTCTCTGCTTGGTTCCAAGAGCTCCCTCCGAATATCGCCAAATCCAAAGGTTCTGTCCTTTAGCCTCTGCCTCTGCTTTCTTTTGCCTCCAACCAGCACAGAGATGGAATGAATCTCTTGTTTCCTTCACTTGGGGCTCGGCTAGCTTTCTGGTGAGTCTTTCAGACCAGCTTGGTCTCAATTTTCTCTAGAAGTCTATCATATCTAGATTTTCTAGGATCCTATAAAGCTCCCTAGTTTCTTTCTTGTTTATTTTGTGGTTAGATTTGTCTGATGCTGAGAGGGGAAGGTTGAGGTCCCCCACTGGAGTAGTTTTGCTGTTTATTTCTTCCTGTAAGTAAGCTTAAAATCTCTAGGAATTTGCCTGTCACTTAGTGCATACACATTTAGTATTGTTACTACTTAATTATTTACTGTACCTTTTATGGAGATGTACTTTCCATTCCTTATCTCTTTTAATAAGATTTATTTTTACTTTTGCTTTATCTGAGATTAGAATTGCTACCCCTGCTTTTTTTTTAAGCTAAAGCATAATAAATTCTGTTTAAGCCTTTTATCTACTTTTTATGTCTCTCTCTGTGTCACATGTGTTTCTTGTAAACAACATATTGTAGAATTCTGTTTTTTAATCTTCTCTGCTATTCATTTTCATTTTATGGGAGAGTTTATCACATCCACATCCACAATTATGATAACCAGCTCTGTATTTCCCTCCATCCTATTTTCTCCCCTATATATACTTTTGTTCTCTCTTTCGAACTGTCCTTAGTCTTGTGATTTTTTACCTACCCCACATACTATCTTATCTTTTATCAATCTTTCCTCCCTTCTCTTACCTTTTTCCCTAGTGGTTCTCTGCCCTCCTTTCTATACTGCCTCTCCTTTTCTTTCCTGTTTCTCCTCCTACTTCTTTATAGTATTAGATAAATTTCCATACCCAATTGAATGATTACATTATTCCCTCTTAGAGTCAAACCTGATGAAATAAAGCTTCAGACAATGCTTATTCCCTCCTTTTTTTGCCCCCATTGTAATAGATTTTTTTGACTCTCTTGATGTGATCTAATTGTCTCATTATATCTCCTCTTTTCTCTTTTTCCAGTAGAGACTTTTTCCAACCTTTAATGCCTTTTTCTTTGATGTCATCACATTAGAGTCCATTTACAATTATACCCTCACTCCATGTGAATGTCCCTTCTGTTTGAAGATAGTTTGCAAGAATTACAGGTATTGTTTTCCTATCTAGGGATATAAATAGTTTAATCTTTAAATATCTATCTATCTATCTATATTTCCCCTGTTTACCGTTTTATGGTTCTCTTTTATCCTGTGTTTGTAGATTAAAATTTCTGTTTAGTTCTATTTTTTTTCAATAGAAATAATTGAAAGTCTCTTACTTCATTGAAGCTCCATCTCCTCTTTGAAAGATAATGCTGAACCATCACTGGATAGTTAATTCTTGGCTGTAATTCCAGGTCCTTTGCTTTCCAGAATATGGTATTCCAGGGTCTTGGATTCTTTATCGTAAAAGCTGCCAAATCCTGGGTAATCCTGACTGTTGCTCTTTGATATTTGAATTGTTTCTGTCTGGGAGCTTGCAGTAGTTTTTCCTTGAGATTATAGTTTTGGAGTTTCACAACAGTAATGTTCCTTGAGGTTTTCCTTGTGGGATCTCTTTCCATAGGTGATTGATTGATTCTTTCAATAAGTATTTCTTCTTCTGTATCTAGAATACTTGGGTAGTTTTTCTTAATGATCTCTTGTAGAATGCTATCTGGGCTCTTTTTTTTTTTTGGTCATGGTCTTCAGGCCAATAATTTTTAAATTGTCTTTTCTGGATCTAATTTCCAGGTTGGCTAGTTTGCCAATAAGGTATTTCTTGAAAGATGATACCTAGCTTGTTTTTTTGATGGTGGCTTTTAAGTAAATAGTTTTAAAATTATTTCTTCTGGACTTCCAGGTTGGTTGTTTTCCAGTGAGCTATTTTACTTTGTATTCTATTTTTTCATTCTTTTGGTTTTATTTTACTATTTCTTGATTTCTTGTTAAGTCATTAGTTTCCATTTTCTCAATTCTTTTTTTTTTTTTTTAGTGAGTTTTGGTACTTCTTTTCTACTTGGCCAATTCTATTTTTCAGAGTTTTTTTTTCAGTGAATTTTTGTGCCTTTGTTTCCATTTGCCCAACTCTGTTTTTTAATATTCTTTTTCCTTTCTTTTTTTTTAAAATAAAGCTTTTTATTTTCAAAAACATATGCATAGTTTTCAATATTTACTCTTATGAAACCTTATGTTCCAATTTTTTTCCCTCTCCCTTCCTCCATCCCTTTCCTAGGCAGCAAATAATCTAATCATATATTTTTTTTCTTATTGGGTTTTTGTGCTTCCTTTAAAATCTTATTTTCTTCAGTATTTTTTTTTTCTCCACCAAATTGTTGACTTGTTTTTCATGATTTTCTTGATTTATCATCTCATTTTTTCCTCCGCTTCTTTCACTTAATTTTCAAAATTCTTTTTGTGCTCTTCCATGACCTGAGGCCCATTCATCTGTTTATAATAGGTTTTGGATGTGGGAGCTTTGATTTTGCTATTTTCTGAGTGTGTGTTTTGATCTTTTTTATCCCTATAGTAATTTTCTGTGTTCAGAATATTTTTCTGTTATCTGTTCATTTCTTAACCTATTGCTTGACTTTTTACTCTTTGTTAGGAAAGAGTGCTGCTTCCAAGGTGGATGATACATTGTTCCAAGCTTCAGAGGTTTTGTGTATCTGTTATCAAAGATACTTCTTGAAACCTGTAAGTTTTCAGTTCTTCCAAGTTTTTATCATCTAGGGAGAGTTGTGTTTACTATCTTCTGGACTATGTTCTGTTCTGGAGGTGATCATAGGCACTCTTTTCTGCCCTGGAACTATGAGGAAGGTCCTTGCTCCACTGTGGCCACAAATTCTGGTAAGCAAGTGCCCTTTCTCTCCCTGGGACTACTACCCAGAACTGTGTCAAAGGTGCAAGTATGGGCATGTGATCTCTTTCTGGCCAGTTGTTAAACCTCCTTATCATTTATGGGCTGAGAGCTGTCACTTCTTCTGCTGATTCAGTGACTTCCAAAGCCTTATCTTGGTTTGCTGAGACATGAGCTATGCTTGTGGCTGGTGCTGGATGATACTCCACTTCCATCCTGATCCATCCTTTCCTGCCGACCTTCTAAGTTTCTTGGGCTGGAACATTGTTTAATTTCATCGTTTTGTGGATTCTACCATTTAAAACTTTGGTTAGAGACTTTACTTTGCCATTTTGGCTCTCCCTCTTCTATTTAATTTTTAAATTGCATATTTAATTTCTCCTAGATATGCATGAAATTCTTGTAGAAATCTGATTTTCTTTCCTTTTGTTTTGCTTCCTGTAATTATGGAAATATGTTTTTCTTTTCAGTTAGATTTTTATATTTCAGAATCAATTATAATTTTTATAGTGATCTTTGTTTTAGTCATTTTTTAAGCCTTTGTTCCTGAACTGATGCTTTGTGACAGGGCCAGTCTCCACCTCTCGCTGTGTTTTTGTACCTCCTGGGAACTGAACTGGATCACCTAGGTTCCAATGTCTAGTAGCGCTTCCTGGGATGAAACTCCTTATCTCCTCCACTGTCCGGGGAATCTTTGAGTTTAGTGCTGGGTTCCAGGATACCTTGTGGTATCTCAGAATAGAGAATGAGACATCTCAGTCTTAGACTGCCCTTTCACTAAGAAGTTTTCATAAAAGACCAATGGTATCATGGGGTGATGTCCTGAGTGTGAATTAGATTTAAGTGAGGCAAAGTTTTCAGCCTCCTTCTTTCTATTGTTTTCCTCAATTCCAAAGTTTCCTTTTCTGATTTTTGACTCATTTTGGGATTTCTTGGGGAAGCTTTCCACTTTAATCCCCTTTGGATGTGTAACTTTGGTAAGAATATTGGTGTCTATGGTAATGTTGTGAAGCAGCAGCAAGGTTGTGATGTTACCATGTGCTGATGTTTGTGGACTTTGGAGGAATTTCTGTGTAGTTGTGAAGTCCACAGAGTCATTGTAGTTTCTAATTTAATTTCTTGATCATTGTTCAGTTTATTATAATCTTTAGCTTTTTGGTGGAGTAGCCTTTGGGGAATTAAGCTGTCTGCCCCTGCTCAAACATTTTAAGCTGCCATTTAATCACACTAGCAAAGATCTTTCTCAGCCTTCTCACAGTACTTTGTCTGGATCTTTTCTTTGTACTTAAAACTTTTTTCTCCTTTGTATCACATTTGCTTGTGTAGAATTTTTTTTTCTATTATGATAAGTTCCTTAAAGGTAAAGATGATTTTATTTTTAATATTTCTATTCCCAGTGCTTAGCACACACTTTGTACATGGGGAAGCTTCATTTCCCAATGCTAATTACTATTTTTTTCTATACAGGAAATCATTTAATCTTTATAATTAAACCAATGTTTATTTACTGAAAATTAAATTTAAAAAACAAATTTAACTGAAATATTTACTGCATATATGACTTATTAATAATTAAATTAATAAATAGACACATTTACAAGATTTATACTGTGGGAAAAAAAACAACCCAGAGATACTTCAAATCCTCAGTATAAAACCATGACTTCTTTTCACTTATGAAAATATCATCTCAAACTATTCATTTTCTTTCAAGATACCAAGTAAGTTTCCTTTTTTACTTTTATCAAAAAGCTTCACAAGATAAAGGTGAAAACAACTTCATCAGAAAATATCTCTCTATCTCCTCTTACTGTCTTTGATAGCTTCTCTCCAGCATTGACAAGAAGCATCTTTTCAGCTTTCTCAAGCTAACACTTTTAATAGTTCCTCTCTGTAGCTTATCTCATAGATTCGTATAGATCAGAAGTAAAAAAAACACACAGTTTTTCTCTGATTCCATAGGGACAAGCACCTCAGAGTGAGATATTTTTCAACTATTCCTAGAAAAACTACTAGCAATAACTGGCTTTTCCTACAACATCCCATTTGTCTCTTAAAGATACAGTGTTTTATAAACTCTGAGAGAATCATTGCCTGAGAGTAAAAATTGTTTTTTTCTTTGTGTTAGTATTCTCAGCACCTAGTACAGTGTAACTAGCACACAGTAGCACTTAATAAATGCTTGCTAATTGACTGATAGGCACTTCAAGCATATATTTCTTCTTAATGTATTGTTCATTTCAACCAAACTTGTTTTACTTTGAACTTAACATTTTGTGCCTTTGTTTGGATTGTTATCTATACCTGGAATATACTCTTGGTTGACCAATACATCTTAGAATCCTTAGATCCCTTCAAATCTCACCTTGCATACTACCTTTCCCATGAAATGGTTTCCTGATCCTTCTAATTGTTATTATCTCCTTTCTCAATTTGAATAGTCTTCATTTTTATGTATGGTATGAATGGGTCTGGCTACTTATGTTTCTACTTTCAGAGAAGGACATCTACAATAGCTAGACCTCTTCATACCAGGTATGCACCTAATGATGTATTAAAATGAAAACCATGCATTGATTTGTATCTAATTCATCTTTTAATTGCTATCCTTTCCTTTTAAATATGAAATAACTTCATCTATCCATTGAATTGAAATTGGATATGGCGCAGATTTTTTTTTAAATTGAGTAATCTTGAAATACACCATTAGAATCTAGTGACTGCCATTTACTTGTTGGCTTATTTTTAACCTCTAAGGGCTTTCTTTACTTGAATTTTAAAAAATAAGTTGTCACCCTTAGCTCTTATGACTTCCATGAAAGGCACTTAGACCCTTGCTTTGCCCTAATTGCTTAAGAGCTACTGTGGCTATTATCTGCCACTTATACCTAGCTCTTAAGAAATATTCCTTTGAACCTTCTAAAGAATTTCAAAAGAAATTCTTTCTCTTAGGGAGAGCAGCCCAGCAACAGTTCCAAACTCAGGAAACAATAATTACTAAAAGTCTGTAGTATCTTAACAGTAGATTTAGGAGTTAAATGTATCAGAGATCTAGTCCAATTCTATTATTTTTCACCAATGAGCAAAGGTTCAATGCATTGCTTAAAGCAATATCAAACTTTATAATAACAGCATTTATATAAAACAATTTCATTTGAATCTCAAAATTACCCTATGAGGTTGATGTTGGTGCTGTTATTATAATTTGATAGATGAGGAAGCTGAGTGTGATAGAGGTTATAAGTGACTTGCATAGGGGTTCTACAACTAGAAAATGTCTGAGGCAGAATTGAACTCATTTTTCTGGTGTCAGGTTCAATGCTTTGATAATTATATCCCCGATCTTCCTGATGAGAGTGAGCAGCAGTTGGAGGACTCTTTCCATTAAAGCACACTGACTTTATACTTTATTAGAGACTTTTAAGTACTTCATTTAACATTATATTTATATCACTGTAAGACCTTTTGGATAGAGCAGTAGTACTTTACATTTCTATGGCATATAAATATATAATTTCTATACATTTATATAGTAATTAGAACTTTGGAAAATGCTTTTCTTGGAACAATCTATTATTTTCATTTTGCAGGTAATGAATTTAAGGCTGAGAGAGTCTGTAGCTTGCCCAAACTTACATTGTCTGAAATTGAGATAAGATTCGAAAACTTCAAATACCCTGTTAATTGCAGGACATCATCACACATATCTAAGGATTCATAAAATACCACCCCCCCCTCTCTCTTTCTCTCTCTCTTTCACACACACACACACACACACACACACACACACACACACACACACACACTTTTCTACAAATTGGATGCCACAGAAATTCATTCTGTACATTTCTATAGAGGAGATGAAATAGAGAACCAGATTAAAATCAGTGGGTATGAATGAGAAGAGAAAGCTGATGTAAGAGTTGTATTGTCCTTTGGGGAAAAATTTAAGATAATAGTAGGGAAGTCTATTAGATAGAAAGAATTAATAGTATATTCAACATGAAAAAGAAGCTAACTTTAAGAGATGGAGAGATTGAAAGAGGCTGCTAGGGTGTTTTCCTTGGATCATCATCTATGCTTTCTTTATTCCTCTGCTAGTATCACGATTCCTCCTGGCAGTTCTGTGGATGATTAGGGTTGTTCTGCTGCACTGAGCTGGCCTACTCTTGAAATTTGCCAAGGGGTCAAGGACTATAAGAGTAGTAAAAGCACATTCCCAGGATAGAGGCTATTTGATAAGCAGCTGAGGGAATTTATGATGGACCTTTCACTCCAGAGGCTGTGCACCAGATCATGGGATAATTGTCAATATAATAGCAATCCCTCCATGGGGATACTTACTCTGTTATTACTTATCTTGCCCTCTGCCTATTTCTTCTTCAGTTTGTGGCTGCAGACCCTCAAGTTTTAAGATTTCTCAACAAACTATAAAATTTTTAGGATTCCCCAGGAAATATCTTTTGCTTTTTTTGGGTAAAGGAATGATAAGATAGGATTGAGTGATAATTGCTTAGCAAAAATTTCGGGTAAACATGTAATAACTTTGGGGTAAACATGTAATAACTCCATTTCACTATCAGTATCGGTTTGTTTCATCCTTATTATTTCTTATTGATAATGTTCACTTTTAAGTGTTTTGAAGAGATGAGCTAGAGGAGTTTGGTCTATATTATATCTAAGATCCTTTATATCTCTACATCTATGATCCCAATTGATTTCTTAAGTCGTTATGTTATGAAATACTACTTGAAAGTATTTATTGATGTCTTTTGATTTTTATATATCATTCCTCAGCTTATTGAATTTTCTCCTTTATTTTTTAATTTTTAAAAATAAATCTTGAGGAATATATATATGTATATACATATACATATACATATACATACACACACACACACACACACACACACACATATTTTACATTGCCTAGGTTTATCTTAGTATCCCAATTCTTCCTTCTCCTTGTCCCAGAAACCTATCCCATATAATGAAAATATTTTGAAAAGGAAAACAAATGAAAAAGAGGAAGAGAGAAACATTACCAAAACTGATCAAAATATGGAAAAAGTCTGAAGACATATGTAATGTCTCACAATTGTGGATCTCTTATTTGTGCCAAAGAATAGAGCAAATTGTCGCTTCATACCTCTTCTTTGAGGCCATACTTTGAAACTTTCCTTTTAACAAAGAAAAATAGCTAAGAAAATCAATGAATATTATGAACATTTTTAATATCATATCCCTAATCCCTTACTTCCCAATAAAAAGCGTGTATGTGTAGTTCATGCTCCATTTTCTGGAACTGAATTTGTTTATTGAATTAATTTGAGATCAGTTGCTTTTGAGTGGTTTCATTTGCATTATTAGAGGTTTTATGTATATTGTTCTCCTGGCTATGCTTACTTGACTCTGCCATTTCATATAAGTTTCCTATTTTTGTCTGAATTCTTTGTATTCACCATTTCCCACAGAATAAAAATATTTTATCTCCCACAATTTATTTAGTCATTATTTAGTTATAGGGCATCTACTTTGTTTTCAGATTTTTGGTTTTTTGTGTAGCACAAAAAGTTTTGTTGTGTATCTTTAGTTATGTATAGAATCTTTTTCTTTGTCTTTATTTTCCTTCTGGTACATGCTCAATGGTGGGATGACTAAGGCAAAAGCTATAAACATTACTTAGCTTTTACTAAATTTATTGGTCAGTGAATAAATATTTGCTAAGCCCTTAATATATGCAAAGTACAGTGCCCAGGAAATTATTTATTCAATCTATTTTCACAATTTTTGAGGCACATCTTGAGATACATTTGGATATGGCCCCTAGATCTATTTTACTGAAAGTGATTGTATTGCCTTCTCCTTTTAATGAGATCCTCTTGGGATTTAGAATCTGTGTACAATAATAAAAGTCATTGTTCCTTCTACAATAAATTCAACTCCATGTAACACAATTTATTAAAAACCTACTAAGTGCAGAGAGTGGATTCAGAAGGTAAAAATAATCCGGGAAGAAAAACAAAAATGCAAATAGTTCACATTCGTTTCCCAGTGTTCTTTCTTTGGGTGTAGCTGCTTCTGTCCATCATTTATCAATTGAAACTGAGTTAGGTCTCTTTGTCAAAGAAATCCACTTCCATCAGAATACATCCTCATACAATATTGTTGTCGAAGTGTATAATGATCTCCTGGTTCTGCTCATTTCACTTAGCATCAGTTCATGTAAATCTCTCCAAGCCTCTCTATTTTCATCTTGCTGGTCATTTCTTACAGAACAATAATATTCCATGACATTCATATACCACAATTTACCCAGCCATTCTCCAATTGATGGGCATCCATTCAATTTCCAGTTTCTAGCCACTACAAACAGGGCTGCCACAAACATTTTGGCACATACAGGTCCCTTTCCCTTCTTTAGTATCTCTTTGGGTCAATCTGTTCTTTCAGTCTCAAATAATGTCTCATCTTTTACAGGAATCCTGCTCTTACCCCTGTTAATTGTAATGTCTTTCTTCTGTTAATTATTTCCTATTTATCTTGTATATAGTTTGCTTTGTACATATTTGTTTGCATGTCATCTCTCATATTAAATTGTAGGCTCCTTGACATCAAGAATTCTTTTATTCTTTTGCCTCTTTTGTATTCCCAGTGCTTCATACATCGATATGCATCTTCCTCCTTCCCTCCTTTTTCTCTCTTTTTCCTTCTCCTTCTTCCTCTCTCTCTCTCTCTCTCTTTCTCTTTCTCTCTCTCTTCCTCTCTCTCTCTTTCTCTCTTCCCCTCCTTCCCTTCCTCTCTCCTTCTCTCTTTCCCTCTCCCTCCATCCATCTCTCTCAGAATTTGGCAAATGTTAAGCTTTAATATCTTCATAAATATAAATGTTATAAACCTATAAAATTTGAAAGTTTAGTTGGTTAAAGTATTTTATGCTTAGCTTTGCGAATTTTTACTTATACATTTAAAATTTTAATTTTAACAAGATAGAGTGTCCTATTATTATCTTATTGTTACATGTATAACATTTTCTGGATCATAGTTTCTCCACCCTGGTGATCAGCAATAGAAGAGGCTCTCTTGCTTAACCTATCTATCTCCATCACACTTTTTCTTGTGGAATCATGTTAAAACTCACATGTATGCATCAAAACCTTGCTATTTAGATGATTAAAACTATTGTATTATAAATGCAATCCTTTCAGTCACTGAGTAGCAGATGTTGAAAATTTTCACAAAGTTCAAAAATTACTTAAGAGTGATATACAAACAGTAGTTATGTTGAAGTCTAATAAGAATTCTATTTTAAAAATTTAAGTAATTTTAGTATGTATCCTAAAGTTGTTAAAGCTTAAAATTGTAATAAAATTTTTGGGATACCGTATGGTTATTTCTTGACCTTTTAACTCTGTATCAGTCTCATTCCTTTTAAACATATGTTTTTTTATCTTCAATTGAAATATCTTATCCCTCAATTCTATCCCCCTTTGCTCCCCAGTCCTTCACTTTTACTATGACTTTAATTTTTTTCCTTAATAGTTTTCACTTCTTTAGGAATTATAGGAATTAAAATTATCCCACCTATAATAAAAGAGACTAGAGTAGAGTTCTGAATCACTGGCATTTTATAAAGGATCTGATGGTCCCCTCTAATGAAGTGGATTTCAGATCTTCCTTGGGATCTGAAGTGCCACTTCCTTCCAGGGTCCTATTTTTATTTTATAGGGCTAGATATTCAGTCATTCCAAGATAGCTATACCAAATACGGAGTAATTTCATTGACTGACATGTGACATATAAGCTTAAAATAAGCAAAATAATATGTCATAAGTTGAATAAAATAAGGAATATTTCCATACAAGATAGGCTTCTCCTTAGCTTAGGCAAGAGGAAAATGGTACAAGTTATTACAGTCAGTGACCTAAGTGATAATAAGATGGTCATTTACTCCTATTGGACAAGGATCTCTTGATCCTCAAGTACAAATATATTTTGGATGACTTTCCATGTAGTTGAGTCACCTCCGCTATTCTAGACTTGTTAACCATGACAAGGAAAAACAAGAGTAGAAGGATTCCACTCAATTTCCTGTCAGCATTAAGTATTAAAATTCTGCAGCTCATAACTCTGGATCCTTATATACAGAATTTTGATATGATTCTATCAAATTGATTAATACTGATTGGAATAGAGTTGGGGTCCAAAATGAATTATTTCTTACATTTGTCCAACTATATACATTGTCCCATCCTTTTGATCCTATTTAATTCTTATCTTTCTATCATATTCACAGGGAAGAATCACCCCCAGTATTTGCTTTCTCTCTTTCTATTCCCACATCACAGACTTTTGAATAATAGTTTTAAAAATTATCCATTTTCCTTCCATAAACATATTACTCTTTATAATTTCTTACAAACTCTATCATTTGTCATTATATTGAGGAATTCATTTAACCTCTTTGGTTTTTGTTTTCTCTACCTGTAAGATGATGAATTTGGACTACACAAATTTTAAGCTACCTTCTAGCATTGATGTTATATAAGTAAATGTTATTTTTACTTTCCTTATTTTCAATATTTTTTTTCTTCCACATGTAAAAGTGAAATTTATTGTTGTTTTTTTTTTTTTTCCCAGCTCCCTCCATTTTTTTTATTTTGGATATTTGTGTAATTAAGACTTCCACGAACAAAATAAAAAACAAAACTACAATCTATTTTTGTGGTTATAGCATCTAGTATGTTACAAATAACAAGGAAGTATCATTTGAGGGAAATAAAGCATATCTTTGATAGGAACATTTGTAATAAATCATTTTTATAATGACATATGAACTTTGCTCAAATAGTCAAAAGAACTTTCTCAATTAGCTAAGCATATTACCATTCCTCCACTTAGTGTTAGCTGGGATATTAGCCTAAAGACATTCAACATTGTATTGAAACACCAGAACCTGGGAATTTCTGTCTGATCTTTAGAATTAATTTCTCAAAAGATAATAGAAACCTTTTTCTTGTCAAGTGAGAACTCAGTATATAAGTAACATAGGAAATGGAATGGAAGAGGAGAAAGGAAGTTAAAAATTTTTGTAACTATATATGGTAGCAATGCTAATTTTTTTTTCCATATGTATTAGGCTAAAGACCACGGACCATCTTTTAGAGCTGTTGTAAATGCATACCGCAGAATGGTTGACCGTATTCAGCGCCGAGCTGGTCTTCGGTATACAAGAGTAATTTTAAATTTTTCAGAGCTAGAAGAATGGCTAGACAGAAAAAAATGTGAGTAATAACTTGCATTCATTTTTAAAAAAATATTCTTGGCGTCTTATTTTTAATATAACAGTCATTTTGCAATGACTACTGTTTCCTCCATGTCATTTCCTTTTCCATACTCTCCAAGCTCCATAGTGAATTCTCTTTTTAACAAAGTCAATTAACCCAAGTCAGATTACATAGCTAACTCTTCAGAGGGTGTATATAACAATTTCCAAACCTAGTCTTCTGCTTCTGAGATAGGTTTCATCATTTATTGTAATTTGTATTTATTTTAAACATAGCAGTTATATGTACCTCAATTATTTTACATAATTTTTAGAACCAAAAGGTAAATAATTTTCCAAGGAATTGTAAACTGACTATTCTTCTTTATAAATATTACATATCACTGTTGGAATTCTATTCTGAAACCAAGTTCCCTAGGTCACACCTTAAAGTTTCTAATAGCACACAGACTTTTGTTTTTATTTACATAATATCTGTATTTTCTGTATTTCTTGAGATAAATAATAGAGTTGTGTGCTTAAGGGAACCAAAGAGGGAAAAAATAATCTGAAGTAGGTGTCATTAAATTAGATTAGTTGGAAATAGAAAAGTATTGCCTTCTAGCTTTGTAGAAGTCCTCACACCTTTTTTGCTCATGGGAAAAGACCTGTTAAATTGCTAAACAGGAATGTGAAAATTCTGAGAGCTTAATTTTTTTTTTTTGCTGCATAGTTATTTAGGGTTTTTAATATTATATTTTACAAATTTATTAAAAAAAACTTATGGGAGGCAGCAAAAGGCAAAACAGTGATTGGATTCAGAGAAGGAGTCTATGCTTATGATTTGTATGACCTTGAGTAAATATTACTTAACATCTCTCAGTCTCAGTTTCCTCATCGGTAAAATGAGTGGTTTAGAACTATAGAGCCTCTAAGATATCTTCCAGATCTAGATGTTTTCTGCTTTTGTTGTCACCTTCTCCCATTGCCATTGCTTTCTCAGGCTTTATATAGTACAAGAGAGCATTATGTTCAGATAATCTATATATGCCAGAAAGAATCAGTTCGCAGAAATACATTGCCTCTCTTCTAATCAGGATGCTCTCAGCAAAATAGCTATAAAGCCTTCCTGTCAGCTGAGCTCCTATTAGCGATATTCTGTTTTCTTCATTAGGCAGCTTTTCTCATTGTATCCTGAACTTCTGTCTTTGGCTCTTGCCTTTCTCCTTTCTGCTCTTTAGTCTTCTAATACTTCAGATCAAGGCTTCCTCATTAGCAGTGACCCATCTCTAACTTAAAATGTGAAATTCAAAAAAGCTTTCTATCAGATACAACCTCAACAGTCCATATATCATTTTCTTATTTTTGTGGTTTAGTCAGTCATTCATGTCTGACTTTTCATGAGCTCATGGACTTGTCCAGGAACTTTTCTTAGTAAAGATACTGAAGTAATTCACCATTCCCTCCTACACTTTAACAATAATCTCTAGTTATTTGATTTATAATTTCTCAGTTATAACCTTTAAAATTCTAAAAGTCATTAGATGAATTGATGAAGAATAATTACCTACAGTTATTGTCACATCAGTATTTATTTGCTTTACCCTCAAACAGGTCTTTTTAATATATTTATATTTCAATATATCCTAGGCCTCAGAACAGTTTGTCTTTTCTTACCATTTTATTTGAAAGGCTCTATTTCTTCTCATGATGATCTTTTTACTTTTCCTTGCATAATTTCTGTCTCCCTCATTCCTTTTAGCAGCAGAAATGTCCTGTGTTAAAGAGGTATATATACACATGTATATACATCTATGAGCATATATATATACATACTTACATGCCTGTATATGTATATACAAAGATGATTACACACACATATATACCCATTATACATATACAAACATATCTTATTTGAAGAAAGTTCTAAAAATAGTCTTTTTAAACTTTGCTAAACATTTGGCATTGTAGTACTAGGGATTATTCTGAGAAATCAGCATGGGAGAAAAGGTATGTTATGACTGCAAATGTAGGAAATGGCAAGAGGAAATTTTTTCTTTTGTAAACTGATACAGAAAAAATTTGCTTTCTTTTAGGAGTTGTGGTTTGATCATGTAATTGTTATGAGACAAATGGAAGAAAGGCTTTAGTCTTATAAGCCAAAGTAACTAATTTAAATTCTGATCTTGATAAAGAAATTTTTATGAAAAAAAAATCTATCTGGCCCAGGATTGCCCAATTACTCGAGGTTTCTAAATAGGAGAGAGAGAAGAATAATTGAATAGATATGCTACCCAATCAACAAATATGTCTTGTTGTTCTTCCCTAGACCAAAAGGTTCTTTTCATTAAGAATTTTAATCTAAATTTCATTTAATTCTATGGGAAATTATATGTGAAATATATATGTCCAAGATAAATATCCCCAAACAAATTTCAGGGCTTTATAAAGTTCTGGTACAGGTAACCTAGTATTATAATTTAAGCTAGAAACAATGCATAATCTTGATTAGTTATTTCTGTGATAGTAGTGCCTAATGGGAGACATTTGAGTAACTGTTTATACTGATAAAATTTTATTATCATCTTTTATTGTCTATATACTCTGAATATATATGTACCAAGAACAGCATTCTCGTAGTAATTTAGTAAAAGGATCTTTCATATAAAACATAATATTTGGACTCAATGCCTGTAATAATCATCTTTCAGTAGAGAATCTTTAACTGCAAGATTTCTTAGAAAAAAGAGATGACAGAACCAATGAAAAATGAATAGGCACAAAGAGGAAGGAAGTTGAGGTTACTACTTTTGCAAAGAAGTGCCTCTGGAAAGAAAAGACTATAAAAGATGCCCTCTTGTTTCCTTAAAGTTAAAAAGAACCTTTCTGAGATAGAATTTTGGGATAACCTTGAAGTTAATTATGTGAAAAGGGGAGAAAGAAGAAAAGGAGACCTAATGAGCCCAATACCAAGGAAGGGCATCAAGGGATGCTTCCCACTTAGACTGGGTAAAACTTTAAGTAAAAGGAGAATAGACAAAATGCTAGCTTGAATCTATGAGGTTCAGTGTAGCCTTTACTCTTTAATTTTATATTTATATTCCAAACTACAATATACATAGGTATTATTAGTATGCTGTTTTCACATGGCATGAATGAATATAGGTGAAATCACATGCTTAGTTAAATTGCTTAGTTAAATATATACACACAAAGGATTTATGTACACACATAAGTATATATACATTATATATTACATATTATATAATAATATATCTATGGCAAAGATTCTGTCAATCATATTGTTGTTGTTCATTTATTTTTCAGTCATGTTTGAGTCTTCATGAATCCCTTTGGAGTTTTCTTGGAAGTAATTTTCTAGTTCCTTCTCTAACTTATTTTACTAATGAGGAAACTGAAGCTAACAGGGTTAAGGTACTTGTTCAGGATCATACATCTCGTAAGTGTCTGAGGCTAAATTTGAGCTCAGGAAGATGAGTTTTCTTGACTCCAGATGTAGGACTCTATGCATTATGGAGCCACTTAGCTGCCTCCCTGTCAATCATAGGAGTCCTTATCTCATAATACTCTTGATTCAGTTTAATTTAACTGTCTGACATAATATTCTAGGATGACAGCATTTTTTTTTCAATATTTGCAAATTATTTGGTTAAAGAAACAAAAAATTTCAACCAATTTTTTCTCGGTAAGTCCATGGAATTGACTGTTATTTTACTTGATTTGATCACTTCTAATGATTAAAACAAAACAAAACAAAACAAATTGAGTAATTTTGAGATAGTTTCTCCCAGAATTACCAGCTGAGTGGTATATCTTCACATACCAATGCATGGTCTAATTCTCTACAACTTATTCTGCACTCTGCCAACCAAAACTTTTAACAGCAAAGTGATGATCATTTAGGTTGAAAATGTGCCCTTCTGGGACAGCTAGGTGGGGCAATGGATAGAGCACCAGCCCTGAAGTCAGGAGGGCCTGAATTCAAAGATGGCCTCAGACACTTAACACTTCCTAGCTGTATGATTCTGGGCAAGTCACTTAACTCCAATTACCTCAGGGAAAAAAAAAAGAAAAAAAGAAAAGAAAAGAAAGAAAGAAAGAAAGGGAAAAAAGAAAAGAAAATGTGCTCTCCTGAGCAAGAAAACAAGCATTTTTTTAAAATTAGAGACTTCTTGCTCTCAACTTTCTGAGACTGCTTTTCTTTTGGATTACGTCTAGGTTCATCTACCAATTAGTCATATGATCCTTTGAGAACCATTATGTCTCCTTCCATTCTTCCAGTTCCTCAATAAACAAACTGATAATAGGAAAAAAAAAGTGGTCTTTTAGCATAATGGGATTTAATTATAGCATGCACCTTAAGTATCAATTACAGCAACCTCCTTTTGAAAACTTAGGCCAAGCAATCTGTATGACTTATCCAAAGTCTCATAGCCTGCACATGGCAAAGTTAGGATTCACAGCCAAATCCTCAGACTACAATCCAACAGTCCTGCCATTACACATTTAATATCCTCAAACATGAAAATGACAAGTGGTACTCTCAGCTTATTTGAAAATAGAAAATTAATAGGCACATGAGATGTAAAATGTTGGTTGTTGAAATGCAATCATGTGAATCTATTTATGAATACATTTTGTAATTTGTATCTTTTTGGATGCCAGCATTTTAGAAAAATCTTTACTTATTTAAAAAACATTTTATAGAAACGTCCCACGTAACCTGTCAACAAGTCAGTCCAATTAATATAGAATAACTGCCATTATGGTTGAAAACTAGTGATTATATTTAGTTGCACGAATTAGTTTGTGAACCAACTACTGACCTGGAGTGCTCTTCTTACTGAAGGGGAGAATTAGTTGGCACAGATTCTTTAGAGATATTTTGGCAGTGATCCCCTAAATAATTTTCATGTTTAGAAATTTGAGGTGTTCAGCTAAAAAAAAATAAAAGAGGTATTCATATTAAAAGAAGATTCAGTTCTTTCCATACTTCTTATTCATGCATAATAAGGAAGGGACAGATACTACCTTTGTATTCTGGGGGGGAAATGACTGCTTTTTAGCTTAGTGAGGGTGGGCAGTGTCCAATAAAAGGGTGATTAAAAAAAGCAAAAGAGTGAGCTTTGACTGATGCAAATTCTTATTTCAGTTGATTATCATTAATTAATGATTCCTACCTGCAAGGCACTGTGTTAGACAAAAGAACAGCAAATATCCTTTAGGATATCATATTTTATTGGGGGAGAGAGGAGGGAAATAGAAGGTGTTGTAGATATAAACTCTTTGAAACCAAAGATGGTTCCATTTTTGTCTTTATTTACCTAGTGTTTAGCACAATGACTAATAAGTAATAGTCACTGAATGTTTGAATTAATGCTTCTTGAAAATTTAATGTTGTCTTGGATATTAGTCTATGTAAATTATAAATTGTAAATATGTATTTAGTAAGGAGCCATTACACAAAGAACTGCTCTAAGAAAATTAATGGAAGGAGAAATTACTTTAAACTAAGGGATGGGAAGGATGAGAAATCAGGCAAGGCTTCCTGGAAGAGGTAACACCTGGAAAGAGCAAGAAAGTTTTCAATCGGTCATATGAGAAGGAAGTGTACTATAGTTATGATGGACAGACAGAAAGAAAGATATAGAGGTTAAAGAATGAGAAGATTATCCCACTCACTCATGGGGCTATATCTTGGGGTTATTTTTTCCCCTCCTAAATCAGGAGGACTTTTTTGTAGGGTGGGGAGGGGATTTAAAAGTTTTGCAGCCACTAGGTGAGATTTGAAGTGATTTTTACTTTGGTTATTCACTAAAGAAAATATTTCTCTCTCCTTTTTTTCCCATCTTTTTTTCTTAAGTTTATGAAGTCATGTTTGCCAAGAGAGAATACTATCAAGGAGTTCCAATAGAGGATCTCCCTAAATATTTCAGGGACTGTGGTCATTTTCCATCCCAATCGCATATTGAAAGCACATATACGCTGGTTCAAAGTAGGTATCTCTTTTTACTTACTTTTTAATTAAGATAAAGTGCTTATGACAATGAGGTAAGTGAGAAAGTTATTCAGCTGACTTAATACCTTAATATACCTCATGGAGTTTGTAGAATGAAGGGTTTTTGTTTGTTTGTTTGCTTTTGTTTTGTTTTGTTTTTTTGGAGGGAAGAGAGTATTTCTTTGGCTTTTTCTCTTTTTTCCCCTCTATATTATATATAGACTATCCCACCCATTCATAAGGCTATATCTTGGGAATAGTTTTTCTCCCAAGGCAGGAGGACTTTTTTGGCGGGAAGGGGAGTAGGGGGAAATTTAAAAGTTAAGTAACTAAGTGAGATTTGAAGTGATTTTTAATTGGTTTGGTTATTCATTAAAGGAAATATTTTTCTCTTTTTCTTCCATCTTGTTTTTTTTAAGTTTATACAATCGTACACATATATGAGAGAAATTTAAGGGTTATGCTGGAAAGCATCTCATAAAACATTTAGGTCCAATCCCCTCATCTTATTTTATTTAAAAATGTTAATAGTCATTTATTTTTTTCAAATATATGCCAAGATAGTTCAACATTCATCTTTGCAAAACCTTGTGTTCCAAATTTTTCTCCTTCCTTTCCTCCTCCTCTCCCCAAAACAACAAGCAGTCCTTAAGGTTAAATATGTACAGTTCTTCTAAACATATTAAACTCTCTCATTTTAATGATGGGAAAACAGACCTAAAGCATTTGGGACTTGTGAGGGATGCAGAAGACCTCTACCTAAAATGACTACTCAGAGATCACTCAGTAGAAGGCAGAAAAGTTGTTTATTGAAAACCTCCAGAGGATGAGCCGTCCCATCGTGAGATAAGAAAGAGAAAGCTCGCTGTAGGAGGGCTAAAGAAGTAATAAAGATACATAGCTTTTATACAAGAAATTTCATCACAAGTAAAAGAACATTGAGAAGGGAGGGGGAGGCACCTAATTGGTTGTTGCTATTTGGGGAGATTGGAATGGAAGGTTTCTGTTTCCCTGAAATCTCCTGATTTCTAGGAAACAGAAAATCAGGCCTTCAGGCTTAATCAAGCAGACAGTGGTCCAACTAATAGACTAAATATTGATAAATGTCAAATACCAATAAATGTCATCAGCTCAGGTTAAGTAAATATGTTTCTAGCTGGCCAAGGCTCAAGTAGATATGAGCCTGCACATATTATACAGGTCATAGGGGAAACACAGAAATAATGAAAATAAAATATAGAAAAAGAATTCATACATTCCTGTAAGTTCTTCACCTTATCTATTCCCCACAGACTTGTCCTAGGTTATAACCAGGCTAAATTTGTATTTTTATGTCTTAAAACTTCTTTTCCTGCCCAAAGAAGCTAATTTTGGCATTGAGGATACATCTATATTCAAATAGATAAAAATATAAGACAAGTTTCCAGTTCTGTTTAAATGTAAAAATAACAATAGGAGTATTTCTGTTAAGATTGTAGCAATCTAGTGATTCCAAATTTCTCCCAGCAGTCATTGATTAAAGTCCAGAGAGGTTACATTTCACATCACCTGTGGCAGCTAAAACAGACCCAATTGACACCAAATAGAATTAAACACCTCCAAGCCTGTTTCTTCAAGCTAGGAATAAAGAGGGACAGACAGAGAGACAAAGGGACAGACACACACAAAGATATAGATGAAGAGAAAGAGAGACAGAGACAGAGATAAAGACAAAGAGACAGAGACAGACTGACAAGAGAAATATCTATTATCACTGTTGGTAGTGACCTCAAAAGCATATTGGGATTATGATCCAGTATCTCAAGAGAATTTGTAGGCTTAGACCTTTTCCAAATAAAGAGGCAAAGATTTAATTATACCACTGTGTGAGACGGGTGCTAACCTCCCTTTCCCAAACTAACTAATTAGGAACATCTTCAGGTACAAAGAGAAAGAATTTACTTAATCCCTGCAGAGAGAGGACCAAGCTCACCTGGGAGCCATCCCAATTCCCACCATGTGCTCCTGAACCTGATCAGCCAGAAGAACACCCGGTTAAATAGGAAAAGACTCCAAGCCTTCTTATTGGATAGACTAAAAGGACTTAGATGAGAAAGCTTCATCCAATCGGTCCCATTCGATATTAATGTCCTTGTTAAATGTACAATATTATAACAACAATGAACTATTGTATTAATATAGATTTCTTAAATAATACAAAAATGTAGCAAAATATGTAAATTCAAATCATGAAAACACAGTACCCAAATCAGTATTTTTTGGGTAAATCAACATATATCAATTGTCAATTTGATTACCAAATCAATTGTCAAGATTACCAAGTGGCAAGGTCCACTCCTAGTCAGTTGTATTCCACACAGTTAATGAAATATTTTAAGAAATCTTAGCAACTGCATAACATTAAGATGAAACCAAGTTACTTTAGATAAGTTGATTTTCTCTTTTAAAAATTAATTACATTAAAACACAATTCCAGAATACAACCAGGAAAAAAATAAGATCATCTGTGATTAAAAAAAAATCTACTTCCAATAAAAGAAAAGGTAAATATATGTTGTGTTCTGCTTTCTAGAGCCTCCAAGTTGGGGTGACAAAACATACTGTGCTTTCTAGAGTCCCCATGCCAGAATAATTAAAATATACTGTCCTGGTGGAGAAGTGATGAGGGCAGGACTCCTGAGGATAGTGGAAAAATAGAGTCTGTTTCTTCCAAGGACTTTCCCCTTTTTATACCCTTATACCCTTATGTAACAAAAATAACACTGGGCATGCGCCAAGTATATGCTGCCCACGTGGGACGGACCACACAAACAACTTGCTATTGTACATAGTTTGCCACTTGGTATCACTCTGCTTCAATCACAACACAAGTTGTCACCACCCCCTAACTTCTCAGGAAGGCATAGAGCCCTTCGGGGAAATGGAGAGCAGAACCAGAAATTGTCAGCAGATTCTCTCTGGGCTGAAAGGTCTTTACCTCACTCAGAGTTTCCCCACTGACTGTGACCCTCTACATTTCACTCTTTCTTTTGTTTTAATTGAATCAGATATATACCAGTGATTAAATCCATTGCCATGGGAGGAATGACACAGACAAGTTGTAATATCATACAAACAAGTAGTAGCATAACAAACAATCTAAATAAACAAAATACCATAAAATATTTCCATGAGTCCCAGAAGAAAGGTGCAAAAAATAACTATCAATTCACAATCACATATACCTCCTTCAGCAGCCAAGAGATAGTCCAAAAGCAATCTATTGTCCATCACTTCATGTCTCAGGGAATCCAATGATTCCTGCAGATTTTCAAGTTCTGCATCAGTTTTATTGACAGTTATTTTTGATGTTCATGAATCAGTTGCCATACACAAAGGGTTAACTGCTAGGCTCTTTCAGTGGTGGATTAAGTCAGAGATGAAACCACCTGATGTTTCTTGGATCTTCTCCTTCATTTAGAGGATCTTCTCTTTTTCAGTCTCTCTCTGATGGACAAGCCAAATACGGCTCGTTGACACCCATCTGATCCCTTTTCCACCTGTAGAGATACAAGCAAACCCTCTCCCCCAAGCAGTTAACCTATCTGGTCCCTTCTATTCACCACTCTCCAGACTCTCCACATCACCTGGCAATTATCTAAAGATATTGGAGCTGCTCACACTGGACACTGCCCTTCTGATGGCTTATAAGACCTGTCTGCTGAAACCAGTGCATCTCCATCAAATAATTTTTTTTTAATATGTATAGTTCAGTTTAGAAATTCTCTAGGGCTTCCTCTTTTATTTTTGGAGGAGCATCTTGATATATCTCTTTCCCATAGATTGATGGGGATTTTTTTTTTTACTACAAAAGGAGTAAAAACTCCTGTTTTATCTTCAAATTTCCATCTCAAAGGGGCAGCACTAAATTCAGCTGCTATTGATCCTCCTATGCCAGACATATGGGTGTTTGCCATAATCTTTGGCCAGTGACTGGGATATTAGTTACACATTCCCCAGTTTCCCAAATCAATTTTGTAAGCACGTTCAAGAGGTGAAATGGTCAAGCCCACTGTGAGTGGAGGCAAGGGACCCATAGGCTGGACAGGGACAGATTTCACCTCTCCAGGGAATAGCTCAGTAGTCCTAGCAGTATACAGCTCTATTCTCCCTAATTGCAATCCCCTTCCACACCAGGTTGCTTGAAGACTCTCTGGGTGCAATAGCAGTTGCCATCCAGCTGCAAGTGTTTTTTGCCTGGGGACTCTGGAGCCAAGTCCCACCTCTTGTAATAAGCACATAGGGGATGGGCAAAACTGCCCATGGGTGGTGCTGATGGTATCATTACCCCTCCCACTTCTCCTCCTCCTCCTCTCCCCACCCATGAAGGCGAAGTTGAGGGAAGAGGGTCAGAAGATGGGGAATACTCTAAGGGCTCATGCTCAGGTGTAGACAGAATTGAAAATGAGTTTTGAAGGTGAAAAGTAAGCTCATCATCAAGGTACTTAAGGTACTTAATTTTTTTTTTCTGCCCAACATGTCATGGTACTTAAGATACTTAATTTTCTTCTCACCCAACTGACTGTGCCCTAGAACAGTAGTGACAAGCAAAATAAATCAATAAAATACTAAAAAAGACTTCCTTAGCAAAATCAATCAATAAAATACTAAAAAAGATTTCCTTAGCAAAATAAGTCAATAAAATACTAAAAAAGACTTCCTTTATGTAACAAAACAATATTGGGCATGCCCTAAGTATATACTGCCCATGTGGATCACATAAACAACTTGCTATTGTATGCAGTTTGCCAACTGGTTATCACTCTGCTTCAATCACAACACAGGTTGTCATCTCCCTCTGAATTCTCTGAAAGCCTGAGAGGCTTTAGGGGAGATGGGGAGCTGAACCAGACATTGTCAGCAGGTTCCCTCTGGGCTGAAGGATCTTATACCTCACCCAGAGTTCCCCCACTGACAGTGACCCTTTACAAATATGAATAAAAAATGTTTTTTTAGAATTGGAAGACAACTTTCCTTGATAAAAAAAAAAATTAAATCTTTCTTTAGTTCTCCAGACCTCAGATGTAACACTCATTCAAATGAAAAGAGTAGATAAGAAATGAGACAAAGGAGGAGACCTTAGAATTCATCTCCTCCCCTCCTCATCAATAGACATATAAAAAAATCAGTCTGGTAAAATTCCTAAAATGTCTCACAAATTCTTAACATCCTAACAGAAAATCAGGCTATTTATAGAAAACTATTCCTGTTTAAACCCCTTCTTGTATCCAGATTGATTTTTGTTTTTGACATGGTAAAAAAGATGATTCTTTGCCTCATTTCTTACCTAGCCTTAGTCACTGAATGGGCATTGCCTCAGACAAACTGAGACCTGGTTAGCTTAAAAAGGCATCAATGTATGATATTTCCTGTCTGCTGTCATCTCTGTACTTTCTGCTTCTAGCTCTCTAAAGCTGAGAACTTTGGAACTGCTAGATAGGATATCTTCCACTCTTTCTCCAACACAATTTTTCAAGCCTAGCCTGACTCAACCTCCACTGGGCTTAAAGATTTAAAGCCCTTGGAATTGTGGATAATTTGTTTTCTCTGTCTATTGATTTTTATTGTTATTGTTTTTGATCTCTTCCTACTTTTTTCCCTCTTTCTCCTCTTCCTCCTCCTTTTACTTTTCTTCTTCCTTGTCCTCCTCTTCCTGTTAAAGAGATTTCATTTATCATCAAGGCATAAGACCTTTTAATAGTTTAACAGCTCATTAATATGTTGTAATAATATTCTAGACCTTCTATGACTACATCAATTTGAGGCTGGAAGGGAAGACTCCCATGTATAAGTATTCAGATGCTTGTTTCTTATTTTTTGATTTATTGACATATAATTATGTGTCATTCTCTAATAATTTTCTCTATACATTATAAATTTCTTTTTATTTCTGATTTTGGTAATTTACTTTTCCTCCATTTTTGTCTAAAGTAGCAATTAATTTATTAAAATATTGGTCTTGTTGTTTTAAACTACATGATTTTTTCTTGCATTGAATTGTTCTAGGAAATTCATAATTTTTAGATCTCTTTTGTTTTTTTCCTAATTAAAACCGAAGAACTCATTAATTTTTTTTGTTAATATATTCAGGGAAATAAATTCTATTGTAACCACCCTATGAATTGTATTTTATATACTAAGATGTAAATCGAAGTATTATTGTTACAATAATGTGTATTATTGTGTGTTACAGAAATCAGAAATCCAAGTATGAATACAGGAAAAAAGTTTATTTTTTTCTCATGAGAAAGGGTGTACAATATCTGACACACAGCAAGTGGTTTTAGAGAGAGATATATACCCAGGCAAAGGGCATTCCCTTTTTCATTCCCCAACTCCCCTCCCCCTTTCTCTCCCAACTCCCAGGCTCCTTTTCCCTTAGACTGGGGTTTCTAAAGCAGTTTAGGGAAAAAAAAAATGAGGTAAGAAAGCCTGAGGGCTATCAAATGCTTAACAGAACATATTGTTTCCCACTCAATCCAGTCTTTGTCCCCAAGGAGCTTCCATTCTAGAAAGGGAAGATAACACTGGAAATCTAGGAGCAAAGAACAAAATTTTTTTTCAAATCTCAGACCCCCAGCCCTGATTTCAAACACCAGTTCCTGCCCCAAAGGAACTTATATTCTTAAATTCTTCTGGGGCATGGCCCAGTGGGTTTCAATTTTTAATTTATTTATTTTATTTTTTTTTGCACAAGATTTTTTTTTTTTTTATTTAAGCTTTTTATTTACAAAGTATATGCATGGACAATTTTTCCACCATTGACCCTTGCATAACCTTTTGTTCCATTTCCCCTTCTTCCCCCCAACCCCTTCCCTAGCTGGCAGGGAGGTTTTCAATTTTTTAATTTAACATTTCTTCAATTTAATTTTTATACTGTGGAAACCAAATAAATTCATTTTTCATAGTCTTCATAGTAATTTTTATGTTATTTATTATATTCTGTAATTTGATTTTTGATCCAATTGTTAAGGTTCAAAAAGTAGATCCCAAAAAGTTGGGTCAAAGACCAATGTCAAAGTATCTCAAAAGATTTTGTAGGCTTGAACCCATCTCCAAGTCAAGGGGCAAAGTTTATTGTAATGGTAAAGCCTATTGAAGCAGGCTAAGTTCCAAAAGAATTTAGCAAAGAACCAGGAACAAGGATACAAATTTATCCAGTTTTCCCTGTCACTATTATACTAATTTTATGGCCTAGAGCCAGAACTGAGGAGTGATCTATTCACTATTGTCTCAGGAATTTGGTTATTACTGACCAGAAGATTATCTATTTGATGGTCAGCAAAGTTTGTAGGAAGCTAGAAGACTTTAGAATTCGACAGATTATCAGAACAAAAGCACTCTACATTCTGGGGACTTCAGGATCACTCATTCTAAAGCCAGAAGACTTTAGAATCATTGACAGAATGTTAAAATAGAAGCACTCTAAGTTCAAGGAGGGGGCCTACTCACTGATGTTTTCCTTAGAAGCTATACCACATCACATTTATAATTTTAATTTAGAAAGTTTCAATTTAGACCTTTATTTAAAGAAACTTGTGTTTAATTTATTAATAATTCCAATTGGGTTTAATCTATAAAGGCGATGCTGAAGTTTTCTACTTTTCTTTAAAGGTTCTTAATGTTCTAGAGTGGGTTCAATTTATGTGATTGTCATGTTTACATTTGACAAAAAATGAATTCTCTAATCCATCAAATTCTTAATTTAATAACTTTATTACTGTTCTGTTAATTTTGTAACATTTTTCTTACTTTTTCCAGCTGGCTTAACTTTTTTGGAAACTAGTATTGAATACACAACTTTTACAGTTTTTCTTTTGCATCTCATTTCACTTTTTCTTTAAGAACTCATTTACTTTGCAATAACATACATGAATGTTTAACACTGATATATTTTCATTGATGATATACCTTTAATGATCATAAAGTTGTCATTCCATTGAGATCAGAAAGGGAACCCAACTCAAAAGAATTTGTAGACTTGAACTCATCTCCAAATCAAGGGGCAAAATTTATTGTAATTGTAATGCCATTGAAGCGGTCTAAATCCAAGAGAATTTAGCAAAGAAACAGAAGCAAGGAGATACATTGATCTAGTTCTTCAAGTTATAGATATGCTAATTTTATGGCCCAGAGATAGAACTGAGGAGTGTTCTCTGGAATTTGTCTGACTGACCAACAGATTATCCATTTGACAGTCAGCAATGAACTGAGGAGTAGTCTATTCACTATTGTCTCAGGAGTTTGATTTGTGGGACTATCTTGAGGGCAGAAGACTTTAGAATTCCCAGATTGGGTGTGGGGAACCTTGGTCACAGATTCCAAAGCCAAAGGACTTGGAATCACTGACTTATTGTTAGAACAGAAGCCTCCTAAGATCAGGGGACTTCAAACTTATTATCTCCCCTAGCATCTATATTAAATTGATTTCACATATTTTAATTTTCTTTAATTCAATTCAATTTTGCTTAAATCATACATGGCAGCTAGGGGAGGAGGTGGAGGGAGGGAGGGGAAAAATTGGAACAGAAGCGAGTGCAAGGGATAATGTTGTAAAAAAATTACCCTGACATGGATTCTGTCAATATAAAATTATTATTAAATAAAATATATTAAAAAAATCATACATGGCAAAAACTTTTCACTTTATGAAGTCATCTGATGGATAATACATTTTTTCCCCAACACTCTTATGTCTTAAGTGATTAAAAAAAATCACTTTGTTTCCTAGAGTTAACATGATTCTAGATCTTGTATTTTTCTCTTTTTTATAACTCTTTTTAGAAGTGAATCTAACCCACTAATGTATAGTTTTTATTAAATTTATTTTTCCTTTTTCATGCTCAATTACAATTTTCTTTTTTTCCCATAATTTTCATCCTTTTCATTAGCTCTACCTTATTTCCCTTTACTTAATATGATTCCATTATTAAGACTCATAACACCAGAGAGAGATTTAATTACGGTCTTTAATAACTCATTTAATAAATGTCTCCTGATGAATTCCCACAGAAAAATCCAAATTTCTAATTGGTTCAATTAACTACATTGGACTTTTTTGGAGGAATTCTCACAGAAAAATCAAATTTCTGGATTGATTCAATTAACTATGTTGTATTTTTTTGGAGGGTTTAGTCCTTCCTTGACCTTTCTATCTGAGACTTACTTATTCATCATGTATAAGGTCTACAATGTTACAATTAATTTTTTTCATTCCTCTATTCTTTTATTATTTTTTATATGTGATCTTCTTCCCAGACAACTTTTAGTTGTCTAAATTTAGATTTAGTTATCAAAATTATTTTGCTGTTCAGCATTTGGTAATGAAATCAAAGACTTTGTTGCCTTCCATTTTCAAATTGTTGCCAAGATAATGGACAGTTTCACTTTGGTCGGCAATACCTCTCAAATATGTTGACACTTCTTCTCTGACCCTGCCACAACTATTTACCAACTCATGGCTAGGTTATTTTAATAGTTTCTGTGGTGGGTTTGCTTGCCTCAAGTCTCTTTCTATTCTCATCCATCCTCCATTCAGTTATTAAAGTAATTTTCTTAAAAATCCAGTTTTGATCATGTCACCTACTCCCTTCTTCCCAATCGCCTAGAAATTCCAGTGATTTCCTACTGTCTCCAGGATCAAATACACTCTATCTCAACTCCAGAGTTTTCTTTTCTTCTCCCTCCTCCCTTTCCCCTCTCTGGCTCCCTCTCTTTCCTTCTCTTACTTCCCCTCCCCATTCTACCCTTAATCTTTCTTAATTCCAGTGACTTCCCTTTGTAATTATTTCTATTTAAATTTATTCTTTGCTTTATATTGTAAACCTGAAATAAAGAAGACTACCAGAGTATAAAAACAAAAAATTTTTAAAATGAGTTAAGGGGATTGCAATTGAGGTCATCATGCACCACTCTAGTGCTGAAGTGATCAAGAAGGATCAAGAGCAGCAGGATTAAAAGTATTTCAACAGGGAGGGAGTCTCATGAGAAGTACAGCTTGGAGAAGTTAAGTAAGTTGTTTTATATAACAATCAAAAATTGAGGAAAGTTGGTAGAAGTAGTACAGCTTGGAGAAGCTGTTAAGTAAGTTGTTTTATATAACAAGCAAAAGTTGAGGAAATCTGGTAGGAGAAGTACAGCTTGGAGAAGTTGTTAAGTTGTTTTATATAACAATCAAAAATTAAGGATGGCTGGTAGGGAGGAGTGACATCTGGTCAGAACAGCAGACTCCAGTTGAAGGTACAGCAATTTTGTGGGGATCAGTTGAGATCCAAATCAAATAGTCCCTTCTGATGTCTGCATTGAGCATTCTTTTTAAAAACTGGTTTTTGTAGCCCTCAGACAATTAGCTCTAGGATCAGGCAACGTCAGCTGTTGCATTGGACTGTATGTATTTATTTACATGTTGTCTGCTCCATTAGATTGTGGGTAGAGACTGCCTTTTGCCTTTTAGTGTCCCTAGTACTTAGCATAATATACTTAATATTTATTGATATTGATGAATCCTTGTTTCCCTACTTTCCAATCTTCCATCTCTCAACTTTCCTTTAATACAACCCTGTTCTTCCTTGAAGTTGGAGCCAATCAGAGCAGTTGATGCAAAATGGAATTATCAGAAAGTTTATGAATTCTCCATAAAAGAAGATGTTGGGAGTTTAATGCTGTGCCCTCCAGTTAGAGAGAAAAGACAACTGAGAAAATGCAAAAAATCAAAATGAGCCATTCTTTATGGTGATAACATTTTGGGTATTAGCTTATTTTGTGGGCCATAATAGGATACAAAAGAGTATGTTATTTTCCAGAGTTAAGCCAAGAAGAGCAGTTATTGATGAAAAAAATTATTGGAGAGTGAAAGAATTGGGAAATCAGGCTATTTGATAATCTCTCATCCTACCAATTTTCAGGAACTCATTATAGTGTTCATTTATATTTCCGACAGTATTAAGGAAAACATTGGTTGGCATATTAATGGGTGTTCAAACTATGATTGTGTCTTAATAAAATATATATTTGAAACTATCTTTTCTAAAGTAGCTTAATATTTATCATTTCTAATGTAAGTAATTTATACAAGTGAATAAACTGCATATATGAGCATATATGAGAACGATTATGTAGGAAATTTTAAACATAAATGATTCTAATTGTGCTATATCAAACTAAAAAGTCTTTATGGATGTATAGAAAGCTTTTATTAAACATTATGTAAAATAAAGAAGAGAACATCTTTCAAAATGTATTGGAATTTCATATTTCTCTCTAGTTGAAATTCTAAGTTATTTTAAATTTAGTAATTCATTCTATTATTTTATTTATTTTAAATTCTAAACATTTTATTTCACTAATCAAGTCTTTATTAATTACTTCTTTGATGATAAATAATAGCTCTATATACTAATCAACACATTTCATGCTGTACATTAGTTCATGTAACCCACATGTGGTTAAATCAATTGACTAACTTCCCAAAGAATACTGACTATAATATATCAAGTAGGTCAAATTCCTAAAACAGCCTACAAAATCTAGGTATTTTTAGCATCTTCCCTCCCCCCACCCCCACCTCTTTTCCCATTCTTATCACTATGGTAACAACAGATTTTTATGACCAAGGACATGATTTTCATCTAAGAATCTAGCTTTGGGAGAATAAAGTCACTTCTTACTGAGTCCATAGGCTAATTTTTCCAAGTATACTTGATAACGCATTTGCGAAACCTCTATTTATTTAACATTTAAATGTCTGCTAAGTGAAAATAATGACATTAGCAATCACAGATTTGACTAGGAAGGACAACATTATTTTTATTCTGATTATGGGTTTGTAATAGAAGAGTCCAAGCAATATAATGGCAGAACTGGAAGGAATTTTAGAGGTCATACAGTCAAACCCATTTATTTTATCAATGGAGAAAATGAAAAACAGAAATTAAGTGATTTGCCTAGGGTCTCAGAATTAGTTATTAAAATCAAAGATTATGAACCTGGATCTTTTACTATCTGTCTCAGGCAAATTTACCACATTGCCAATGTTTTTGCACTTTTTTTTTGAGAAATTATTTTACACACACACACACACACACACACGCGCGCGCGCGCGCACAAATTTTTATTGTACTTTCTTTTGCTTGTATTGTACTTTTCTTTAAGAATCCTGCAAAAGAACTCCATAGTAAAAATTTAATTATAGTGGCAGGTAGATGGTGTAGTGGGTAGAGCACCAGTCCTGAAGTCAGGAGGACCTAAGTTCAAATCTGGTCTCAGACACTTGACACTTCCTAGCTGTGTGACCCTGGGCAAGTGACTTTACCCCCAAATGCCTCAGCAATAAAAAAAAAAAAGAAAAAGAAAAAGAAAGAAAATTTAATCATATACAGGAAAGATTAAATAATGCCATGAAAAACCAGGGTTTTTGGATTGTATAAGAGATTATGATGTGACTAAGAAATATGAGGCATTGTCAAAATTTATTTCATAATAGTAGGCAGAACTGTCATAGATAATATTAACATATTAAAGTAAAACATTATTACTTGTAAGATTCTTAAAGATTCTTAGTCTTTTAATTAGCATTATCAAGAAGAAAACTAAGTATCTTTTGACATGCTTTGGGGAACTGAGTGCATACAGGATTGGATAAAATATTGTTTGGAAAACTGGTGAAAAATCAAACCCTAGATAGTATGGTAGTATGGACAGCATATTATGGTTCAAATAATGGGATCTGGAAATGGAACATCAGAATTGAATCTTAACTGACACTTACTAGCAATGTGATCTTAATCCAGTCTTTTAACTTTCCCAGGCTTTAGTTTTCTAGCCTATAAGATGAGGGGATTGGGTTAGAAGACCTTAAAGTCACTTCTACCTCTAGCTATTATGGTCTCTATAATATTTATGTAATAAGTGTACTCTGACTTTCTCCTAGGGGCACACACCTACATTTCCCCTGACAGTTCCAGAGTAAACAGGGAGTTGGAGATATCTTTTATCTGTTTGATATCTGTTTGAACTTGTACCAGCTGTGTTCTCTCCATTTTCAGGGGCCAATAAGTTGAATTCTAATTCCATTTAATCAGTTATTATCATCAGCCTATACAAAAGAAGTTTTACTTCAAAGATCTAGCAAGAGCAAACATATAAACACTTTGCTCTAATGCCTCTAATTCATTGGGCATAATCTATCCTATGTCACTTTAGTTTTAGTGGAGGATTAGACCTGTATCTTAGCACATTTTCTACATAGCATTGATCCCACCATGTTCATGTCCAAAGGTGGCATTAGAGCCATAAGAATTAGAGCCATATCACTCCTTACTCTTCAGGTATAAATGACTGGCCTCGTTTGGATTCCAATTTCTGGATTCCTGTAACCAGAGTTGAACCCTTAGCCTAGTGCCTAATACAGGATAGGTCCTTAATAAATGCTATTGATTAATCAGTTATAATATGCCCTCTAGATCCAGGTCGGAGACTCCACATATGCAATGGAAAACAATGAACAGGCCAAGGAGGCGCCATTTCTTGGTGTTCATATGGCCTTGGGGAATGGGGAGAAAGATGTTCTAAGGTAGTGACCTAATTTACTATGTGATCTCATTCAGGAAGTCACCGAACTATCCCAGATAACAGCACAGACTGAGCTAAAACTGACTCAACTTTTTTGAAGACACTGAATATTGGTGTGTAGTCAATAGGGGAAGAAAACAAACAAACAAACAAAAAAAAAACCCAGAAAAACATCTGCTAACCATGTGAGAGACCAACCAGAACTACTTAAAGAATACCCATGTATATTCCAGTCTCTCCAAAACACTTCCCATATATGTTATCACTATTCTCCAAGAAGCCACATCCTAGCATCCTCCAAAAGGCTATGCAATCTGGTCTAGCATCCTCCATGTGGAGATACCATCTGAGCAAGCTGATGGGGTCTGTGCCTGTGCCAGACCCCCATGAAATTTAATCCTTCTCTTCTCTTCATTGTTTCAGAGCTTCCTAGTTTTCCTAATTCAATAGGCAAAAAGTAAAATGTAAATTGTAATCTTTTAGAAAGCCAAAGACTAACTTACTAATGAAAATATTTGTAACAAATAGTCCTTCATGGTTTCCTGTTAAGATGAGTCAGATATACTTAAGAGCATTTACCTTATGTAAATGTGAATATGAGAACAGTAATGTGTTGTAGCATACTGTTAAAAGCTGTTTCTAAGGAGTATATTAGTAGTACAGAGACAAGGATAAAGAAAATTCAATCTCACATTTTCACTGCCAGAATTGATATCTCACCAGAGTAAGTCAATTTTTTTCAAAGGACTTAATGAACATATGAAAAATAAAGAGCAGTATAATGGCTTCATGACTGGAGAATCCGTCTTCAAGTTCGATGTAATAACTGAAAAGTGAGTCTAGTGATAGTAGACACTGCTATTCTTTGAATAAAAAAGTCCATTTCCCAAATCTGAATATTATCATTGGCTTGCTGACCCCAATACTTGCAACCTCCACTCACCTTATCTTTGTCTTCTGTCTTCCTCAATTTCATCCAACTTTTTGCAAGAAATCTTTCCCAAATATTCTTAACTCTAATTTATTCCCTCTGAGATTATCTTTAGTTTATACTATATAAACCTTATTTAGTTGTTTGCATATTGTCTCTCCCTTTATGCTTTGAGGTCCTTTAGAACAGAAAATTCTTTTACCTTATTTTATATTCTGAGCATTTACCACAGTGCCTGTAACGTAGTGGGAACATAAAAATGCTTGAAGACAATAAAAAGATAATTTTGGCATTTTATAAAAATACCTTGTTTTAAGCAGGGTTAAGGGATCTGGATCTGTTACTTTATAAGTGTAGAGAAGTATCTCCCCTACCCCCCTAGCCAAGATAAAATTCCCCCTTTGGTTGAGAACCTCATATTATACACTATAGTAAGTGTTATTGAAATCGTTTCTGTATGAAGAGGTGTTTGTGATTGTCATTGTTTCTAAAAAGAGGGCAGTAGAAGTATCCCTTTAGTTTTATGTGGGTTAACTTGAATTGTTCTGCCTTTTTTTTCCTCCTTGAAAAAGATAACAATAGGATTTTTTAATCTCGATTCTGTGAGCTTAGTGTAAAAAAAAATGTATATATATGTATATGTATACAATACAACATATAGAAATAAAATGGCATTTTAATATAATTGATTCCTTTTATAATCCTGGGTATTTTATTTTATGTATATAAAAACAATAGTCTAAGAAGAGCTCTGGAGGTGTCACCAGAACACCAAAGGGATCAGTAACCCATAAAAAGTGGTAACATGAAAATTAGGGGTGAGGGAAGAGTTATGCTATACCAATCTCAACCTAACAAATTTTTCAAGCAATACTAATGGACACTTCCAATTGATTTCCCATTAGCATGTCGTACTCTGCTGGAAACATATACTAAACCAATTCTAATCTACTTATTGTCACCCTAATGTGCTATTAATGATCAGATGCCTGCTTTGGTCATGTTATCTCTCTGCAATGATACACCTAGTCCTCTTCTTACTTCAGTATTAAAGATCTATCCACACTAAACTTGAGATCTTTCTTAGAGGTCTTTTCTTTATCACATAGAGCCGTTCTTTCCTCTTTGATTTCAATAATTGTTATTGTGTATACAGCTGTTTTGGAACTTTTCATATTCTGATTATCTTTTTATTTATGTATATATCTTTTCCTTCTAACTTGACTGTAAGATTCATGAGAACAAGGACCATGTCTAGTAACTGGATCTTCCACTGTTGGTAGTAATGCTTAATAAGTAGTTGATTGTCAATTATGATTAATTGTTGACTCACCTTTTGATACTCTTTCCTTCCTTGGTTTCTTTGACACTGGACTCTCATTTTCTTCTTTGAATATATATGTAAATGTGTGTATATTTCATGTGTATCTACCAGCTATGTATCTATCCATCTATCTTATCTACCATCTATCTATATCTATGTATTTATCATTTATCACCTGATCCCAAATCTGATAGGACCTTTGATGATTCCTACCTCTGTGATCTTGGTAAGTCACTGAATTATATTAGTTTCCTCATCTGTAAAATAGGGATGTCAGAGTAGGTGGCTTCTGATGTCCAATTATACATCTCTAGATCTTCAAATCTTTTGTTCTCTAGATCTTTGAATATTTCATATATTTTATATGTTGTATTTGAAACTGCTGACAATGTCTGGTTTGGCTACCCATCTCCCTTTTGTTACCTCTCACCCTTCCTGAGAAGTCAGGGGGAGCGTGACAACCTATGTGCTACCTGAAACAGAGATACTTGCTGTAAAGAGGCATTTATATAATAATAGCAGAGTACTTCTAGTTAACATATGTGTAGCATGTTGTAATGATGTAATGGTACTATGGTTGGCACATGCTCAGTGTGCTGTGGTGATGTAATTGTACTAAGGTATTTAAGGTTGAGAGAACTTGAAATAAACAAGACTCCATATTTGACCATCTACATGGGTCCCTGCCTCATCATTCATCCTTTAAGTCCAAGCACTCCGGCTGGTCCCAAGATCCTCCAGAGAGCTAGTCCGGACAGTATATTTTGACCCAAAAAAAGCACAGTACATTTTGGCACCTCAACATAGGGCTTTAGGAAGCACACTACAAAGGCCTAGTATTTTTCTATGGCTTGATGTGTTATTCAGTTCAGTGTTAGCCACAAATAGAACATCTGAAAAAAATCTGTATTTGAGGGGGAAATCTTGATGCGGCAAATTCCTTTGATGAGCATGTTTTCTTAAGTTCTGTCAATGAGAGAGACAGACAGACAAGAGACAGAGACAGAATGCACGCCTTAAAAAAAATTGAACAAAAATGTCAGCAAGATCATATTCTCTTCTCTCAAATAAAATGATTTTTCAAAAAAAATCAATAAACAGTTGAAAGAGTGAGATTTTACATTTGGATCATAGGTGTTGAGTTATAATAGATCACAGAAACTACCCAATGCCATAACCTCATTTTATAGATGTGGAAACATAGACCCAAGGATTTTAGATGATGTTCCCAAGATCACACAGGTGAAAAGCATTCAAACAACATTTGAACCAAAGTGCTTCTAATCTAACATCATTGTTCTTTCAATAATACTTTGTTGTTTTTTGCCTAAGTTCTATTTTTCTTATTTATTTGTGTGACTATAAGTCTGTAGTTTGGTATATAAAATTTTTTGAAGGTCTGCCTTATCATATTTCCTTCAAGCATGTCTCCTTGAGTATAATAATCTTATCTATGGCTTTTTGTTTGTTTGTTGTATGTGTGTGTGTGTGTGTGTGTGTGTGTGTGTGTGTGTGTGTTTCCCTATCTTGCTCAGACTGGAAATGCAATGGCTTCTTACAAGTCAAAGGCCATATTGATTATCATAGTGGTTAGCAGTTATTCTGATCCGAACCAATTTACTTCTTCTTAGGTAACTTATTGGCCCTCTGCTCATAGGATCTCACAATATTGGGGCCACAGACTTAGCGTATTAGACCTATCAACTTAGCTCACTGAAGTTCAGAACTCTCAGGCTCAAATATAAGCAAGTACTTCAGGCATGCATCACTGTGCATGGCTATGAACTCTTGAGGTCTTAGTATTATGTTCCTTTTTAAATATTGGACATTTTGTCTTTGGATGCCTTTCACCAGCAGTACAATATTTTCTGTGTATATATTTGGTCTGATCCAATGATGGGACTTTTGAAGGCACATTGTTAACTTTTTATTTCCTCCTTTGTAAACCACTTTTCTTCTTCCCTAGTAATAGTATAGAAATAGAGGCAAAAATAAATAGAAATATAGTTGTGTGGTTTTTATGGTTTGTGATTCCATTTATTGCATGCCTTTGTAACTTCATTTTTATTAACAATATTAATAGCTCATATTTATATAGCAGTTTCAAATTTGCTAAGTGTTACATATATTATTTCCTTTTATTCTCACCACAACCTTGTGAGGTTGGGGCTATTGGTTGCCATTATTTTACAAATGAAGAAACAGAATGGGAGATTAAGTGATTTAACCAGTCACATGACTAGTTTCTGAAGTAGGATTCAAACTCAAACCACCTTGACACTCCATATGCAGTACTCTTACCTTTTCTTAATTTTCATGTTTTTCAAGTTTTTTGAACTTAAACTCTATAGTTATTATTAAAATAGTCTCTTTTACCAAAGTTTACCTTATGATTATAATTTAGTAGGTAAAGGGATATCTCCCTATAGTCTTGAAAGGCTGAGGAACTTCTATAAGACCTGGAAGACTCAGTTGAGTTGGTTATAATTCCTAGAGATCTCCAACTTTGAGGATATGTGGTTTGAGTCTCTGTTAATTAAATTTAAAAAAGAAAGAAAGAGTTTGTGAGCTGGGATGCTATGTAGCAGCGCTGGCTTTTTACCATGCTTAGGGATTTAGATTTTTGCTCTTTCTTGTTACCTTAGTCATCTTCGATCAAGTCTAACACTTCATGATCTCTTTTAGGGTTTTCTTGGAAAAAAATACTGGCGAGGTTTGCCATTTCTTTCTCTAACTGATTTTACAGATCGTCAGACTGAGGCAAACAGGATGAAAAGGCTTGCCCTGGGTCACATAGCGAGTGATTGTCTGAGGCCAGATTTGAATTTAGGGCAATGAGTTTTTCTGTCTCTAGACCTGACCCTCATCTACTGCAACATCTAGCTACCCACTTAAATTCTTTATTTTCCTTCTGTTGAAAATTGAGATATCACAATGAAATACTGCCTTGGTTGCCTAAAATTCTGCATGAATTTTGATAGAGTAGAACACTTTTTCCCAGGACTTAATCACTCCTGGGTAAGCTGAATATCTAGTTCCAATTATTCGAGATTTGAAGAGCAAATCTTATGGTACAGGTGATATCACCTTACTAGAATCCTTTTTCATGTATTACCTTTCCTCACTCAAACAATTATAAGCCTTCCTGGCGCAGAATGGGAAGGAATACTGATTCCTACTAACTCTTACTTTAAAGATTTCCTTTAGTTAATCATGGCTGCTGAGGACTACTGTAACCTAGTGTTGGTGAATTTCCCTGAACACCCAGACAATGCAAAAAAAGAAACCTTCTCTCCTTTTTTCCTATCATCTGTTTGGCCTCATTCACATGAATTATTGTGATTTTAACAGGCTAGTAGCTTCCAGATTAACCTTTTCATTCTTGGCCTGTGGGATTTCGCTTTCATTCCTTTAAATATTCTTCAATATCTCAGTTTTAACAAATCCTTATCATTTGGTCCAAACATTTGTACTGGTGGTATCTAAATTGTCATATAAACTGATTAAATGTTGAACCATTTTACCATCACTTAAATCCAGCAATCCTTCTAAAATCTTTTCCTTTAAGTAGAAAATAATCATCTTTAAGAATCAGTAGGAACAGCAGGGGCTTGAAGTTGGTACAACTTTGATAAAGGTCTAATTATTTTCATAAGTCTGGTAGAGAGCAGAGCTCTGAGCTCCTTTAGCTATAACTGTTTATTAAAATTCTCTATCCACACCTCCTAATGGGAAGCCAGCCACTAGTAAGTGTTTGTTTTATGGGGTTAAATGATTATAATGTCTGGAAAGGAAACTCCCCTTGTGAAGGTGACTTTGATGTGGTAGCCTCTCATGAACGACAAGAATGTGAATCTGAAATACTTCATCCTGAATTCTTGTGAAACGGCCACTTAGAAGCAGTGAAATGATTAACTAACCTCATCAGGGGTAACAGGTTATTGTGGAGTCGATAGAGAACCTGTTTCAAAGCTGAGTTCGAGGCTTACCCTTGACAAACACCGACCAGTCATGTGCTTCTTGCCCAGTTCCTTAAGATCTTGGGTTCCGGAGCATGTTCTGATTTGGGTTGTTTGGTAGAAGGACTTTTCTTATAGGACCTGTTTACACAGATGAAGTTACTGGTCCTGATATCTCCTCAAAATAAAATCCTTCATGAATGTAATTCATGAATTATATGTCTGTCTTTTCTTGTCTGTCATTTCTGTCAGTTTTAGTCAGCTTCTTTTGATTCTTGTCATGTGGAAATCAGTGGAGACATTTTGGTATTGTCATGTCTTTTGTCTTGGTCTTATTGGTATATCTGGCTAAGGTTGCATTTTAATTTAATAATAATAGCTACTAACATATTTACTTAATGCTAACTAAATGATTGGCCCTGTACTAAGTGCTTTACGATTATATCTCATTTGATTTTTGCAACAATTGGCGGTATGTGCATTATTATCTGAGTTTGGTGATTTGCCCAGGTTTACCCTGCTAGGAAATGTCTGAGGTTGCTTTTAAACTAGGTCTTGTTGTCTCTAGACATTATTTGCCATTCAGTTGCTTCCCTGACTGGTTCCCTTTTGTGAGGGGTTTCATTTAACTCTAGTTGTAAGATGTTGAACTTTTCTTTATATATATATATACATACATATATATATGTGTGTGTGTGTATGTATATGTATATATATTACATTTCAATTTTCTTAAAATTTTTTTTTGGATATTAATCTTTGTGTATTTCATATAGCCTTGCCCTTTAAAGAAATGTACTAGTCCAATTCTCCTCTTTCTTCATGTATTTATTTACAGATGAGAAAAGAGAGGAACAGAAAGGCTCAAGACTTGCCTAAGATCATACAGGCAGTAAATAGATGGCTACTTAATGGAAATAGCTTAAGTAAGACTTAGAGTTGGAGGGATGTTATGAGTTCTGGAGGAAGAAGACCTGAGAGTGGATGGTGGTTTCTTGTAATAACTCATTGCTTTTAAAGACCTTGGAAAACTCACTTAGTTTCCTTTTTCATAAATAGGGCCATTGAACTTAGGTGATCTTTAAGGTCTCTTCCAGGTCAAAATCCTGTGATTTAGGATTTATAATTAGTTCTTAATATAGTGATCATCTTTCATTTCATATACTTCTGTGTAACATATTTGTTATGACTTAAGTACCTCATTCTGAGATACTATCTAATTTTCAGTGTTGTTCAGTTGTTTTCCATTCATGTCCAACTTTCTATGACGCTGTTCGGGTTTTTTTTGACAAAGATACTGGAGTGGTTTGCCATTTCCTTCTCTAGCTCATTTTACAGAAGAGGAAACTAAGATAAACAGGTTAAGTGACTTGCCCAGGGTCTCATAGCTAGTTAGTATCTGAGTTCAGATTTGAACTCAGAAAAAATGAATCTTCCCAACTCCAAGCTTGGCACTCTATCCACTGCAGCACCTAGCTATGAGCCATCTTTTACCCATGTACCCACTTCATTGCTTGAAGTATGAAAATTTTAATTTGCAAAGCCAATTAAGAAAGAGAATTGAACCTGTTAAGGGGATTACTTTCTGACATTTTGACATAAATGGTTATGACTATCCATAGTTCTTTGAGCACAATCCATCATCAATGGATTGATTATTCATTCTTGATTGTATAAGTATTTGAAATTGTTGTTAGTATAGTTACCACCCTCTCTATGTGGCTGAAAAAATAAGCAAACTTTCCTGTTTCTTCTATGCCTGTGTAACAATGTCTAGCTCTCATTACATTATATACACAACTTGTGTCTCTTTGAGAATCTTATAATGAATATTATATATAGTTTGTTAACAAGGGTGATAAAAATCTAATGGAAGATATGTGCCTTTGGGAGGCAGCAGGATAAGAAAATAATGATAATATTTCCCCTTTTCATAGAGCTTTAAAGTTTGCAGAGAGCATTATAAAAGATCTCATTTGATCCTCACAACAATACAATGAGATAGGTGCTATTATCCCCATTTTACAAATGAGGAAACCAAGACAATAAGAAATTATCTAGTATTTGAAGCAAAGTTTGACCTCAGATTTTCCTGATTCTAAATACATTGTCAACTATGCTACCTAATGGTATCATCTTTATGTTCAATGGTATGTTCAGTTGAATCAGCCATTTATTAAGTATAGGGCAACGAGATGGAGTGCTAGACCAGGAAGCAAGAAGACTCATCTTCTATGAGACCTTGGGAGAGTCACTTAATGCTTTTTGCCACAAGTTTGTCTTAACAAGAAGGAAATGGCAAACCATGCAGTAAAACTTCTGGGAAAACCTTAAATGAGGTCATGAAGCATTGAAAAGTCTTTAAAACAACTACACAATGTGTAGCCACTGTGGCTGAGTAACGTGCAAACAAGAACATTGTTTTGGGAGCCAGAAGATTGGGATTCTAGATTTTGCTCTACTTTTCACCTGGTGAACTGGATTCCCCTCTTAGACTGCCGTTTTCCACATCTCTTCCATTGGTATGGGCCATAGGTATTTCATCTGTAAATGAAGGAATTGGACCAGATCATTTCTCAAGATCCTTTTCTATGTTTGTGAACTATAATTATATTGTGTTTTCTTAAAAAAAATGATTAACCCTTCAGTTTTACTTAGATTTCAAGCTGAAAGAAAACTTAGTGGTGATCAAGTCTAACTCTTTCCTTTTATAAGTACAGAAATGGAGGTCCAGAGGGAGCCAGTGAATAACTTTCAATCCTGTAGATCAGTGATTCTCAAAGTAAGGTCCAGAGAATCTTGGGAGTCTTAGAGGTCTAAAAATTCAAAATTAAATTTATTTCTAATATGTTAAATTAACCCACATAAACAAAAACTCTTTGGACAGATCCTTCATAACTTTTATGTAACAACAAATACCAATTTAAGAAAGTATATGTATGTATATATATATGTATACATATTAGTTGAAGAAATTATATTCAAGAGTGTCTGTCTTTTCTTTACTTACTTGTAAATTATTCTTTTGTTCCCTGATGCTCACCTTTTCCACATTATTCTTTTCCTCCCTTTTATTCCCCTTCCCTCCCAAGTAGGCTACAGTTAAGAAAAGATGTAGTTATATACATGACTTTCCCTATCCTTAAATTCTGCTTCATAACTTGACTTACTATTACTTAACCTCCCCCCACCAAGGGATCTCTTCCTTGTCTTCTCCTTCCTTCACCCTTTGTTTCCCCATCTATCCATTCCTCCCCACTTATTTCTTTATAGATTTTGGAGGGTGCTATACTCTTCATGGTATATATGTATTGTACCTATTAAAGCCATTCCCGATGTGAGTAGGTGTTCAGAACTATCAGCTCTCCCTCCTCTAATGCCTCTGTTTTAATTCTTCCTCTGCACCTCATTTGTATAACAAGATTACTTTTTTAGCCTTTACTCTGCCAATCTTTCTTTTGAGCTATCCTATTGTTGATGTAAATCTTAAATATAAAATATGCATTCCCCATGTTTAAAAAACAGAAACCACAATTTGTCCATGTTCAAACAGTTTGTCCATGTTGAGTTCCATCTCTCTTAGCCAATCTGACAAGTGTGTAGTGGTATCTCAGAGCTGTCTTAATTTGCATTTTTCTGATCAATAGTGATTTAGAACACCTTTTCATATGGTGAAATAGTTTCAATTTCTTCAGCTGAAAATTGTCTGTTCATATTCTTTGACCATTTATCAATTGGTGAATGGCTTGAATTGTTTATAGGTTTGAGTCAATTCTCTATATGTTTTAAAAGTGAGGCCTTTATCAAAACCTCTGAATGTAAAAATGTTTTCCCAGTTTATTGTTTCCCTTCTAATCTTGTCTGCATTAGTTTTGTTTGTACAAAAACTTTTTAATTTAAAATAATCAAAATTTTCTATTTTGTGATCAATAATGATCTCTAGTTCTTCCTTGGTCACAAATTCCTTCCTCCTCCATAAATCTGAGAGGTAAACTATCCCATGTTCTTCTAATTTGTTTATAATATCATTTTTTTTGTCTACATCATGAACCCATTTTGACCTTATCTTGGTATATGGTGTTAGGGGTGTGGATCAATACTTAGTTTCTGCCATACTAATTTCCAGTTTTCCCAGCAGTTTTTGTCAAATAGTGAATTCTTATTCCAAAAGCTGGGTTTTTTGAGTATCATCATTGACTATTTTGTTCTGTGAACCTAATCTACTCCACTGATTGACTACTCTATGTCTTAGCCAATACCAAATGGTTTTTATGACTATTGCTTTATAATATAGTTTTAGATCTGGTACAGCTAGTCCACCTTCATTAATTTGCTTGAAATTCTTGACCTTTGATCTTCCAGATGAGTTTTGTTATTTTTTCTAGGTTAGTAAAATAGTTTCTTGATAGTTTGATTGGTGTAGCCCTAAATAAATAAATTAGTTTAGGTAGTATTGTTATTTTTCTTCTATTCACTTGACCTATCCAAGAACACTTGGTATTTTTCCAATTGTTTAGATCTGACTTTATTTGTGTGGAAAGTGTTTTGTAGTTTGCTCACATATATTTTATTTTCTTGATCTGTTCTTTAGATCTGTCATTTTTCTTATAAGATGTTTCACATTCTGTTCTATGTTCTCATTTTTTTAATAATCTGCTTTGTTATTTCTTGGTCTCTCATAACTTCACTTGTTTCCCCTTGCTCAATTCTAACTTTTAAAGAATTGTTTTTATCTTTGAGACTCTTGTTTTTCTCAGATAGTTTTAATTTTTTTCTTTAGCTTTTCCTCAGTGACTCTCATTTGATTTTTGAATTCTTTTTTGAGTTCTATAAGTTCTCTCTGGGCAGGGAGCCATTTCACATTGCTTTTTGGGGTAGTAACTTTTTTTTTTTTTAAAACTAAAGTGTCCTTCTCTGGAGATGAACCCTGGTTTGCTCCATAATATGTTTCAATGGTGGGATTCTTTTTAAAATTTAATTTAATTTATTTTTTTTGCTGCGGCAATTGGGGTTAAGTGACTTGTCCAGGGTCACACAGCTAGGAAGTGTTAAGTGTCTGAGGCCAAATTTGAACTCAGGTTCTCCTGACTTCAGAGCTGGTGCTCCATCCACTGCACCAACTAGATTCCCCGATGATGGGATTCTTTTCTTTCTTGCCTGATCATTTTCTTAAAATAAGAGGTATCAGTGTAAGCACCTCTAAGTGTGGGGTTGGAGGATAGTACCTCAACCTTTATTTCAGCTCTACCTCTGACCAGGAGCTCCAAACCAAGAGCTCCACCCTCCTGTAAGTGCCCACTGCCAATAGTGTTCCTGACCCCTACCTCTGCACTCACCAGGAGCAGGTCCTTCTTGCCTAGGGCTGTGTCTCATCAGCAAATTGAGCCTGGCATTCATTCCTGATCTGTTTTCCTTGCCTCAAACTCCAACTCAAGTCTGGGATGTGAAAGTGTCTGTGGTTCCTTCTGAGGATCCAGGCACACCTAGCTAACATGAGGGGTCCCACTTGACCTTTCTGTGGAGCTAGCCTGGAGGTGTTTGCACTTCAGGCAGGTTAATACCGGCCTGAGGTCTTTCTTTAGATCATCTTGGAGGAGGACCCCAGTTCTGCTCCAAGTCATCTGGATTTTCTACCAGTCATTGTTTGCCCTGAGGAGCAACATTTATTCTATTTGTGGGGGCCATTGGGAGCGCTTGAAATTTAGTACTCTGCTATCTTCCCAGAATTCTCCCCTCCTTCATAATTTTAAATAACAGATATTGAGAATAAAAGTTTGAGAACTACTGTTGTAAATAATAAGAAGTGATGTGGGGAGTTATCATTCAGTGTGCTGTTATACATACCACCTTCTCTTTGGGCTGTTTCTTCTATACTTTCTTCATCTAATTCTCTCTATAGCTCTTAAACTCATCTGAATCTGTTTTTTTTCCCCAATGAAAGATGTCCATTTGTAGCGTTTCATGGACCCAAATTAAGTTCTATGCGAACAAATTCAACCTGGTTTTATTTTTGTTGTTTTTACCTGATCCTGATACAATACATTTTGGACCAAAACAGCTAGGAATACTAAAAATCCGAAAGCAAAAGAAGAAATTTGAGTTTTGTTTTCATTTGATTAGGGTCCCAATACATTAGGCACCCATTGCTTAGCCAAGCTGCCCTCTTGACTAACAATAGAACCTTTCTGACTACTCTTCTGCATCTGGCACCTGCTGTAAGCAATCCTACATTCCTTGAAACGTTCATAGACATCCTGTGCCCGGCTCTGTGGTGAGTCAGCAGAAATGTACATTTTAATCAGAGCAAATGTTTAAATATTAAAGGAGAACATTATTCTGATTGTTAAAATGAAAATAAAGCAGAATGGTAACTGGTTTATGGGCACTTTTTGGGGCTTTATTCTGCTGGTGTGGCAAAGGAGGAGATTCCAAAAGGTAGAGGTTGCCAGCTTGATTCTGAGAAATTACCATTTGTAATCAGAAACTTCCCCTGGAAAGTGTATTTCACCAATGTTTGTAGAGAATGCTTATTCAAGGACTTGGCTAGGGAGGAGGAGAGTAGAATGGGAGGTGATTGGGGCATAGTCCATGCTGGTAACTGAATAATACAGCAAAAAGAGAATCCATCTAATTTCTTTTCTTCTTCCCTTGTTCAGAGAGAAAGAAAAGGAATGTGGCACAATGGGCAAAGCTTTGGGCTGTTTAAAATTAATTCAGGCCAGCTCACATCATTTGGATGAGAGGGGAATCTCCTTCCAGTTGAGATGGAGGATTACTAAGTCTTAGTATGTTCCTTCCTTCTACAATTTCCAGACCTTTGGCCCTATCATTTAACTTAGTGACTGAACTTGAGGCTCCCTGAACATTGCTATTCACTTTGCTGCAGAACTTGTGGGATTCCCATGTGTTCTTCATATGTTCCTTGAGTGTGAGCTCCTTGAACATGGGGACTATCATATTTTTTTTTCTAGTTGTATCTCTAGTGTTTGATAGATAACAATTACTTAATAAATGCTCATTCATTCATTCATTCATTGTTCTTGACTCTTTGTAATTGCTTACTAAATACTTGAAGCCTGACTGAAAGTCTAGGTTTAAATCCAGGATGACCCACTTAGAAGCAAAGTAACCTTATGCAAATAAATTAATCTCTCTGAAACTGAACTTTCTAATCTGTAAATGGGGAATAGAATACCTTTCTTCCTCCCTCTCATCTACCCTCCCTCCTTCCCACCTCCCTCCTTCCCAGCTTTCCTCCTTCCCACCTTTTCTCCTTCCTTCCTCCCTCCTTTCTTCTCTCCCTCCCTTCTTCTCCCTCCCTCTTTTCCTCTTCCATCCCCTCTCTTCCTTTCTCTCTTCCTCCTTCCTCCCTCTCTCCCTAATTTTCTCCCTCCCTTTTTCCCTCCCTCCTTCTTTTCCTCCCTCCCTCCCTCCCTTTCTCCCTTTCTCCCTCCCTCCCTTTTTTCCTTTCTTCTTCCCTCCCTTCTTTCCTTCCTTCCTTCCTTCCCTTTTTCCTTCCTTCCTTCCTTCCTTCCTTCCTTCCTTCCTTCATCTTCTTTCTATTATTCTATCTCTGATGGGTACAGCAAAGTAAAACATTTATCCAAATTCAATGTATAGATTTTTTTAAACCTACATCATAACTTTTCTGATGCTGAATAAGATTTGATTTCTGACTGAAAACTGATACACATTAATTACATTCTTTCACATTACACCTCTAGTACCAAGTAAGATGTGAACTCAACTGGAAGGCTTTTTTTTTTTATTCATAGTTTCTCTTCCTTGTGAATTCTCTAATAGGTGTGAAAATCAGTTTAATGGACAAATTTAACTGGGGACATAGACCACAAAGAAGCTAACTGTGAAATGAGGTTGTTGAGGTACAACAACTTGTGAAGGGCCTTGAATACCAGGCTTAGGGAGTTGGAACTTTGGGTGGGAAGGAAAAGGAAGCAACTGAAAAGTTTTGAATAGAGGGTTAATCAAATATACTCAGAAGGCTAACTGAGCTGACAATCAAGTCAAAGGTTATCGGAATAGGGAAAAGACTAAATATGAAAGCCCGTTGGAAGGCAGTGTTTATAAAATTGTGTGATGATAAAGAGGGCATATAATAAATTAGAAATAAAGGAAATGGGAAAAGATTATGAAGGGATTAGCATCAGTAGGATTTGAGTTAGTAAACCATCCAAATGATGTGATAATTTTGGTAATTTCAATCAGTTAATCAACAAGAATTTGCTAAGACTGCTAAACATAAACACACACACACACACACACACATATATATATATACACACACACACACAAATATGTATATGGTATCACACATGCATACTATATAAGTTTGTGTGTGTGTATATAGTCATAGTGATACTTTGAAGTGTCACTATGCTTATGGTGGGGATTCTATTTATTCCTTTCTCTAGTCTCCTCAATTGGAATATAAACACACTGAATATTTGGGCTATATTTTTTTTTAATCTCTCAGAATCCAGTATGGTATATGACACATCACAGAAACCTAATGAATGCTTGCAGACTGTTGATAGATAAGCATTGTCGTTGAATAGGCTTTTGATGATAGGATTGAGCGGGATCTCTTTCATGGGGAAAGTATTTACTGAAAGAATTCTTTTCCAGTTTGTCAGTATTGTGAAAGTTGAATTCCCACTGAACTGATATTCATTGAGGAAGGAATTACATCTAGAACCTCCCCACAAATGTTCTTGCTTGGCTGATTTGTCCTATAAACTTCCATTTGTATAATTACTTTTTTTTGTTGACCTGAAAATTTATTAGTACAAATAAGAGAACTGGTTATTTATGAAATGTGTGTTTATTCATGATAAATGTTTGGCCTAAGATGAAATAGAAAATTCATTGACGAGGGGAAAAGGAGTATAAGGGAGTGGAAAAGAAATGCAGCATGGAAAACTGTGTACTAAGATAATTATTTTGTATTCTAGGTATTAATCCTTCACACTTATTCTCAACCACATATTTCAAACAATGACATTTAAAATTTTTTCTTGTCATTTTCACATTTAGACATATAAATACTTTCATTCTTTCAAATGTGTTAGGCACTTTTAAAAACATTTTCATCATTATAATAGTATTTGAATATTCAAAAATTAAATGAGGAATGTTATCACATGAATATATTCTAAGAGACCTTAGTGTTGATAATAGATTTTTGTTTACATTCAGTGACAAGTTAGATATTTTTCCCCCAGAGAGGTTTTTGTTGTCTATGTAACAAATATGTGTGTATTTTTCTGTATGTAGCACCAGGGCATCCTCACCAAGAACTCTTCCCATCCCCCTCACCCCCCAAGAAAAAATATTCAAAGTTCAAGACACTCTATTGATCTCAGCTAAAAACCAAGGCTTGTGTTCGGCTTATCTACAATGATGTGTATGCAAGTTTACTGGCCTTCTAATACTTTAAAAAGAGATGTGTTCAGGATGCTTTTTTTCCTATGATATACTTGAGTGCAGTATCTAGAAAACCTTTTCCTGCTAGGGAGAGCTTATTATTCTTTTCCTATAGAACAGATGGATAGGAATTTCCTTACTTAAGCTCTTATTTATCTAGGCAGAATCATTCAGGATAAGATTAAAGCCACCTTTGACCATCTTTCTTCTCTGTCTCCTTTCTTACTTAGCCTTAATCATGATTGGAAGTTGTTTCAACCTGAGATCTGTTAAAGACCTTCCCTTAAAAAGGTCAAGTTCTCCTGTAGCATCCAGAGATATCTCCAGTTGTCCTGATTTAAATCTTGCCACTGGACCCAATAACTCTGGAGGAGAAGTGAGGCTGGTAACCTTGCACACCCCTCCCTCACTTAAATTTAATTTACTTGCACATCATGGCATCACTTCCCTGATTTCATATTCATGTCAAAAAACATGTTACCAAATTCAAAATTCTGGTACCAAACTACAATCTAAAATGGAGTTTGAAAATTCTTTACAAATCTCTGATTTTGAACTTATGTCCTTAAAATCAGTTTTAGAAATTTTATCTTCCCAAGCCTTAAAAGAACTTTTGGAGTCTATTGATGAGAATTTTCTCATTTCTCATGTTCTCCCTTATTGGCACACAAAAATTTAGCTAGGGTAAAGGGCAGATAAAGAAGGTCTACAGGTCTTTGTTCCACATTTCCTTCCTTTTTTATATGTATCCCTGCCAGCAAAGAAATTGCTGGCTTTTATCTGTTCAAACTAAAACATTGCCGATCCTATTGCACAAATATATTTATATTCTATTGGTACAGCATACATGTGTGTAAGAGGCTAGGGTCAGCTAAGTGGTGAAGAGGATAAAGTGCTGAGCCTGGAGTCATGTAGACTCATCTTTCTGAGTTTAAATCTGGTTTCAAACTCACTGACTGTATGACCCTGGGCAAGTAATTTAACCCTGCTTACCTTCATTTTCTCATCTATAAAATTAGCTTGAGAAGGACACGGCAAACTGCTTCAGAATCTTTCCCAAGAAAATCCTAAATGGGGCCAAAAAAGTCAGACATGACTGAATGACAACAAAAATTTGTACAGATATATGTTTAAAAAGCATGAAAATGAAATGAAATGGAAATAAATTAAGCATTCAACTTTGTATCCACTTGACTAGCTAACTTAAGTTTTCTGAAACTTAGGGGGCACTGAATCTATTTTATATTCATCCTTGGCCTCTCTCATGTGGTCTTAATAAATGCTTGTTGAATTGAATTCAACTTTGCATTTCAGAGAACAGAAATAGTAACCGTGGATAGAAGCTGTAAAGAGGTAGCTTTTGGCTTGATGTAAGGAAAAATGTCTTAATAATCTTGGTTTTCCAAAAGCAGAATTTGCTGCTGCAGGAAGGAGTGGGTTTCTTCTCACTGGAGGTCTTCAGGCAGAGGGTGGTTCACCTACTTGTCAAAGATATTATAGAGCAGATTTCAGCTCAGGTTCACAATCGCAGAATTCAAAAATTGGAAGGGACTTCCAGCACCCTCTTAGGCCAACATACACATGAAAAGAATTTCTATTGTGACAATACCTGGTAAAAGGGGTCATTCAGCCTTCTCTTAAAGTAAAATACAAGGCAGGAGAACCCATCGTCTTTCAAGAACAATCTATTCGACTTTTGGACAGCTCCCAGTATTAAGAGGTTTTCCCCAGTATCAAGCCTAAATTTACCTCTTACTAACTTTCATACATTTTCTCCTAGTTCTGTCCTCTTGGGCCAAGCAGAATAATGTTAGTCTTTTGCTCATGTAACAGACTTTTAAATGCTTAAATTTAGCTATCATAAGCTTTCTTTTCCTCTTCCATTCTTCTCTTCTTCAGCTTATCTATCCCCCATTCTATCACCAAATAGATAACCTAGTACAGGTTCCAGATTTTCTGCATGTTCTGATAGCCTTTGATTTTGTGAATGGGTTTTTGTTGCTTCCTACACTGACATTTTTGTATTCTATCATAACCTTCAGAATCAGTCTCTACTGTGTATCTGGCAGCTATTTATTTTTATTTCAAGCCATAGAAAAAAGATTGAAATATGCCCTAGAATGATGTTATCTAGTAATAGTAAACATTTACACAATGCTTTAAGATTTCCGAAGAGCTCAAAATATCATCTCATTTGATCATCACAGCAAATGGGCACTATTATTATCCTCATTTTACAAATGAGTAAAGTGATTCTTACATCGGTTGTGGTTTGCCTGGGATCACACAGCTAGCAAGTGTATGAGGAAGGATGCAGACTCCAATTTTTCTGACTCCAAGTTTATTATGCTATCCACTGTGCTAACTAGCTGTCTATTATTTTCAATAAAGGTATTCAAGGTTTCTATAATTATTAATAAACTAACCTGAAGATTTTTCATCTTTCTATCTCTCTAAGTCCAACTAAAGTTATTATTTTCAAAAGTGTTAGTGCTTCTATATCAGTCTTTAATTCCATAACACTGCATTTTTCTGTTCTCCTCCTTCATTTGTGATCAAAATCTCTCTCTCTCTGTTTCTATCTCTATCTCTGCCTCTGTCTCTCTGTATCTTTGTATCTCTTTCTCTCTCTCTCCCTCTTCTTTTCCTCTCCTTTCTGACTCTATCCTGTTTCTCTTCTCATTACTATATCCCTCTCTTTTCTCTCTGTTTCTGTTTGTCCATCACCCCTCCCCTTACTATAAATGCCATAAATGTGACAATTGCTTGAAGATCTAGCTTTGAGGCTCCTCTTTCTTATAAGTTCTACTATGTAGGCAATTACATCCAATCCCAATATCACTTCCATGAACATGTCTAACAAATCTTTACTTTTAACCTTAACTTAACTATTCAACTCTAGTTCTTTTTGAGATTTCCACCTAGATGTTCTACTAGGATCTCAAACTCAACCTATCTATAATTGAGTTCATCATTTTAGCCCTCCAAATCCATTCTTCTTGACTTCATCATTTTTAAAATTTATTTGCACTTTTGCCATTCTCACAGTTAATAATTGAACTTAAGAGTTTTTCAATGGATTTTAGTCCTTAGATGAAATGATCCATTTTATTTCTCAGTAGATTAAATTGGTTTGGAATTCCAAAATGGCTTGAAAAGCAGCATGTTATAGTGGAAAGAATGCTGTGCTTGTTTCTCCATTCTTCCTGATTGACCTCACATGGTACTCAAATTTTCACTCAAGTACACTGTAAACATAACTTAGTAGTAGAAGATGAGGTTACAGAAGGGCAAGTGGCTTCGTAGAGTTTTTTAACCTTTTTGTGTGTTATAAATCTCTCTAGAAGTTTGATTATACTTATAGACTCCTCACAATAATGATTTTAAATGCACAACATATAAAATACCTAGGATTTCAAAGAAAACCAAAGATAAATGAAAATAATCATTTTTTAAATCAAGTTCATAGACCCTCTGAAATCTATCCATGAGTTTCTCACATGGACCCTACATTTACAACTCCTTTGTGAAAAAGGTTTTAGAGATTTTATTAAGTAATTGTATTACTATCTACTATTGCTTTTAATTTAGAAACAAATTATCAAAATATTACACAATGCTGTAACTAAAATGGGATTACCAAGGTTTGGAAGAGGGCTAATACTTATGTGCTAACAGTATCCCAAAACACCTTCAGCAGACTAGAAACAACTGAATTTAATATTTGGTTAGCAAGAATTATAATTTAATGTAAGGAGTTATCAGATAATACACTTTTCTTCATCCCCCACCTCAGTTAAGATACTATTAATGACCTGCTCCCAGATCTGTATCACTTATTATTCTCTCTGTTCAGTGCCTTGAGGGTTTTGGGTCTATCCCCTCTTCCAGTTCGAGCACCTAGGGGGTCCTTGAATTTGTTCTTAGCAAAGTTGATTTGAGGACATTTTTTACAATTTGCCCCAAATGTAAGAACTAGTAGTTATTGTTCTGACATAACCTAAATCAGAAGTGTTAAACTCATACCCCATAGGTCACATCTTATGAGTGTGGCCTGAGTCAGATTAAAATATAATTGGGAAATCTTTAAAAAATATATGAATAAAAATAAAACATAGATAATGTTAATTTGAGGCTTCCTGAATCGATATGTGGCCAGAAAGATCCATTTTATTTGAGTTTTATATCCCTGAACTAAACCAAGAATTTTTAATAGATTTCATGGAGTAAATGAACTTGTGTGGGAAAATATATATATATTCTTATTTTGATAGAATTGCCTTTTTTGTAATCTTATGTATTTTACTTTATGCATTTAAAATCATTCTGATAAAGATGCTAAAGGCTTCACCAAAATTCCAAAGAGATCCATTACACATGCAAAAAAAGATTAAGAACCACTGATCTAGACAGTATTTGGAAGGAATTATTGATTCTTTGTTTCAATTTGACTTTATCTTATCCTTCAAGTTCCATTGCATTTCTAATAACAAGATGCAAATAAAGTTATATTAAGAGGCAATCGAACATAGTAGCTAGAGTGCTGGGCTTGGAATCATTAAGACTTGAATTTTGTCCCACCTCTGACACTTCCAACTATGTGACTCAGAGACAATCAACCTTAATGAGTCTCCTACCACTCTTTAAAATTTATTATAAGTGGGTTGTGTTTTGCACTGGTGGAGAAAACTTCCTATATTGATGAAATCAAATGTCCTTCACATATTTGTGCAAGGATATATTAATAATATAAGGATATATTGGTAAGAACACAACAAAAATTGAGACAGAACCTGTGAATTAAGGCATAAGAAAAACATGCATGGTCTTTTTGAACAGATTTGTCCATAAGTGTTTAGACAACTGTCATTTCTTCACAATTTTATATTCATCATACATAGATACATGCACACACACACTATATATATATAACACACACACGCACACACACACATACACACGGAATTTGGGAGGAAAAATAGTAAAACCTTGGTTACTAGAAACCATCTAATCAGAAATCACAATTAATCAGAAGTTTTCTGTACCTGACATGGAGGGGAAAAGGGGCATATCATTAAAAATAAATTTCTTTACTTTATTGCTTATGGAAGATCTGGGATACATTTGGTTTAGATCCTTTCTATCCTGACACAGATTGCTATCCCCTGTGCCTAAATAAATGAGTTTTGTGAGTCATTGACTGAAAAAAAAATTCTTCCTCCTTTACTCAAATTGGAGAATATGCTTTCTGATCTTATTGTATGCTGCATTTAATTGTCATTTTAAAAAGATTAAATTTAAAAGAAATTCCTGCACTATTGAGAAGCAGAATGCTAGATTAGAAAAACCCTTAATGGATCTAGAACTCAGGACAGATCTGTTTTCAAGTTCTGCCTCTGACATCGTGGTTATATGACCATGAGCAAGCACTTAATCCTTAAACCTCAATTTTCTCATCTTTAAAATGGTGGTGATGCCTGTGATAGCTAGCTTCTTAGAGATCTTAAAGGCTCTGTATGTAAATATAAACCATTATTATTAACACTTTGGATCACATGTGATTCTTTCCATGTCTGTGATTCTGTTGATCTTAAGAACACAGCCTTATGAATCGGATCATTAATATAGGAATCAGTTTCCCCATTTTATAGCTGAAAAAAAATGAGGTTCATAGAGTTTATGGGCTGTCCCATAAACTTGAAAATCATTAAAACTTGAGTTCTCTCCCACCTCTGTCATTTCCAACTATGTGACTCTGAAATAATTGTCCTTAATGAATCTTTTCACTTCTTAGAATTTATCATAATTGGGTTGTGATTTGCCCGGCTGGAGAAAATTTCCTACATTAATGTAATCAAATGTCCTTCACATATTTGTTAGTGTTAGTGATGAAATTTGAACTCAGATCTTACCTCTACTTCCGCAGAAGGGTCTAAATCTAAAATACTATTAAAAAATTAGGAATCCATTGCAAGGCTTAGAATCAGAGGATCTGGGTTCAAATTGTTACTATATGTGGAAACTTGAAAAAGTTACTCAGTTTTTCTGGTTCTTAGTTCCTCATATGTTAATTAAAGAGGCTGGAATTGACATCTTCTAAGGAGTTTTCTATTTCAACATCTGTTGTGACCTTCTAGAGATGTCATCTATTTTCATTAAAACAAATAGAAGGTAAGAGAAGCCAATCAGTGTTGATGAACCCTTATTATGTTTGCTTAAAGGTTTTTGTCTTCTTGAATTGAAGTAGGAAGAGCAGTCTTACTTTTACCTTTTGAACTTCTGTTGGTTTGTCACAATCCAAGTATTATTTAATTTTTTTATTTGTTATTTAATACTGAGTAATTCCCTTAAGACCTCTTTAAAACATCTAATGTTCCCTTTGGCACTGAAATCCACTTACCTTAACTGACTTCTGTTAGATTTCAACCTGATTCTCAGAGTCACAATAGTAATATTCATTTCAGTGTCCCCAACGGCTCTTAGTATTCATCAAATATTTGATTTACATTTTCTAATAAGGCACATAGAATGCAAGAACATGAAACCTCAACTCTGCCATGATTCTTACTACTGTCTCCTTCATTAACATGGCAAGTTATTTCTCTAAAATAATTAAAATCTGTAATTGAATACACTAGAATAATTTTGGGAAATTAGTTTAATTATTCTGGTACTTCTACTTGGAAAGATTGCATTATTTATTATAACTAAATGGATAAATGTAACCCTTTTTCTTGCCTTTTCTTTTCATATTTACTTTCTGAGATGTTTACTTTGCATATTTGGATATTTTAAAGAAAGGAATAACAGATATTGATTCATGGATCTCAAGGACTAAGGATGATTTGGATAACCTAAAGTGTGATGATTGAACCAATTATGGATTTGCCTATAGAAGGCAATTCATATGATATCTTGTCTACATTTGGTCCTGGGGATTACTATGCTTACTTCAGGAAGTAATTAATAGTCTATAGAGTATCCAGAAGAAGGCAATTTTGCAAAGAGCCTTTAATCCATGCTATATGAGATCAATTAAAGGAACAAATGGTGTTTGACATAGAAAAGATTCAGAAGGTCATGACAAGTGTCTTTGGACATTTTATAGGGCTATCATATGGAAGAAATATATGCCTTTTTCTCCTCAGTCCTGATTATTGTTTGTCCCTGTACTTAGTTCTTGAAGAAGGAAACTGATGCCATCACAAGGGTGCTAGCTTAGTTTGCCTGTGAAATGTCTATGAGTAGGATAGAGCTGCCCAAAGTTGTCAGCTTCACTCTCTTCTCAGGGTCACAGAAATCTGTCTTACAGAGGTCAAGATGACTGGTGATACCTTGGGATGAAGTGGATGACTTTGGCCTTTCTAAAGTAATGTCTTTCCCAAGTCTCAGTTTGTCTGAATCCCGGAGAAAGGAACCAAAAACAGTGGATGGCCAACGAGGCCAGTTTAAGTTTTAAGTATTCAAAAGGAGAATGATCTGCTTTGGAAAATTGTGGGTTTTCTACCCTTGGAGATCTTTGGTATCCATTGGCTTTCTAGTTTCTATTTAATGATGACTGAATTGAATTGATGATGATTAATAATAGCTAACATTTATATAATACCATGAATTAGGCATTATATTAAATATTTATTATCTCATTTATAAAAATATCTGGGAGATAAGTGCTATTATTAGCCCCATTCTACAGATAAGAAAACTGAGTTAAACAGATTTCAAATTACTTATTCAGGGTTACATAGTTAGTATGTGTCTGAGGGTAGATTTGAACTCAGATCTTCCTGATTCCAGACCAGGTCACCTCTAGATTTTTATTCCCTTCCTTATATTTTATGACAGCAGGAGGACACTTGTCAACTTGCTGTTACCCAAATATGACACTCTGATTCCAGACCTTTTCACTGACTATCCATACCAGCAATGATATCTCTCCTCATTCCTATCAGCTATCTTATCTTCCTTCAAGGCTCAACCCAAGTACTGTCTTCTGCAGGAGACCTTACTCCCTCCCCAGTTCTGTACTGCCTACTGAGATTACCTTATATTTGCATTGCATCTGTATTATTGTGGGCAGGTAAGTGGTGCAGTGGAGAGAACTTGAATCATGAAGATGTGTCTTCCTGAATTCAAATCCAACTCAAGCACTTACTAGCTGAGTGACTCTGGACCAAGTCTTGTCTCAGTTTCTTCATCTATAAAATGATCTGGAGAAGGACATGGCAAACACTCCAGTATTTCTGTCAAGAAAACCCCACAAAAAGTCAAATAACTGAATAACTGTTACAACAAAATCTGATTTGGATGCACAGTGATTTGCATGTATTTTCTCCATTAGAATAAAAGGTACTAGAGAGCAGGGACTGGGTTTTTGTCTTTCTTTGTATTCCCCATGCTCAGCACTGTGCCTGGTATTTAATATAAGCTCAACAAGTGATTATTGATAGCAATATGGCAAAAAGGGGTTCTTTCTTGAGAAAAGGTTGCTCTAGATGGCCTCTGAAATCCCTTTCAGCTGTAAAATTTTGATTCTGTAATTCTATGACCTTATCCTGTCTTCTCCAAAATTTATTAATGAATTTCATACTTGGAGTAAGAACCATTAAAAATAAAAACTTATAGAGATGGTCATCTGAGATAAGGATCTCTCTATTAACAGGTAACTTTCCATTACGCCAGTGACCTAGAATTGGAGAATTGCTAAGTATTTTTTAGTTCTCCATGCAGGAAAGAGGAGCAGGTCATGACCAGCGTTTGCTAATATAGCAGAACACTGTAGGAGCTGCCTTATGAAAATAGGAAACAAAACAAAGCACTCTGAAACTGAGATTTAATTCCCTTTGGTTATATTCACATGACTAGCCGAGCACTTCTACTGTGGGATGTTGAAAGCAAGCATCTTTATTAAAAACATCTCCGTTCAACTTTATGAGATGAAAGCCATCCAACACGGTGTGGGTGATTACAGTGACTTGGTTTTCAGAAACACATATTTATGAGAAATAGCCTGAGACTCAGCAGAAATTACCCACTTAATATTTGAGGAGGTTGGGGGTTCACCCCGCCAGCAGTAGACAGGATGAGGTGGTTGGATCATAAGTCACAAGCTGCCTTGGATTTAATAATGCTAGGCTTTGCCTGGGACCTACTCAAATAATTCAACTGACAACACAGAAATGAATAAAAAATACTTTTAACAATTTAAAGAAGAAATAAATTAAACCTAATAGAAAAGGGCAAATGTTCACCATTAAAATTTACTTTTGTGAACTCTCTCAAGTTCAGGCAAAAATATCTATAATAAAGACATTTTTTAAAAAAAAATCAGTTTTATTATCAGTCATTTGCTAGATCATAAAGGACAATTCTGATCAAATATCTTTTTTCTTTTTAACTATAGGTTGCATAGGAGATGAATGAATTAAAACACTACCTATATCTCAAATTTATATCAGATGGGGGGTGATATATTACTCTACTGGCTCTGATTCCCAAATTTCCTCACTTATTTTTATATTTTTGTTTTGAGATTTCCAAATTCAGTGGCTTTCTACAAACCTGGAAATACTACATTTTTCAACTAAAATGATCCTTTATTTAGAAACAGCTAAAGTGACTCAGTGGATAGAATATTGGATTTGAATTCAGAAAGTTCAAATTGGTCCTCGTGTCCTTATTAGCTTTATGGCGCTGGATGTCACTTAATCTTTCTTAGCCTCAGTTTTGTCATCTGTAAAATGAGTATTATAATATTACCTACCTCATACTGTTGTGAAGTTTAATTGAGATACCTTGGAAACTGCTTAGCAAATTTCAAGACAATATGTCAAAGCTGGCTATTATTAATAACCCATGAGATTCCCCTCACTACTGGAAAGGTATTTGGCATAAGGAAATCAGATTTCTGTTATCTACTACTCTGCTGCTTCTTGTTCTCATGGAGAAATAAAATGGAGTCATATAAAAGAAAACACAAAGACATTGAATGTTCATTGGATTTGATCAGTGGGCAAAGAGGACAGACCATAGCCTTTAGAGAAGTTTTGTGGATAAAACAGTATGGTGAAATGTGTAGAGAACTGTCTGTGAATAAAGGTCTGTGTTCTAGACCTCTATTATCCACTGGCTGTGTAACGCCTGACAAGTCCCTTAATCACTCAGGATCCTCAAGGTTATCAAGTGCAAAGAGAGTATTAATTTGAGAGAATACAAAGACAGTAATAATTAATTTTGGGGAAATTGCTCTCTGGGAGCTCCCTCCACTCCAGAATCATAAGTCCTGTCCTCTTCCCAATAAAATAAAATAAAATAAAATTTTGATTGGAGTATTGAACACCCAGATGAGAAACTCCCTCAACCAAAGCAGATAAATGGTTAGTCTGCACCCTTTACTCCATGCCTTGAAATGCATTTTTTCTCTGCTTCTGCTGCTTAAAAAAAATTTTTTAGGCCAAGGTTAGGTTCTGTTTCCTCAAGAAAGCTTTCCTGAGTTTTCTAGTTGTTAGTACTAGCTGTCTACACAAATAAGTTATAAGGTCTCCTCTGCTAAAATGCAGTAAATGACAATAAAGAATAGGCACTTAATTTTTTTTCTTGTTTTTATAATCCCTTGTATTTAACATAGTACTTTATAGAGTGTAGCTGTCTAATAAATATTTGTTGAATTGAATTATATGTAACATTGAAGACTTGTATGAACTGATACAGAGGGAAGAAAGTAAAACCAGGAAAACAATTTATATATCCACAATGTTGAAAGGATAATCAACTCTGGAGGATTTAGGAACTTTGAGCAAAATAATGACCAATCCCAATCCTCATGCTATCTATCTCCAGCAAATTTGATGCATTATTTATTTTTCTTTTTTCTAAAAAAAAGTTGGACATAGCTAATGCAGGAACTTGTTTTGTATGCTAGAAATATTTGTAATGGGCTTTGTTATTCTTGCCTTCTCAATAGGCAAGGGAAGAAGATATAGAGAATTTAGAACTGAAAAAAAATTGAATTAAAAAAATAGGACACATTTTTTATACTTTTGAGTAGCCTGTAATGATATAAGTGGGATATAGTGGTTGGTCAAAAGGTGATTATCCCTAGAAAGAAAGTTATTCTAGGACTTCAAGTCCTTGGGATTCACAAGATATAGACAGTGAATCTTAGCTAGATCAGATAGCATAAGTTAGTTAAATAATTAGAGCACCAGCTTTTGTATAATTTTTTGCTTCAAAGAGTTGGAATAAATAGAAGTTGGAAAGTACTCAGAAGCTGTAGAGACAGTGAAAGCAAAAACAATGTTGAAAGATTAATGATAGTCAAATTTAGTGAGAAAAGGTATCAGTATGTGCCTTAGAGAGTATTTTCTTGAACTCTTTTTCTATGGATTTCTTTTGAAGTACTTTTTTCCCTCAATAGTATTTTATTTTCCCAAATACATGCAAAGATTATTTTCAACATTCATTTTTGTAAGATTTTGAATTCCAGATTTTTCTCCCTCCTTCTCTGACCTTTTTCCTTCCCAAGACAGGAACCAATCTGATATAGTTAAATATGTGCTATCCTTTCATTGTTTTGAAGTATTTAGTTCCTCTTTTTTTATGACTTCCATTTATGACCTTTACCTTAAATTTAAATAGCAATTAATTTTCCTTTATAAATAATTAAACTTTTATATGCTAGATATTGTTTACTTCTATTGTCTCTTCCATTTTGAGGAGGTTCATTTGCCTGTATATTTGTGTATTTTCCTTTTATAGGGTTATTATTTAATGTTTACAGTGATCTGGTTTCTCTTATTTTTCACTTTGAATAATATGCCTTTTTATATTCCCTTTTATTCCTTATAATTTTCAATCTTTAATGCTTTTGAATTGTGTCATATTGAGCTTGTTTTTTAATTTTATTCCCAACCATTGATCTTGGCTTGACTACTTTTATTGTGATTTTCCCTCTATTGATGTTTAAATTTTTTTCTGTCCTTTTGTACTATTATACTATTGTTCCTTCATTTCTTCCCTTAGCCTTTTTTCTTTATTCAAATAGAGTGTTCCAATATTACTTTATATTAATTAGCTAACTGTTTTATCTTTTGGCACTGCATCTCTTTTGAGATTTGCTCATTTGAGAGTTGTGATAGTTCCCTAGAATTCAGGATTTCTTTACTTTCTAAAAGGGTCATTCTATTAGATTTTGAATTCAAAGACAAGTTATTAAATGATTAAGGCAGTGGGGGATATCACATTCTCAAGGTGATAATAATATCCAGATTTTGGGGGGCTTCTTCCCTCCCACTTAATATTTCATTTTTTTCAATTACAAGTAAAGGTAGTTTTCAATATTTACTTTTATATGATTTGAGTTCCATTTTTTTCCTCCATCCCTCCCTCTCATCCTCAGGTTGGTAAGCAATCTGACATAGGTTACCAATGTATAATCATATTTAATATATTTTCACATTATCATGTTATAAAAGAAGAATCAGAAGAAAAAGGGAAAATCAAAAGAAAGAAAAAACAAAAAAAGAGTAAAATAGTGTGTTTTGATCTGCATTCATATTCCATGCCTTTTCTCTGGATATGAATAACATTTTCTAACATGAAGCTTTTGGAATTGTCTTGAATCATTATATTGATGAGAAATGCTAAGTCTATCATAGCTGATCATGGCACAATGCTGCTGTTACTATGCAATGTTTTCTTGGTTCTGTTCACTTCGATCAGCTCATCCACCTGCTCATTGTTTCTTAGACACCAATAATATTCCATTATATTCATTTACCACAATTAGTCTAGTAGATTATTATCATCATTGACTACTGTGTCTTGTATCTTTAAACTGTTTTACTGATATACTCTTATTTCTTAGCTGGTACCAAATAGCCTTGATGAATACAGTTTTTTTAAAATATAGTTTTAGATCTGGGAATAGTTACCCACCTTCTTTTACCGTTTTTTCATTACTTCCCTAGATAGTCATGATTTTTTGTTCTTCCAAATGAAAATTTTTTTTTCCTATCTCTATAAAGTCATTTTTTGGTGTTTCAATTTATATAGCACTGAAAAAGTAAATTAATTTAGCTAGAATGTTCATTTTTATTGTATTAGCATGGTCTCATTAGCAAATGGTATTTTTCTAGTTATTTAAAAATGACTTTATTTGTGTGAAAAAATTATAATTGTATTCATATAATTCCTTGACGGACAGACTCCCAATTTTTTAATATATCCTATAATTATTTTAAATGGAATTTCTCTTTCTATCTTTTGCTGCTAGGCTTTGTTCATATTATATAGAAATGCTCGTGATATGTGGATTTATTGTATATCCTGCAACTTTGCTAAAGTTATTATTTCATGTAATTTTTTAGTTGATTCTCTAGGATTCTCTAAATATGTCATCATAATTTTCTTTCTCTGTTTTAGCTCTTCATGTTAGGTATCCACACCATATTTGTGTAATAAAAAGAATTTTGTAGGATTCCTTCGCCTATTTTTCCAAATAGTTTAAATTGTATTGACATCAATTGTTTTTAAATGTTTGATAGAATTCACTTGTAACTCCATCTGACCCAGGAAATTTTTTCTTAAGGAATTCATTGATGTCTTGTTCAATTTCTTTTTCTAAAATGGTGTTACTTAAATATTTTATTTTCCCTTCTGTTAATTTGGGCAATTTATATTTCTGTACACATTCATCCATTTCAAATAGATTGTCAGATTTGTTGGCACACAGCTGGACAAAATCATTCCTGTACATAGTTTTATTTTCCTCTTCATTGATGAGATAAGTTCACACTTTCATTTTTGAGTCTGGAAATTTGATTTTCATCTTTCTTTTTTAAAATAAAATTAACCAAAGGTCTATTTATTTTAGTTTTTTCCCATAAAATCAACTCTTAGTTTTATTTATTAGTTCAATAGTTTTTTTACTTTCAATTTTATTAATTTGTCCTTTGATTTTTCAGAATTTTTAATTTAGTATTTAATTGGGCATTTTTAATTTGTTTTTTATACTTTTTAATATGTTTTTATAGGTTTTTAAATTGCATGTTCAATTCAACGATCTCTTCTTTCTCTATTCTTTTCATGTAAGTATTTAAAGATATAATATTTCCCTTAAAAATTTCTTTGTCTCCATCACAAAAATTTTGGTATGTTGTCTCATTGTTATTGTCTTTGATGAAATTGATTGTTTCTATGATTCATTGTTTAATTCACTCATTTTTAGAATTTGATTAATTAGTAGTTTACAATTACATTTTGCTCTATCTTTCCAAGGCCCTTTATTACATGTAATTTTTGTTGCATCATTATCTTAACATTTCGGCCTTTCTGCTTTTGATTGTGACATTTTAATGCCTTATCACATGGTCAGTTTTTGTATAGGTGTCATGGAGTGCTGAGAAAAAGGTATATTTCTTTCTATCCTCAGGCAAGTTTCTCAAGAGATCTATCAAACTAAATTTTCAGAAATTCTATTCACCTCCTTAACTTCTTCCTAATTCATTTTGTGGTTAGATTTATCTAGTTCTGAGAGGAAGCATAAGTTTGCTGACTATTTCTTCCTGTAACTCACTTAATATCTCTTCTAAGAGTTTAAATGCTATACTACTTGGTACATATGTGTTTAGTATTCATATTACTTCTATTGTATATAATCTTTAGGAAGATGTAGTTTCCTTCCTTCTTTATCTCTTGTAATTAGATCTATTTTTGCTTTTGCTTTGTCTGAGATCAGGATTTCTCCCCCTGCTTTTTTTTTTTTTAATTTCAGCAAAAGCATAATATGTTCTACTCCAGACTTTTACCTTTATTTTATGTGTATCTCTTTGCTTCAATTGTATTTCTTATAAGCATTACATTGTAGGAGTCTTTTCTTTTTGATCTATTCTTCCTAGTTGCTTCTGTTTTTGGGGAGAGTTCATTTGGTTCACATCTATAATTATACTTATCAACTCTGTATGTCCCTCCATTTCTTCCATTTTTGCTTTTTTTCTTCCTTTTCACTCAATCCCTTCTCACTAGTGTTTTACTTCTGACCACTGCCTCCCTTAATTTACCCTTCCTTATATCACTCTATGCCCTTTTCTTTTTCCTTTCCTCTACAACTTCTTTCATATCTTCTATCCAAACTCTCCCTTTTCTTTATGCTTTCCTCTCCTATATGGTAAGATACATTTCTATACCCCCTTAAGTGTGTTCTGTTATTCCCTTTTTGAGACAAATCCAATGGGATTTAAATTTAAAATAATGCTCATCTTCCTTCCTTCTTCCCCTCTACTGTAATGAGCCTTTATATCTCTTCATGTGATGTAATTTGCCCTATTTTGCCTCTCCCTTCCTCTTCTCCCAATACAGTCCTTTTCCAACATCTTTATTTCTTTGTTATAGCATCATATCAAAATCATCTTTTACCCATGCCTTCTACCTATGTATACCCCTTTTAACCTAACCTATATATATAACTGATATAGTTATAATTTTCTAAAGTTATAAGTATCACCTTCCTGTTTGGGATGTAAACAGTTTAATCTTTAAATAATTTTTTTTCTTTCTTTCCTGTTTACCTTTTTATGTTTCTCTTGAGTCTTGTTTTTTCTGTTTTTTTTTTTCTATTCAGTTCTGCTCTTTTATCAGAAATGATTGAAAATTCCCTATTTCATTGAATTATCCATCTTTTCTCCTGAAAGATAATGCTCAGTTTTGCCAGGCAGTTGATTCTTTATTGTAGGCCAAACTCCTTTGATTTCCAAAATATCATATTCCAGGTCTTCTGATCCTTTAATGTGGAAGCCCCTAGATCCTCGGTAATCCTAATTGTAGTTTCTCAATATTTGAATTCTTTCTGGCTGCTTGCAATATTTTCTCCTTGATCTGATAATTCTGGAATTTAGCTACAATATTCCTTGTGGTGACTTATGGATTCTATCAATGACTATTTTATCCTCTGGTTCTAGCATTTCAGAGCAATATTCTGTGATATTTTTTGAAAAATGCTGTCAAGACTCCCTCTCTCTCTCTCTCTTTTAAACATGACTTTCAGGTCATCCTTTTGTTCCAATTTTTCCCCTCATTCCCCCCACCCCTTCCTACAGATGGCAGGTTGAACAATACATATTAAATATTTTGAAATATAAGTTAAATTATATATATATACACACATATACATATTCAAACAGTTATTTTGCTGTACAAAAAGAATTAGATTTTGAATATATATATATATATATTATATATATATATATACACACAAACACACACACACACATATTCAAACAGTTATTTTGTTGTACAAAAAGAATTGGATTTTGAAATAGTGTACAATTAGCCTGTGAAGGAAATAAAAAATGCAGGTGGACAAAAATAGAAGGATTGGGAATTCTATGTGGTGGTTCATACCACATCCCCTCCAACATTCCACGTTATCTTTCCCTGTCACTCTAGACAATCTGACAGGTGTGTAGTGGTATCTCAAAGTTGTCTTAATTTGCATTTCTCTGATTAATAATGACTTGAAGCATATTTTCATATGGCTAGAAATAGTTTCAATTTCTTCATCTGAGAATTGTCTGTTCATATCCTTTTTTCCATTTATCAATTGGAGAATGGCTTGAATTCTTATAAATTAGAGTCAATTGTCTATATATTTTGGAAATGAGGCCTTTATCAGATCCTTTGACTGTAAAAATGTTTTCCCAGTTTATTGTTTCCCTTCTAATCTTGTCTGCATTAGTTTTATTTGTACAGAAACTTTTCAATTTGATATAATCAAAATTTTGTATTTTGTGATCAATAATGATATCTAGTTCTTCTTTGGTTATAAATTCCTTCCTCTTCCACAGGTCTTACTATCCTATGTTCTTCTAATTTATTTATAATCTCATTCTTTATGCCTAGATCATGAACCCATTTTGACCTTATCTTGGTGTATGGTGTTAAGTATGGGTCAATGCCTAGTTTCTGCCATACTAATTTCCAATTTTCTCAGAAATTTTTGTCAAACAGTGAGTTCTTATCCCAAAACCTGGGGTCTTTGGGTTTGTCAAACACTAGATTATTAAAGTTATTGACTGTTTTGTCCTTTGAACCTAACCTATTCCACTGATCAACCAAATGGTTTTGGTAACCACTGCTCTATAATATAATTTTAGATGTGGTACAGCTAGGCCACCTTCATTTGATTTTTTTTTTATATCATTAATTCCCTTGAAATTCTTGACCTTTTGTTTTTCCATATGAACTTTGTTATTATTTTTTCTAGATCATTAAAATAGTTTTTTGGGAGTCTGATCGGTATAGCACTAAATAAGTAGATTAGTTTAGATAGTATTGTCATCCTTATTATATTTGCTCACCCTATCCAAGAGCATTTAATCTTTTTCCAATTGGTTAGATCTGACTTTAATTGTGTGGAAAGTATTTTGTAGTTTTGCTCATATAGTTTCTGATTTTCCTTTGGCAGATAGATTCCTAAATATTTCATACTATGAGTAGTTACTTTAAATGAAATTTCTCTTTGTAACTCTAACTGTTGGATTTTATTAGTGATATATAAAAATGCTGATGACTTATATAGGTTTATTTTGTAACCTGCAACTTTGCTAAAGGGGTGTGCATTATTTCTAATAGCTTTTTAGTAGAGTCTCTGGGGTTCCCTAAGTATACCATCATATCATCAACAAAGAGTGATAATTTGGTTTCCTCATTACCTACTCTAATTCTTTTAATTTCTTTCTCAACTCTTATTGCCAAAGCTAACATTTCTAATACGATATTGAATAGTAATGGTGATAGTGGGCAACTTTGTTTCACTCCTGATCTTACTAGGAATAGTTCCAGTTTATCCCCATTACATACGATGCTTACTGATGGTTTTAAAAATATGATACTGATTATTTTAAGAAAAAGTCCATTTATTCCTATACTCTCAAGTGTTTTTAATAGGAATGGATGTTGGATTTTATCAAATGCTTTTTCTGCATCTATTGAGATGATCATATGGTTTTTGTTAATTTGGTTATTAATATGGTCAATTATACTAATAGTTTTCCAGTAATGAACCAGCCCTACATTCCTGGTATAAATCTTATTTGATCATGGTGTATTATCCTAGGGATGATTTTCTGTAGTCTTTTTGCTACTTATGTAAGATTTTAGCATCAATATTCATTAGGGAGATTGGTCTATAATTTTTTTTTCTCTGTTTTCAACCTACCTGATTTAGGTATCAGTACTATGTCTGTGTCATAAAAGGAATTTGGTAGGACTCCTTCATTCCCTATTTTTTCAAACAGTTTATAAAGCATTGGGGCTAATTGTACTTTAAATGTTTGGTAGAATTCACATGTAAATCCATCTGGTCCTGGGGATTTTTTCTTAGAGAGTTGATTAATAACTTGTTCTATTTCTTTTTTTGAAATGGGACTGTTTAAGCAATTTACTTCCTCCTCTGTTAATCTGGGAAGCCTATATTTTTGGAGGTAGTCATCCATTTCACTTAGGTTATCAAATTGTTTGGCATAATGTTAGGTAAAGTTGCTTAAATTTCCTCTTCACTGGTGGAAAGTTCTACCTTTTCATTTTTAAGACTAACAATTTGATTTTCCTCTTTCCTTTTTCTAATCAGATTTACCAAATGTTTATCTATTTTATTGGTTTTTTCATAAAACTAACTCTTAGTTTTATTTATTAATTCAATAGTTTTTTTTTTACTTTCAATATTATTAATTTCTCCTTTTAATTTTAGAATTTCAAGTTTAGTATTTGATGGGGGTTTTTAATTTTTTTTTCTAGCTTTTTAAGTTGCAAGCCCAATTTATTGATCTTCTCTTTCTCTATTTTATTCAAGTAAGCCTCTAAAGATGTAAAATTTCCCCTTAATACTGCTTTGGCTGCATCCCAAAAATTTTGGTATATTGTCTCATCATTGTCATTATCTTGAGTGAAATTATTGTGTCTATAATTTGCTATTTCACCCAATCATTCTTTAAGATGAGATTATTTAGTTTCCAATTACTTTTTGGTCTATTTATCCCTAAGTTTTTGTTGAATATAGTTTTTATTGCATTGTGATCTGAAAAGAAAGAATTTACTATTTCTGCCTTCCTGCATTTAATTTTGAGGTCTTTATGTCCTAATATATGGCCAAGTTTTGTATAGGTTCCATGAACTGCTGAGAAGAAAGTATACTCTTTTTTGTCACCATTCAGTTTTCTCCAAAGAGCTATCATACCTAATTTTTCTAATATTCTATTTACCTCTTTAATTTCTTTCTTATTTATTTTATGATTTGATTTATCTAATTCTGAGAGTGCAAGGTTGAGATCTCCAACTATTATAGTTTTGCTGTCTATTTCTTCTTGCAACTCTCTTAACTTCTCCTTTAGGAAGTTAGATGCTATACCACTTGGTGCATATATGTTTTGTATTGATATTGCTTCATTTTCTATGCTTCCCTTTAGCAAGATATAGTTTACTTCCTTATCTCTTTTAATTAAATCAATTTTTGCGTTTGCTTGATCTGAGATAAGGATGGCTACCTTTGACTTCATCTGAAGCATAATAGATTCTGCTCCAGCCTTTTATCTTTACTCTGTATGTATCTCCCTGCTTTAAATGTGTTTCCTGTAAACAACATATTGTAGATTTCTGACTTTTGATATAGTCTGCTATCTGCCTCTGCTTTATGGGAGAGTTTCTCTGTAAAACAAATGTCAATTATTTTTTCTTTGAGCCAACTCTGATGAGAATAAGATTCATACAATATTCCTCTCCCTCTTTAAGTTCCCTCAGATATGACAGGTTTCCTTTGCCTTTTTGTGGGATATAGTTTCCTCTTTTTATCTCCACTTTTCCCTTTTTCTGACAACTATCCACTTTTCACTTCTACTTCCCTTTTTATGTTATATCAGTAAAATCAAATTATGCATGTGGTCTTTATGTATATCCACAACAGAAATACAGTTCTCAAGAGTTCCTTTTATGTTTTTCTGCTTCTCTTGAGTCCTATGGTTGGAAATCAAATTTTTGTTTAGATCTGTTTTTTTCTTTAGAAACAAATGGAATTTATATGTTTCATTAAATGTCCATCTTCCATGGAAGAAAATGCTCAGCTTAGCTGGATAGTTTATTCTTGGCTGCATTCCAAGTTCTTTTGCCTTTCAAAATATCAGATTCCAAGCCCTTCGATCCTTTAATATGGAGACATCCAGATCTTGAGTGATCCTTATTGTGGCACCTCAGTATTTGAATTTTTTTTCCCTGGCTGCTTGTAATATTTTTTCCTAAGTCTGATAGTTCTGAAATTTGGCCACAATATTCCTTGAAGTTTTAATTTTAGGATCTTTTTCAGAAGGTGTTCGATGAATTCTTTCTTTTTTCTTTTCTTTTTTTTTTTTTAAAAGGCTGCTCAAAGTTTATTAGTTTCTGTTGAGTACAAAGTAAACAAAGTTACTGAGGCTGCTGGAAAGCACATAGGTGATTCAGATAGTAAAAAAACAAATAGTGTGGTTTCTTTTACTTGTTTTTTGGTGTTTGCTTTTGTTTTGTTTTCCTTAAAAAAAAAACACACACACACACAACACAACTACCTCTACACTTAAGCAGCCTGTCTATTCTAAAGGAATGGGTGGGAGAAGGGAGGGGAGGGGAAAGAAGGGATGGGGAGGGGAGGGGAGGGGGAAATGGGCTCTGATGCCTAGCACACTTCAGAAGCGGGGAACGGTACTGCCACTCATGCAGAAGGCCCAGGGCTGGTTTTGCTGGGCTCGCTGACATGCCGCTTCCTCATGGCCTCCTGAGCCAGGTCACAGGTGATCGTGCCATGAGCAACCTGGAAAGTTCCTGAGTGCTCTGGGGATTCCAATACAGTTGTCATGAAAGGATGACTCGATTTCCCGAAGAAGAAGCTTGCCCACCAGTGGCCTGGATCTGATTTAGGAAGACCAGGATGGTGGGGGATCACTTCCCCAGAGTACTCAGCACTTCCACAGGAGCTGTTGCTGGAAGTGGAACCCAGATGTCTTCGGTAGTAGTCGTGGGTTGCTACGAGTGAACCGCTGGACGGGATTGCTGCCATGTTGCTTGTTCTTTTCCTTGTGATGATGTAAACCTTAGTGGCGGCTCCCGAGCAGCCCCTGTCAGGCAGTGGACTGCGGCGGACGATCACGGGTGACCTGGCTCGGGGGAAGAGTGTTCTAGGCCACAGAGCCCATTTGTAAAGGAGATAACGGGAGGATACTCCACGGCAACAGAAAATGCAAGAGTTCTTTGGGTTTCTCGATGAATTCTTTCAATGCCTATCTTACTTTCTGATTCTATTACATCTGAACAGTTCTCTTTGATGATTTCCAATAAAATAATATCTAGACTCTTTTTTTCATCATAAATTTTTGGGGATTATCTCTCCTAGATCTATTTTCCAGGTCTGTTATTTTTTCCAAGTAGACATTTAATATTTTTTCCTATTTTTTCATTTTTTTTGGTTTTGCTTGACAGATTCTTGATGTCTCAATGAATCATTTCTATTTGTTCAGTTCTGATTTTTAATGAGTTATTTTCTTCATTAGCTTTTTTTTACTTCTTTTTGCATATGTACAATTGTGTTTTTAAATGAGTTGTTTTGCTCTATGGATTTTTTTTCCCATTTCACTAATTTTTTTTTTAGTGAGTTAATTTCTTTTTCCAATTCATAAATCCTACTTTCTTGGGAGTTCTTTATCGTATCCAATTCACAAATCCTACTTCCTTGGAAGGAGTTCTTTATCTTTTCCAATTCATAAATCCTACTTTTCTGGGATTTCTTTACCTTTTCCAATTCACAAATTTTGTTTTCCTGCACTTCCTGAGAGTTCTTTACAATTCACATTTCAGGAAGTTGTTACTGTCTTGCATAGCTTCTCTTTCCTTTCCCCATTTTTCTTCTAGCTTTCTTTTAAGATTTTTAATAGTCTTTTTTTAGGAGAGATTTGTGTTATTGGGGTCAGTTTACATCCCCCTTTGTGGTTTTGTCTGGAGACTGTTTGCTATTAATCTCAGGTTTGAAACCTGCTTTCTTTCTGTATAGAAGCTATAGATTGCCCTTTTGATTTTTTTACTCACTTTTTTTAAGCCTGTATGGTCTGCCTTCAGGGCAAGGAGGTAACCAGCTTCCTCTGCAGAGCAGGGATAGGTGTATGGACAGTAGCTGTCTTGCAAAGAGGCTGCAAAGAGTGGTGAGTTATGGGGTGCTCTGGGAAAAGTTCCCCACCAAAAGTGACTCAGACCTAGATACCACAGTGAGCTGTGGAAGTGCCCAGTAAAAAAAACCCCGCTGTGCGGATTAGCGACTGCCCTGGGGCTAGAGGCTGAACAGTGAATGTGTCACTATTCCAAGCGAATAGCCTGGCGCTGACCGGAAGTGTCTCTTCCTAGAAAAGCACAGTTGGTGCTTTGAAAGTTCTATTGCCCCAGGCCGAGCCCCAAACTGTGCAGATTAGAGGTTACCCTGGGCTGCACTCCCCACTTTGCTGTGCAGATTCGTGACTGCCCCAGCCTGTGCTGCAGAATGCAGCTGCACATCTGTGCTGTGGTCTGTGCTGAGTCACTTATGGTTTTGGGTGGGTATAGCCAGATCTTGTTAGGTTCTGGCGTTTTTTAGAGTATCCTTTACCTTTTGCTTTAATTTCTCTGCTGATCTACAGCTTTGTAATCAAGACAGAATAGTCAGCCTATGGCAAAGTCATCTCTTTAACTTTTCTAACCACAGAGGCCTCCCCTGTTCCTGGTCCACTCAGGACCTTAGTCTCTAGTTCTATCCCTGCTTGCACTGATCTGCTCTGGCTGTTCAGGACAAACCTTTTCTGGCTATCTTCCAAGTTATCTTTGGCTGGTAAATTGTTGTACTTCTAATCTTCATGAATTTTATCAGTCAAGTGCTATTTTTGAGGCTGAACTTAATAATTGGTCATGAGGGTATGAGAGGAGCTTAGAAAGTCGCTTGTGCCTTCTCCACTATCTTGGCTCTGTGCCTCCCCCGCCCTGCCCCCCCAAAAAAAAACAAAAACAAAAACAAAAACAAAAACAAAAAACAGGTTTTTTTTTAAAAAGGAGCTGTTCTAAATTTTTTCAATCAAACTGATCTTCTCTTTATATCTCATCCCCTTCTGCTGCATTGTAAATATAGTACTTGTTTAGTAATGCCCCATAAGGCTATATTTCTTTGTGGGCTAGAGGTGGCTTACTCATCCCACTTCTGTGGCAGATTGGAGTGGCCTTTTCATGTGGCTACAAATAATTTCAGTTTCTTCATCTGAAAATTGTCTTTTTCAGGTCCTTTGACCATTTATCAATTGGAGAATGGCTTGAAATATTATAAATTTAAGTCAATTCTCTATATATTTTAGAAATGAGGCTTTTATCAGATCCTTTGGAGGTAAAAATGTTTTCCCAGTTTATTGCTTCCCTTCTAATCGTGTCTACATTAGTTTTGTTTGTACATAAACTTTGTAACTTAAAATAATCAAAATTATCTATTTTGTGATCAATAATGATCTCTAGTTCTTTTTTGATCACAAATTCCTTCCTCCACAAATCTGAGAAGTAAATTATCTTATGTTCTTCTAATTTGATTATAATATCATTCTTTGTCTCTAATTCATGAACTTATTTCAACCTTATCTTGATACACGGTATTAGATGTGGGTCTATGCCTATTACCTGACATACTAGTTTCCAATTTTCCCAGCAGTTTTTGTCAAATAGTATATTCTCATCCCCAAAGCTGGGGGGACTATAGCAATCTAGTATTTGACAAACCTAAAGGTCCAAATTTGGGACCTTTAGGTTTGTCAAATACTAGATTGCGATAGTCATTGACTATTTTGTTCTGTGAAGCTAACCTATTCCACTAATCAAATTCTCTATTTCTTAGCCAGTACCAAATGGTGTACTGCTTTATTTTTTTAAATAGCTTTTTATTGACAAAACATATGCATGGGTAATTTTTCAACATTGACCCTTGCAAAAACTTCTGTTCCAACTTTTCCCCTCTTTTCCTCCACTCCTTCCCCTAGATGGCAGGTAGTCCCATACATGTTAAATATGTTAAAGTATAAGTTAAATACTATATATATATATGTGTGTGTATGTATATGTACATGTTTATATAGTTTATGTTGATGCAAAAGAAAAATTGGATTTAGAAAGAGGTAAAAATAACTTGGGAAGAAAAACAAAAATGCAAGCAAACGATAACAGAAAGAGTGTAAATGCTATGTTGTGGTCCACACTTATTTCCCAGTGTTCTTTCACTGGGTGTAGCTGGTTCTCTTCATTACTGATCAATTGGAACTGATTTGGATCCTCTCATTGTTGAAGATAGCCACTTCCATCAGAATTGATTATCATATAGTATTGTTGTTGAAGTGCATAAAAATTTCCTGGTTCTGCTCATTTCACTCAGCATCAGTTCATGTAAGTCTCTTCAAGCTTCTCTGTATTCATCTTACTGGTCATTTCTTACAGAACAATAATATTCCATAACATTTATATACCATAACTTATTTAGCCATTCTCCAATTGATGGACATCCATTCACTTTCAGTTTCTGGCTACTACAAAGAAACCTGCCACAAACATTCTTGCATGTACAGGTCCCTTTCCCTTCTTTAAAATCTCTTTGGGATATAAGCCCAGTAGTAACACTGTTGGATTGCACAGTTTGATAACTTTTTGAGCATAGTTCTAAATTGCTCTCCAGAATGGCTAGATGTATTCACAATTCCGCCAACAATGTCCCAGTTTTCCCACATCCCCTCCAACATTCTGTATTATCTTTCCCTGTCATTCTAGTCAATCTGACAGGTGTAGTGGTATCTCAGAGTTTTCTTAATTTGCATTTCTCTGATCAATAATGATTTGGAACACCTTTTCATATGAGTAGAAATAGTTTCCAAACTATTGTCCAAGAATTGTCTGTTCATATCCTTTGACCATTTATGAATTGGAGAATGGCTTGGTTTCTTATAAATTAGAATCAATTCTTTATATATTTTAGAGGCCTTTATCAGATCCTTTGGATGTAAAAATGTTTTCCTACTTTATTGCCTCCCTTCTAAACTACTCTGCATTAGTTTTGTTTGTACAAAAGCTTTTTAATTGAAATTTTCTATTTTGTGATCAATAATGATCTCTAGTTCTTTGGTCACAAATTCCTTCTTCTTCCACAGGTCTGAGAGGTAAACTATCCTATGTTCTTCTAATTTATTTATTTATTTATTTAAATTTTATTTTATTTAATAATAACTTTGTATTGACAGAATCCATGCCAGGATAATTTTTTTACAACATTATCCCTTGCACTCACTTATGTTTTGTTTTTTCCCCTCCCTCCCTCCACCCCCCCCCCCAAGATGGCAAGCAGTCCTATATATGTTAAATATGTTGCAGTATATCCTAGATACAATACATATTTGCAGAACCGAACAGTTCTCCCGCTGCACAGGGAGAATTGGATTCAGAAGGTAAAAATAACTCGGGAAGAAAATCAAAAATGCAAATAGTTCACATTCATTTCCCAGTGTTCCTTCTTTGGGTGTAGCTGTTTCTGTCCATCATTTATCCATTGAAACTCAGTTAAGTCTCTTTGTCATAGAAATCCACTTCCATCAGAATACATCCTCATACAATATCATTGTCGAAGTGTATAATGATCTCCTGGTTCTGCTCATCTCACTTAGCATCAGTCCATGTAGGTCTCTCCAAGCCTCTCTGTATTCATCCTGCTGGTCATTCCTTACAGAGCAATAATATTCCATAACATTCATATACCACAATTTACCCAGCCATTCTCCAATTGATGGGCATCCACTCATTTTCCAGTTTCTAGCCAGTACAAACAGAGCTGCTACAAACATTTTGGCACATACAGGTCCCTTTCCCTTTTTTAGTATCTCTTTGGGGTATAAGCCCAATAGAAACACTGCTGGATCAAAGGGTATGCACAATTTGATAATTTTTTGGGCATAATTCCAGATTGCTCTCCAGAATGGTTGGATTCGTTCACAACTCCACCAACAATGCATCAGTGTCCCCGTTTTCCCGCATCCCCTCCAACATTCATCATTATTTTTTCCTGTCATCTTAGCCAATCTGACAGGTGTGTAGTGATATCTCAGAGTTGTCTTAATTTGCATTTCTCTGATCAATAGTGATTTGGAACACTCTTTCATGTGAGTGGTAATAGTTTCAATTTCTTCATCTGAAAATTGTCTGTTCATATCCTTTGACCATTTATCAATTGGAGAATGGCTTGATTTTTTTATAAATTTGAGTCAGTTCTCTATATATTTTGGAAATGAGGCCTTTATCAGAACCTTTAATTGTAAAGATGTTTTCCCAGTTTGTTGCTTCCCTTCTAATCTTGTTTGCATTCGTTCTGTTTGTACAAAGGCTTTTTAATTTGATATAATCAAAACTTTCTATTTTGTGATCAGTAATGGTCTCTAGTTCATCTTTGGTCACAAATTTCTTTCTCCTTCACAAGTCTGAGAGATAAACTATCCTATATTCCTCTAATTTATTTATAATCTCATTCTTTATGCCTAGATCATGAACCCATTTTGACCTTATCTTGGTGTATGGTGTTAAATGTGGGTCAATGCCTAGTTTCTGCCATACTAATTTCCAATTTTCCCAGCAGTTTTTGATAAGCAGTGAATTCTTGTCCCCAAAACTGGGGTCTTTGGGTTTGTCAAACACTAGATTATTATAGTTATTGATTATTTTGTCCTGTGAACCTAACCTATTCCACTGATCAACTAGAACTAGTCTATTTCTTAGCCAATACCAAATGGTTTTGGTTTCTGTTGCTTCATAATATAGTTTTAAATCAGGTATAGCTAGGCCATATTCATTTGATTTTTTTTTTTATTAGTTCCTTTGAAATTCTTGATCTTTTGTTCTTCCAGATGAATTTTGTTGTTATTTTTTCTAAGTCATTAAAATAGTTTCTTGGGAGTCTGATTGGTATAGCACTAAATAAATAGATTAATTTAGGTAGTATTGTCATCTTTATTATATTCACTGGACCTATCCACTCACTTGTCAATCATCTTTTGTATTCATTTTTTCTGTGTAATTGTTGTTTCTTTCCAATAGAATATAAATTCCTTAAGGGTAAAGATTATCACAGGATCAGAGAATTTTGACCATTGGGGGACCTTCAGAGGTCTTCTAATTCCATATCCTTCTCTTAAGAAATGGAAACTAAAACTTAGCAAGATTGTATTGTCTAAGGTCACACAGATAATAAGTAGCAGATATGAGAAACATGATCTCGTGACTCCAAATAAATGATTCATCCTATTGTACTACGTGTTTCCACTTTTGTATTTTTTTCCAGGCCTGTCATAGTACCAGGCAAATAGTAGGCACTGTTGATTTGAATTGATTTGAATTTTGAATTCACCCATCCTTGTGACAGGGAGATACATTATTTTCTCAGACTCTTAATTTTCCTTTTCTTTAGAAACTCAGGTCCTGGAAACTGAGGTAATAAATATTCTATGGAACTCCCTTTTTATTGAGATTTTTCCTTTTTTGTTCCAATTTCATTGTAGCAAATGAAAGTCAAGACAACAAGCATTTAAGCACCTACTAAGTGTTAGACACAGGGCTAAGTAAAGGAAATCCAAAGAAAGAAAAGTAACTAGTGGCAACTCCAATGTCTCCTATCATTTTTAATTGTCTGGAGAATCCTTTAAAAGAACTTTAAAAAAATCTAGTAAAGACTGATTAAGATAGAAAATCTATGATTTAGGTTAAGACTATTTGGAAGACATAACCGTATGACAAACAGCTGAGTAAGAAGGATGTAGCTTATATTATCAATAAAAATTTTATAATTGGGAACCATATTGTATGTGCAAGCTGATAGCATAAGATGACAATTTTCTTTTCCCCTTTATTTCCATATAAAATAGCATTTGAGGAAAATAATTTCATTTCATCATATTTCTAATTATGCAAATCAGCATAAAAATTTTCTCTGTTTATAAATGTCTTTGTAAGAATCAGAGAACTATTTTCAATTTTTGGTAATGTCAAGAGTACTAGAGGAGGATGCAATCTTTGTATTATGCATTTGGATTCCATGCCAAAAGTAGACTTATGAATGTTTATTTCATTAGCAAGCAGAGACTTGATTATTGACAATTTTAATTTTTTTCTTTGTACAAACTTAATAGATTTATCCAATTATACATAATAAGTATTGGAAGTAAAAATAATTGTAATAAAGAATATTAACAACATAAATGGGCATAGATTTTAAAAGTAATTTTGACTCAGAGATCCATTGTTCCCTGATTGTCAAACAGTGTTGAGAAGAGGCGGTATTACCTAGTCCCCTGACATTGTCAAGTATTTATGCAGACAAACTTACTACTTTGATGCCAGACAGAGAAGTGAGATACAAGGGCCCAATCTCTTTTGCTCATGCTGACCTATCTGAATTGTATTTATCTCATTACAAAAGTTATCAATAAAAGCTGGCCTTTCCTTAAAGCCACCATTGATCTCCAGTGATCATTCCATCCATGTGTAGTTCCCTTGTCTACTTCTAATAAACACCTTTTAATTCTTTTTGTCTTGAATTTTGCCTCATTAATCAGGGTGAAAGCTCAAATGAAATTGTTTTCTTTTAAAAGATTACTTGACCCAAACTGACATAAAATCAAATAGAGGAAAGAACTCTTGGATCAAATTGAAATCCAGCCTTTCCTACTCTCTACCGATGTGAAGTTGAGCAAACCAAACTACCTCTTTGGGATTTAATATTCTAAACATAGAACACTGGATCTGGCATCCTTAAGATCCGAGTTTGAATTACGGCTTGTCTATTGACTATCTTAATCACTATTATTTTCCCAGGGCAGAAGAAACACTGATAATCAGCATATCCAGTTCCTTTTCCTTGCTCTGCCAATAACTTATTGTGAACCCCAGACAAGCATCTTTCTCTTTCAGGACCCCAAATCTCTCATTTAGTTAAATTACATGGTTGCTGAGATCCTTTCCATACAGCCTCTGACTTGATTCTGCCATTATGTCTCATATATTATTATATTTTTAAAAACGATTAACACCAATAAAATGTCTACATTTAAGCCACATGATTCATTTCGACCAATCCCTGCATTGGGTAAATATTCTAAACTTGTGAAACTAAGTGGGTTTACTTGTCCATCATTATTGAGTTATTTCTTTACAGAACTACGTGAAATTAATAGATCAGAAATTCTTAACCATAGGTCCACAGACACTCAAGGGGGGTCAGTACATAATAAGATTTCATAGGAGGAGATCCATCAACTTGGGTGAGAAAAAATTATGTTTTATATTCACTACCCCTAATTAAGGGGTTAGCAACCTGAGTTTCATGAACTAATTAAAAATATTTTGACATCTCTCTTTTGGTATAATTCATTTCTTTGTAATCCATGTATTTTATTTTGTCCACCTAAAATATTATTCTGAAGAGGCTAGAGACATCATCAGAATATGAAAGAGGTCCATGAGAGGGGAAAAAAAGGCAAAGAACCCTTGGATTACATCTTTAAGGTCCTTCTTGCTATAATATTTTAGGGTTCTATTGTTTTCTATTGTTTCTTTTTCTCATAAAAAAACTTTGAATAGCTGAATAATTCTCTATGGCTTTTGTATACTCTGCAAATCTTTATTTAATATATATTTACATATATATGAGATTCTTTCTCTCTTCATCTCCTCCCCCTTTCTCCCTCCTTTCCAGCCCCTTTCTCTGTTTCCCTCTCTTTCTTTGTCTTTTTTTCTCTCTCTCCTCTCTTTCTCTGTCTCTCTGTCTCTCTGTCTCTATGTCTCTATCTCTCTATCTCTGTCACTCTGTGTATCTCCATTTCTCCCTTCTTCCCATCCTCCCTATTAATCAGGGATTCCATATACTTTTAAGTTTGTCAAAAGTGAAGTAACCATACCCTTCATGAATTCCTAAGACCATCTGCCTTGTTTACTTCCCATTTTTGTTGGAATAGTATCACAAATGAATATGCCAGCATTTTACACTTGAAAGATCAACTTTTATTCTTCTTATTTTAAATCCCTTTGAGCATTCCCTTGGATTAAACCTGTTTTTTTTTTTCCTGCTGAAAGTCATGTCAAAGGTGATTTTTTTTCTTACTCAAGTACAAAGCTTTCAGAAAATGTAGTTAATTTACATTTGAATTAGGTGATTTGGAAACTGGTAAATGACATTAAAATGAAGCCCGTTTCTTTCATCACATAACTAGAAGTTAGAGGCATTTTAATAAAACTTTCTTACTGTATTTCATTTGCTGATATTATTTCAGCTTTCAGTCTAAGGATAGCAAGGTAGTAGTAATTTAGGAATATATTAAGAAAATTAAAATCTTTCTACCAACCTCCTATATTTTTGAAGAGTATAAAGGAGTTTGAAAAATAGTTATAAGCAATTGAAAATGATACACTAATTATTCAGCATAGTTCATTTCATTGAATTTCTGAACACATTTTAAGATTGTCCTCTAGAGAGATTCATGGGAAATATATGGATAGTAGTAAAATAAGGTGTAGTATTTCCAGAGAAATAGACATTGATAAATATAACCTAATTCTATTAACCATTTTAAAAGAGAAAAAAATAAATTTAGTTAATTTAACAAAAATTTTTAAGTTCCTATTGTGCGCATATAGATGGAGTTTGATGTAGTGGGCATTAGAGTAAGTCCATCTTCAGCATTAGAGTAAGTCCCTGTCTTCATAAAGCTTACAGTCTAACAGTTACATAGATAAACTGTTGGGCTATTTGGACACTAATAACTTGATAATCAAACCATAATTCAGTAACTATTATTAAAATGACTACATTTCAAGTTAGCAAATGTAGGAAGAGAGAAATAAATATAGGGTCATGATGGAACCAGAAACGGGGAGGACAGGAGTGTCCTGTGAAGAGTAGTAAGGGCAAATAGAAGCGGGAAAAGAACAGAAAGGGAAAAGGTTGGGTGTCCCGGCCTGCGAAACAGAGTGTGTATATAGGCCCTGAAAAGAGAGAAGAGAAAGAGCTGGACAAGAGACGCATAGAACGGAGACAAGACAGGCTTTCTGATCAAGTCTCATTTACTGTGGGCAAAAATACAAATATTTATGGTGGGTTGTAAGGGAGTGGGGGTCGTGCTAACACAGTACAGAGGGGACCCTAGACAAAGGATTTGTTTCCCGCCGAAAGAGAAGTTGATCAGGGGCCTTTGATGATATAGGAAGCTCCAGGAGGAGTCTAGAGTCTGTTTATTCAAGGTTAGAGTAGTCTTAGTAATGTGGCTTTATCACCTGTAGATTAGTGCCGGTTCCCCACAGTTGGGAAGAAGAAAGAAAAACAGAAAGGGAAAGAGGGAAGAAAAAATGAGTGGGGAAAAAGTATTTGATAATTGTTGTTGTTGTTGTTGTTGTTGTTTAATTGTTTTAGTTATCTCCAGCTCTTTGTAACCCCATATGGGATTTTCTTGGCAATGCTATTAGAATGGTTTGACTCTCTCCAATTCATTTTACAGATGAGCAAATTGAGGCAAATAGTGTTAAGTAATTTGATCAGGATCACACAATAGTTAGTGTCTAAAGCCATATTTGAACTCAGATCTTCTGCTTTATTTACTCTACCTGTACCAGGTTCTTGCACCAGGAATGCAAAAACAAAAAGATAGTACCTGATCTCAAGAACTTTACATTCTATCAAGGGTGATACCAATTTATATATAAATATACATAAGATATTGGGCTAGGAAGTTGACTTATTTTGGTGATATAAGGAACTCCTACATGAGGAAACTTCCTTTATCAAAGCAAATTGGCCCTTTCACCTCCATTTATCGAGTCTAGAACACAGAGAGGTTAATTTGACTTTGTTAGAATTATCCAACCAGTGTGTGTCATAGGCAAGACTTGAAATCGGGTCTTGCTCTTTGGGGATCATCTCACCATGCTATGCTGCCTCTCTCTCATCACATACACAAAATAATTTGAGTGGAAGAAGATACCCCAGCTGAAGAGATCAGGGAGGGATCTCATATAAAGGGTGACCTTTGAGATAAGCCTTAAAGGAAATTACAGCTTTTAAATGGCAAAAGATGAAGAGGAAGTGTGTTCCAACACAAAATGTGGAGGCTGTGCAAAGATAAAGCAAGGAGAAATGGAATATCAGTTGGGAGGAATAGCAAAGCCACCTTCCCTCAGTTGGTAGTAATCTTCCTGCTCTTCTGAAAGGGTATGAAACAGCCTCATCTCACAGCTTCAAGAAGAAATCTATTACTTAGTTATACAATGGATCTCTTACCTTCCAGACCACTGAGGGGCAGAGATGAATAAGTGGTTATGGAATTTTGGATTTCATGCTGTTCTATTTTTGTATCTAAAAAGAATCTTACATCCTCATCTTTTACAGGTGGGGAAACTGAGGCTGTATAAGGAGTAAGTACTATGGCTCAAATTTGTAAATCAGATCTGAAGTTTTCAGCTTTAGGATGAATCAGATATTTGTTTTCAAGAAAGGAAGTTTAATTTAAGGGAGAGAGGTTTAGCTGAAATAAAACACGAATAATATAACTCTATAAATCTTTCAGCATTTTTCTAGTTTCAGTTATAATTAATCATGTATAAACATGGAAAGGTGTGAAAGATACCACTGTTGAGGGCCAGGACTGGCTATATCTCAGGAATCTCTGGCATGGATAGTAGGAGACTTGGCTGCCAGTACTTCATGGAATAAACAAATACCATTGTTCAAGAAAAAGGTTCTACAGTGGGTAGAGTATCTGACTCAGAGTTAGAAAAGATACAAGTTCAAATTCTGTCTCAGATACTTATTAGCTGGGTGAATCTGAGTAAAACATTTAATCTCTCCAAGACTCAATTTCCTCATTTGCCAAATGTGAATAATAATAGCATCTGCTTCCTCAGTTGCAAGTATCAAATAAGATAATATACTTTTTAAACCTTAAAATGCTATATAAATGCAAGCTTTGTTTTTGTGATGATGAAGATAATAGTGATGATCATAGTGATGAGGATGGTAATCATTAGCTCATTACTCAGTATATAAGCTAAATACGTTACAATATTATCCTTAACCAATAACTAAAGAGAAGTGCCACAAATATTCCTGGAAGAAGAATGGTCTTAGATTATGCCTATTTTAACTTAAAATCAAATAGACTTCCTAGATTCTTATCTACAAAAGATGGAAAGAGAAACCAAGACAGTAAATTCTGATCATTCTATTTTCCAAGAAACAGAGACTTGTCACAGAGAAGGTTCAACACCAGAATAGTTCCATGCTGTTCTGTTTCCTTCATTGCATGTCAAGAGGAAAAGAAAAAAGGATACCAGAACTATCAGAAGACTTTCTTTAAATTTTTCACTTGACTTCTGGTTTAGGATATGATTCTAATCATATTCCTTATTGCTAGAATTTAGGTTTATTCAATTCTGCCTTCTTAAGAACTGGAATTATTCTCATGTCATCTGTATTCTAATGTCACTGAGTTAAGGAGAAGGTCAAGGGATTAGTCAGTAGGGAATGAAAAGAATCTCCTGATCACTACAAAAACCAACATTCTCAATCTAATCCATATAATTTTGGGAGTCTATTATTATTGTGGTTAAAACTTATTGTTGGAGGGGGGCAGCTAGATGGTGTAGGGGATAGAGCACCAACCCTGAAGTCAAATCTGGTCTCAGACACTTAACACTTCTAGCTGTGTGACTCTGCAGGGAAAAAAAAAGCTTATTGGTGAAGAGTGACCATATATATATGTCTATGAATATATCCCAGACTGTCGAGGCCAAGGAAGTAATCAAAACAATCTTTTTCCCAGAGACATTTTTTTTTTTTTTTTTTTTTTTTACAAATAGTCATTTGCCTTTTTGATCTTTCACATGCTTTACTTTTAAAGATGCAGAAAAGAAACCTTTCTTTTCTTCTGAAAAGAAACCTAAACAAAACCTCTGTGGAACCAAATTTGGTGCCTTTCACAATTATAAATTATGGAATAATTGTTGGCTTGAACCCAATGGTGTGCTGGTAAATGTTTGAGAAAAACTCTCAAAAAACAGAACTCATGGCACAATTTTAAGTTTAATCTGCATTTTCTCCATCACTTTCTTAAGTTTAGACAATCAATAAAATGATAAACCCAGCCCAGATTTGTAGCATTTCCAACATAAATACTTACACTGAAACTACAACAAATGGCTCTCTAAAGCAGGTATGAGCTGGCTCCAGCATAGTCCTATTTGAATCTCTCTGAAATAGGAAAAATTGAAAAGGCTGTTAAGTATAGCTTGAGGGATCACTGAGAGAGACAGCTGTGCCTTCTCAGCATGAGATAAATTGTAAAAGTATCAGGATGGAGAACTTGTACAGTTTCCCAGCAATTCCTGAGGCAGGTCTTCATAATACATATTCATTTTTTGGGTTTGAAGTGAATTCCCAGAACCAGAGACCTCACTTCCTTCCTATTCAAAAATAAATTTAAAAACACTCCCTGAGCCAAAGAGGGTTATTTAAAAAAAATCAATTAAAGGTTTAAAAATTTCATGAAAATTTGCATATTTCCTCTTCTTTATAGTGTCAACATTTTAATTATCATGGATTATCAAGGATTGACTTATGAATTTATTTCAATTTGATTTAATAAGCATCACATCACTGCCATAAAGTTTGGACTCTTTTTTTCCCCCTCCCATGTCTCTGAGTGTTTTTACTTCCTGCCTGCAGTGAATACAGCTGTGATCTTAGATAATAAATAAGGATCATTTCTATAAAGAAATCTTTGGCAGCATTTTTGCTTTGCTGAGGTAAGCTGTGTGTCATCTGCCACCAAAGGGTAATCAGTAAGATTTTAAATATTGCTGTGTCTTTCTGGTTTTACAGTATATTTGATTAGCCAATAAATAGAGCTTCAGTATTTTTCCAGAGTAGTGCTGCTGTTTACATGCTTCTTTAGTAGGAAAGAAACTAATTTTTAAAATATTAGAATTAAAGCATTTTAATATTTTGATTCAAAATATTCAATTTCCTGAGGGGAAGTAGAGAGTGACAAAAGTGTTGATCATAAAATTTAATATTTAATAATAATTAGAATTCACACTTATTTAGTTCTTTATAATTACCAAGTGCTTTTTATACATTTTCTCATTTGATTCTCACAGCAACTATGTGAGATAGGTATGCATGCAATCAGGTTTCTCATTTTCAACATGTAGAAACTGAAATAGGCCCAGTGAGATTTAATGACTTCAAGGTCACCCAATTGGCAAGGGGCCCAGCTTGAATTTGAACTCCAGTCTCCTGATGCAAGCCTGGTGTTCTTCTTTAATAGGAAGAATCCCCTACTGCCTTCAATTTATCAGAACAAATATTTTAACCATGTATGGGTACAGCTTAACGACCTGATACTATTTGAGCTGGAAGCCACTGGTCCAGATAAACTTTTAGGTTTTTAAATTGAATAAATGGTGCTGACAGGCATTGGAAGAGGGAGTTTTCTAGACCAGGGAACTACAGATTTAGTAACTGTCTCATTCTGTTGCTATTTATTTATGAGAGGCAGGATTGGATATAAGCAATAGAAAATTGTCTTTTAGAATCAGGAAGAATTGAGTACAAATTTTGCCTCCAATACATAATAATTATCATGGACCAATCATTTAATTTCCTTATCTGTAAAATAGGAGTAAAAATACCTATATCATATCAAAAGTTATAGAGAAAACACTATATAAATTTTTAATTATTAAAGCTTAAGCTTTTAAGTACATTCACTTGATATAATTGAAATTATTATTAATTGTGTTATTGTAAATAAATAAATATATATCAAGTTTTATACCTCTTTCATGTACTTATTGCATATTATATGTTATAGTGATGTATATATATATATATATGCCTTATCCCTTCTTTAAGCTCCATGAGGTCATAAACTGTGTCTCATATAGTAAAATAATATCTCATTTCATGTGTGCCACAGCCAACTTTATTGTATAAAAAAATCCAATAGAATGTAGTAGATGGGTGTCTTGGCCAGTGGATGGAGAATGGCACCAGTATTATCAGTAGGGTCTCTGACTAGCTGGATAATTGGTATTATGGAAATATGATAGGATATAGTAAAGATCTTCTTAATTGGGCTCTGGTTCATGGGCAGGGCTTTAATATCTGCATGGAAGATTTAAGAGAGCATTCAAGGTCTTCAGGTATGGAGTAGATAAGATATAGAAAATCTCCAGGTATGAAGGAGGTAGGGTATAGACTAGGATATTAAGGTAAGGAATTGGGCACAAAAAGTGGTATGTGAATATAACAGGAAGCCCAATATTGGAATCCAGGCACTATTTAGCAGCTCAGTCACAGTGGATAAGTCAAGATCACAGTTAGTAGGGCTCAGTTGTAAGGTCGAAATGAAGTCAGTTGTAAAGCTGATTTGTTCTCCATAGGGGTAACTGTGGATTTGTATGATGCTGTATTTTCCTTGCCTAGTGGCTGTCAGTCTCCAAACTTGTGTGGCTAAAGCTGCAGGTGGGATTTAAATGGCTCTAGTTATCCATCTGTTAGATGGATATTGGAGTAGGGATATTGGCCAGTCATTAGAAGCAGAAATTGGCATGCTGAGATATTAGTTTTTGCTGAACAAACATGTTGCAAAATTAAAGAAAGAGAAGTGTCTTCTGGGCTTCTAGGTTTGGGTTAATTCATTGCAACATTTATCACACTTATGCTAAGTACCAGGCACTGTGCCTAGGCTCTGGGAATACTGAAGAAAACAACAGTCTTTGCCTTCAACAATCTTATATTCTCCATGTTGACTTGGAAATGTGATTTAAGTCAAACATACTTTTTTATTCAAGCAGACTGGAAATATGTGAGTGATCTTTCCAATAAAGATTATCCAATTTATTATTTTAACTTCTGATTAGTCATTTTAGGTATGTTAGGCTCAGGGAAAAATTAGACATTGGGCACTAGCATTCTCATATAGTTCTTCATAATCCAGACCCCTTTAGGTACCAATTCTCAGTCTCCTGCTAATCAAAACTTAATATTCATATACCACACTTATTTTAGGTTCTGAGATAAGAACTAAATGTAATGAAAAAAAACTGATTGATACTGAATCTCCCTATTCTAGATGCATGTATGTGTGTGTGTGTGTGTGTGTGTGTGTGTGTGTGTGTACAAAAATAAACAAGAATTTCTAGAGAGAATATGCTACTCTAAAAGGTAATTCTAAGGGTCAAAATTTCAGTCTACTTGAAATGCCAATGGGGAAAATATTTTTTATGTACATAAAATATCTAATTACAAAGATTCTTTCCCTGGTGTTCTGAATTTTTCTACAAAAATTGATAACTATATCTCAATTTGATTTGTCTCTGTTGTAATTTTTTATATTTTATACAATTAAAAATATCATTTTGGGAACATCTGTTCACTAAACTGCTAAAGGGGTTCCATGTCATCAAAAAAGATATTTTAAAAGCCTTGATTAAGACATCAAGTTTCTTAAGGAAAAGGACAGTTTTGTCTTTATATCCCCTAGTATTTAGTACAGTGCTTGGTACATGGGAAAAAACAAAACAAAAACAACGAACTTGTTTCCTGTTAATTGAAAAATCATGCTATCTAACTGATTCAGAGCCATTTCAACCAAGAAGTGATCACAATGAGCCAAAGCTTGTTTAGGAAAAGAGTAGACAGTAGAGTGAAAGTGAATGATATGTTCAGTTTCTATCTGGATAGTGTACCCTCTTGAGATATGGTGTTAGTAAAGACTATGCTTTTATTTGTTTATTGTTGTTTTTAAAAAAGCATTTATTGTCCTTTGTCCCTCCTCTTCTTTATTAAACAAATTAAAAAAGATATCTTCTCCATAAATATACATAATGGAGCCAAGTGAATTCCTTCATTAGCCACATCCATAAATGTAGATATCATTCATATTTCGAGTCCATCACTTTTCTCTCAGGTAGTGGGTAGAGTGAATCATCTTCACACTTCTGAAATAATAATTTGTCATTGCAATGACTGGCGATTTAAATCTTTGAAGACGGTTTTTCTTCATAATGTTTTAATCATTGTATAAATGGCTCTCTTGGTTCTGCTCACTTTACTCTGTATCAGTTCATATAGGTCTTCTCAGTCTTCTCTGAAATTGTCCTTTCTTTCATTTCTGGCAGTTCAATAATATTTCAGTTTGCTCATATATGATTATTTGGTTATTCCTAAACACATAGCCTCCCCATACACCTTTTGGGGAAAAAAGTTCTCACACAATACACATATGTGTGTACATAAATATGCATGTAATGTATACATACATATACACACACATATACATATTACATATAGATGCTTTTCTTTTTTCATCTATTTTTTTGGATATATGCTATGACCCTTCTTAAAAGAGAACCATGAAATATTATGTCTTCTTTGGACTTATGCTTAGGCAAAAAGATGGATGGCCCTGGTATAGTATTCAATAGGAGTTTTATAATTGCTAATTATTATAGAAACGATCCTGGGATCATAGTGCCTAATTAGGTAGCTCGTGTAGTGTGTTGGAGTCTTTTGGCAGAAACCTACAACATTAAGTCTTGTGGGGTGCTTTTTTTCTTTTCCAAATCTGGGTCCTTCTTACAGGCATTGAAATTGTAAGCTCATTAGTGACTTGGAGGTCTTGCAACAATTAGGGGCAACAAAAGACCAGAGCTTTGGGCTTTACTCAAATTGTTCCAATTGTTATGTTAAGGCTGATTTCCCTGCTTGCTGCTAGTTATTTTTCTTTATATTCTCTTAGTTGTTGGATAGACTTGTTAGAATTGTTGTAAATGTTTATATCCTCTTATTAGAGTGATTACTTCGCATTTATGTCTCAGCAGTGTGCACACTGTAACTCACGCAGAATGTTAGTTGTTAAAAGACTACTGCTGGGCCATAGTTAATTAAAAATACAGAGTAGGTTGAATCTTATTGACTATCTGTGGGTGTAGTAGCAGGCCTATTTGGACAGGGTTGTTTTTAAAATAGATTATAAAGTAAAAAGTGCAAAATCCCCAATGTACCAAAAATCCTATATCTAGAATGATAGGACCAAATGTTTAGGTTTTGCTACATTTCAAAGAACTAATGAGATGTGGACTTCAGTCCCCAGGTAAGTAAATCATAGATTTTAGGGCCATTTCCAAAATCCTTTCTCTGCCATGGGTAACATCGCCCCCCTCCCCATCATCATTTTTTTTTCTCCCTTCAGTGAAGGACAATGGCAACAGCAGCAGCACTTGAATTAATTTAATTTACTTTTCTATGTGTTTGCAGAATAGTTCAAGGTCCATAGCAAGGTGAATATTTCCCAGACTCTGCACGGCTCACTATAACTCCAGGGATCACCCAAGGGTAAAGAACTGATTGCTCTGAGCTATCAGGATCCCCCTTGTCCTCTCCATGTACTACTTTTTAGGAAGACAGACAAGTCACAAAACTGTTTAATGGAAGAAATATGAGGACCTTGTTCTAAGCAGTTGTTTAAAGGAATTTCAACACATACATATTCATAAGGAATAGCTGTCTGATATCAGATATTTCTATTACCAACTAGTACATCTAGAAGAGTGATTAGTTTTGATAGTAGTTGATTAGGAATACTTTTTTTTTCCCTCCAAAAGAAGATATTGATTTGTAATCTGGATAAATGAGTTCTCCTTTTTTTTTTTTTTTAAATTTAGCATTCTCTCCATATCCTTCCCCTGTAATTCAATATCCATTGGAGTAACCCTATTCTGAATCAAGTATAGTATGCAGTCTTAGGGAGTACCACTAGTTTTGATTTGTCACTAATTCACTGAACATGGGAAATTCATCAAATTAGGTATTCTTTCCAATGGTGCAAATCACAGCCCATCAGTGCCTTCCCATCTTAAACAAATTTCATTCATTTCTTCCTATACATCTTGTGCAGGACTTTCTTTCCTCTGTTATTGCAGAGTTCTTCTTTAAATTTTTAAAACCCATGGTGGAAAATGGGTTCTGTCATAGAAGAGGACCCTCTCTCGGCTATCTATTGTGCTGTCAACTTGGCTATTCCTAGTAGGCAACTAGGTGCCACAGTGGTAAGAACTGGGCTTGGAATTAGGAAGGTCTGGGAGCAAATCTGGTTTTAGACGCTTCCCAACTGTATGATCTTGGATAAATTATTTAATCTCTCTTTATGAAATGAATCTCTCACTATGAAATGGCCCTCACCTACCAGGGTTGTTGTGAGGATCAGTTTTTGTAAAATGCTTAGCACAGTGCCTGACACACAGCAGATGCAGAATAAATGCTAGCTGTCATCCTAAGTATTATCAGGATTATCATTATTGCTATTGTGTAGCTTTTAAATATTTTAAAATGATATTCAAAAGCCCCCTCTGTTGAGCAGTTAATAATAATAATAACATTTACATAGCATCTACTGTCTGCCAGGCACCTAAGTACTTTACAAATATTTTCTCATTTGATCCTATCAACAACCCTTGGAAATAAATACTATTATTTTAGAGTTGAGGAAAACACTGTTGCCTTGTATTTCTCCATTGTCCTTCATTAACTTTTTTTTTGGGGGGGGAATGTGATAATCTGTGATTCACAGCCAAAAAGCACCACCAGAATAATACTGGTTTTTAAAAGATTTTTTTCTTTAATTTTTATTTAATATGAAGTGGTACTGGCAACTTTCAAAAAATATTAAATCCATGTTGTATTTATTTGTGATAGCTGTGATCTAAATAGAAAAGTAATATAACACAAAGAATCAGTTCCTTATCTGCCATTTTAAAAAATCTGGTGCCGTTGTAGGATGCCTTTTTGAAAGAAATCTCTCGCAAAATCCTTCACTTTCTTATGGGATAGAGGGAACTATGGAATATTAAAGGCTATATCAATTAAGCTCAAACTTTAACAGTGTGTATAAAGCTGGAATGCCTTTGAGCATGGTCACGACAATAGGTTTTTTCTATTTTCCAAAGATCAACAAGATGGTGATCCTCAACATCAATGGAGTGGACACAGGGTGATGAATTTCTTGATGATACTATTTCATGAAAATAAAATTACCCTCATTCTGCTTCATTTAGCTCATTTCTGATTCTACAGTAATGATGTTAACATAATAGAAAAGGAATTAAGGATACTAAGTACCATGCAGTTTTTGGACCACTGACAAATATTAACTTTGCTAATGGTAATCTTAAACGGGATATCCTTATATAATTAGAGGAAAATGAGTGTTGAAAGCTTGATGAGACACTTAAGCAAAATTAGACCAAAGGCATGTAAGGATAAAACTGGAAGAGCACCAAATGAGTGAAACATGGAAAAGATCTAAAAATATTTCATAGCATTATTTTTCTACATCATTGATAATGGAGAAAACACACAGGTGATCAGTCTTGATAGGCTATATGAGGAAGTAGGAAAGGCACAAAAGATTGAACAAATATAGAAAAAGTTCACATTGTGATTCATTTTTGATGGTAGTGACGAATCAATTCTCAAAGTATCTGAGAGGGGAAAGATATGAAAGGATGTGATTTTTTTTCAGATTATTATCAAAAAAGATGTCTTAGAAGTTAATTACTTCTAACCCATATATGTATTTTCATATCTCTAAGTTATTTTTTATAATAATAACCTACATATGTGCATACATATACATATTTGGGCCATTATTGATCTATAATTGAAAACTCTCATATTTTTATATAATCTCCTGTATCTCTAGTGGGTGGTATATTTTATTATCTGTTCTATGTCTATCTATTTGTCCATCTATCTTTCTCTCTATATATATATTCCCAAGTTTCTCTGAATCTTTCATATTCATCATTTCTTAGCAACACAGTTCATACTCTTAAAAAATTTAGATGGATGATGAATTAGACATACAGGCCAATATTTATTGATATCCTCCCATTTTTCTTAGTAGAATACTTTCCATGCTATTTCTATCTTTTTTGGGGGGGAGGGGAGATTTCTTTTTTTTTTTTAAAACCTGAGAACTGATTCTTTAGTTCTATTTTTAATTATTTCATTTTTTTCTGGTTATACATCTATATTAACTTTTAAAAAATATACATTTCTTTATGGATCGTGTTGGGAGAGAAAAATCTGAATAAAAGGGAAAAATCAAAAGAGAGGGAAAAAAACAGAAAAAAAGAAGTGAAAATACCATGTGTTGATTTACATTCAATCTCCATAGTTGTTTTTTTTCTGAATGTAGATAATGTTTTCTCTCCAAAGTTTATTGGGATTGCCTTGGATTACAGAAGCACTGAAAAGAACCAAGTGATTCATAGTTGATCATTGCACAATCTTGTTATTTTGTGCAATGTATTCCTTGTTTCACTCAGCAATAGTTTATATAAATCTTTCCAGCCTTTCTAAAATCAGCTTATCATTTTTATAGAACAATAATATTCCATTACCTTCATATATCACAACTTGTTCATCCATTCTCCAATTGATGGGCATCTACTCCTTATCCAATTCTTTGCTATCACAACAAGAACTGCTACAAACATTTTTGCATGTGGGTCCATTTCCCTCCTTTATGATTTCCTTGGGAATATAAATTTAGCAGTAACACTTCTGGACCAAAGGGTATGCACAATTTGATGGCTTTTTGGGCAGAGTTCCAAATTGTTCTCCAACTCTACCAACAAAGCATTAGTGTCCCAGTTTTCCCACATCCCCTCCAACATTTATCATTATTTTTTCCTGTCATCTGAGCCAATATGAGAGATGTGAGAGGTACCTTAGAGTTGTTTTAATTTGCATTTCTCTAATCAATAGTAATTTGGAACATTTTTCATATGACTATAGAAGGTTTTAATTTCATCATCTGAAAATTGTTCATATCCTTTGACCATTTATCAATTGGGGAATGACCTCAGTATTTTCAAAATCATGTCATTGAACAGAGATTTATTATTTTTTTGTCTGACCTAGTTTCTCTTTTGAATTTTAATTTGAATTTTTTTTTCAGAGAATAAGTTGTGGATTAAGCTAAATTTCAAATGGATTGGTAACACTTTCATTGATGATCACACTAGTGTGCTATAAAAATCCCAATAAATCTCTTCCATTTTTTTGTATTTCTTGTCTTCTTTTCAGTTTTATATAAATAAATGCTCTTGGAATGACCAGACTTCAGTATCTTATTCCAAGCTTTATACAGAAAGTCTATAGACTCATTTCCTCTTCACTTCTATGTTGTAATGCAATACTGATCATAATTTATTCCACGATATTTTGCAAATGAGTTTATATAAAAATTATTCTTGTCCTTGCTTGCTGTATTTCTCTGCTTTTCAAGATCATCAGGTTTTTGCCTCTAACTTGGGTAATACATTAAAGCCCTTTTCTCCATTTTTTCCTCTTGTTGCTCATATTTTGTATCTCTGGTATAGTGGACTTGAATTTTTTTATGTTAAGGAAGAAATATATATTTTTAGAAAATATCTAGAACATTTTATAGTAGAAGCCCCTATGATTTTATTCTTGGGAACTTATAACATTTAAATAACCCAAATATTATTTCTGAAAATTTATGTAAATAATTTTTTTCATATTTATCTTTCTTTAAACTTTTTCAGAGGAAATTTTTGTTTTTACTTAAAATATCTTATTGCTATCTTCTGATTTTAATTTGGAGTTATTTGTGAGGGAAAATCTCTTCTAGATTGAAACTTCCTTTTCTGTGAAGAAAAAATTATATCATTTGATCCATCTGATAATGTGAACTTTTCACTTAACTGTTATAGTCATTTTGTGTTATCTTGACTGTGGCTCCACTATGCTTGAATTATTTCTTTCTGGATGCTTGCAATATTTTTTCCTTGACCTAATATTTTTGCATATTGTTCTTTTGATCCTACTTACTTCATTCTATAATAATATGTATGGATCTTCCCAAGTTTCTATGAATCCCCATATTTCTTTCTCATTATTTTTACTGAGGCAATTGGGGTTAAGTGACTTGCCTGGGATCACACAGCTAGGAAGTATTAAGTATCTGAGACCAGATTTAAACTCATATCTTCCTGATTTCAAAGCTGGTGCTCTATCCACTGCATCACCTAGCTGCCCCTTCCATATTTCTTAGCACACAGTAACATATTACATTCATATAGTGCTTTTAACAAACATTTGAGAAAATTATCATTATGTGTAAGTAACCAAGGAAAGTAATACTGACTTTTATTTTCTATTTCAAGGGTAATGTTCATGGTAAATTAATTTATGACCCTTCTGTCTTGATCTAGTTTAAGTTTTTTTTTTTTCTCTCTGCCATCTATTGGGTTAACTTTTCCCTTTTCTTTTTTTTGCCTTATCCTTCCCTGCTTTAACTGTTAGTATGAGGATTTGTAATTGGATTTCAACTTTTCTTTTCCTGCCTCTTCCATTTTCTTGAATTTCTTTTGCCAAGAGATTAATTATAGAAATTATTTTCATTTTATAATTCATGGATTTGATGAGAATACATCACACATTTCTACCCATTCTCTACCTCACCTGTCCCATTTCATACATCCCTTTCCTTATACAACTTAGTCTCATAAAAATACATAGATTCAAATTTATGAAAGTGTTCCTGGTTTCTCATATTTTAGATTTACTCCTTTATCATCATATCTGTTATTTCTTTAAATTCCACTTACATCTTTATTCTCTTGTGTACTTTGCAGAAGAAATTTCTTAATTGTCCTTTTTAGAAAAAAAGTAAATGTCTTTGTTTTTAAAAAAATATTTATAGATGTTGTAGTTTATTACTACAAGGACATTATTTATTCTTTCTTTAGTTGTCACATTTATTTGCCTTTCTTGTGATTCTGTGGTTTTGGATGTTTACAAGTCTCATAATCTGCTCATAAGCATTATATATGTATATGTATATATATAGTGTATATATGTATAAAGGTATGAGCAGATATATTTAGATAAATAGAGATAGATAGATAGATAGATAGATAAGATAGATAGATAGATAGATTTTTTTTTGTGGTGATGTTTCAAATGCTTCTTCTTGAATGTGCATCTTTTTTTTTTCATTGATGTATAACCCAAACCCAAGAGCCAATTGGTTTGGGACTTTCTCCCCAATGGTAGAGATAAATTCTTCTGCAGGAGAAGCAGAGCATATTTTCATTTTCTTCAGGGCTTCTGTCTTCCAGTTTCAAGACTGAAAATGAATGATGCCAAAGTCATTTCAAGGAGGTAAAAAAGCCTCTGGGAAGAGGTCAACATAAATGGAGTTGGCATTCTCCATATATCCCTATTCCTAGTTTTCTACTGTAGAAACTTCAGGGAAATTGCTTTTTGGGTGAGATCAGGGACTCCTCTTGTTTGAACTGAGTTATCTTAGTTCTAGTGGGACTTTCACTCTGTATTGTCTGCTAACTGTATATTTATATGTATATTTTGTCTGATTTCTCTTTTTGCTATTAATTTGGAGAGATGAGAATCCTATTTACTATGTGTGCTCATTGTAGCACTCATTTGGTGGAAAGATGGTCAAGTCCTTGTGTGTGTGTGTGTGTGTGTGTGTGTGTAACAGTTAGACATAATTCTGTCACGGTACACCCTTTCTATCAAGTAAGTAAAGCAAATTCTGGCCCTGGAAAGAACCAAAGTCTCGCTTAGAGATGGGGAGGAGATATGTATTTGGGACACCAGACACCTTATTATCTCAAGCAAGAGAATTTCTTTAAAGAAACAGAAGTCTGTCCTTTTATATTTAAAATTCTTTTTACTGAGTGTTTTGAGAATGTGTTTACAATTAGAACTGTTCAGTTTAATCACTTTATGTCTTAGGAATTTGAAATATAAGTATTTTCTTCTCTGGAGATAATCTGTGGATTGATTAGTGCTTTTTTTTTTTCTCAGTTTCTAAGTTTGAAGCTATTTTGGAGATACTATTTCTTACATCATGTTTTTTTGACTTGTCAAGTTTTTCAGGTAAACCCCATGATTCTTAATTAGTAAAAGCCATGGCTTCAAGTGTAAATACACAGAGGCCCAATATTTAGACAACAAATAAGAGAGCCACATTCTAACCCAAATCTGAATAGATATTGAAAGCACTCTTGGGATGAAAACCCATAGCTATGGTTATGTCTTGGGAAACAGAATTAAAAAAAAAAACAGGAATGGTAAAAGAAAGAATTAGGAAACTCTCTATGATTAAGAAAATATATTAATAAAAAAATCTAGGAACTACAGAAGGAAAACATGATGGCAAATATTTGGTTGAAAGTCAAGGAACAGAAAAAAAGTAATTCTGTCATGGAAATATGTTATAGACACCTGGATAGAAAAAGGAACTGGATGAGGAATTTGAGAAAACAATGACATCTGTATGAACATCATCTTCTGAGAATAAAGCAAGTAATAGTTTCATCCTTTAAAAATGCAGAAACCAAGAAGGGGAAATTCTATTCTGCACTGAATTCTCACTAACAAGGAGGAGCAGGTTGCTAGTTAAGTGATGGAAATCTAAGGAGGAAGTGACCATTGCATTTTAGAGTTTACAATGAAGGAAAGGAAATCTGAACATAGACTGATCTTCATCCTAGAGATTGAGAAAATAAGTTTAAAAGCATTCTAAGAAAAGACACATAAGATCCCATAACTTCAGAGGAGGTGAGGTCTAGAAAGAATAGGACATGTTTATGAATGAAATCTGAAAGACACAAATGGAAAGACAGGGCAATAATAACTGATATTAGGAAAAGAAGCAAAGTTGATGAAAGTTTTATTTATTTTTGTTTTCTCTGCAAATAATTATTTTATACTAGAAATGACAGAACAGAACTGACCAATAGAGGATTGATATTTAAGATAAGTGAGGAGAAAGTAAGAGAACAGTTTAGCAACCCTTGATGAATTTAAATGACCTCATGTAGATGAACTCCTTAGGTCCTGTAGAAGCTGGCTGATATGTTTCCTATCAAGTGTCAATGATATATGAAAAGTTATGGAACAAAAGAGATATACCACAAGATTAGAAAAAGGCAAATGTCCTAATTTTCAAAAAAACAAAACCCAAAACTACTTCTCCAAAAAACAACTCTGTAGTCTACAAAAAAGAGGTCATTTGAAGTGGCTTTAATTTCTGTAAAAATTCTAGACTAGGGAGGCAGAGACAAGATAGCAGAGAAGAAACATGTCTTTATCTGAGCTCTCCTTAATATCCCTCAAATCAACCCCAAATCAAACCTCTGAACTGATTTCAGAGTGACAGAACCCAAAAATATTTGAAGTATAAAAATTTTCAGCAGAAGATATTTTGGAAGAATTTCAGAAAAAGGCTGTTTCTATCTGTCATGGAGGGAGGAGCCAAGCACAGGCGAGTGCAGGGACCCAGGTCACTTTTTGAGCTGGGAAATATAACCTGAGGAATCTATAGCAGTGTTGGCTACTATGTCCTGGTTGCAAGCCAATAGTAAGGCAGATTAGCCACAAGATATCCAGCACAAACACAAAAGGCAAATAGTGAGCCCCTAAACCCAGAATAAGGCAGGATCTGGCCATGTCCACCCAACACTAGAAGTTACTCAGCACCATCTCAGCAACTACTGTTTTCATGGAGAAAGAGAAGAACAGATTTTAAACCCTGAGGACACTAAAAGCAGATCATCTCCAGAGGAAGGTCCAAAGGGTGATATATATGAATTGGTTCCCATCTCACAAGACTCTCTTGGAAGAATTCAAAAAGGATCTTAAAAGAGTGTTAGAAGAAAAATGGGGAAAGGAAGTGAGAATTTTGCAAGAGAGTTTGGCAAAGGAAACAGAAATTATCTTAGGAAAATGCCTTAAAAATAGACAGTGAAATGGAAAAAGCAATTAATCCTTTAAAAAAATAGACTTGACAAAATGGAAAGACCATATAACTTCTCACAAAATAAATTTGACAAAATGGAAAAAGAAAACAATTCCTTGAAAAACAGAATTTGTGAAATGGGAAAAAATATCCATTGAACAAAACAATTCATTTAAAAATTAATTTCGTCAAATACAAAAGGAGCTAAAAAAGGTAACTGAAGAAAATAATTCACTAAAAATTAGAACTGAATAAATGGAAATGAATGACTCAATGAGACATCAAGAATCAATCAAACAAAACTTAAAAAGAAAGAAAGAAAAAAAAAAGACTGAGAAAATGAAAATGTAAAATACCTCATTGGAAAAACAATTGATCTGGAAAATAGATTTAGGAAAGGCATTCTAAGGATTATTGAACTTCCTGAAAACCATGATGAAAAAAAAGAGCCTGAACATTATTTTTCAGGAAATTATCAAGGAAAACTGCCTGGATGTCCTAGAATCGTAAGGTAAATTCACTGATCAGGAAGAGAATTCACTGATCACCTCCTGAAAGAGACCTCAAAATGAAAACTCCAAGGAATATAATAGTTAAACTTCAGAATTATCTGACCAAGGAAAAAATATTGCAAACAGCCAGAAAGAAATAATTCAAATATCAAGGAACCACAATCAAGATTACTCACGATCTAGCCCTTCCACCTTAAAGGATTGAAGGGTCTGGAATCTGATATTCTGAAAGGCAAAGGAACTTGGATTGCAGCCAAGAACAAACTATCCAGCTAAACTGAGCATTTTTTTTTTCAGGGAAGATGTACATTCAGCAATACAGGAGAATTTCATTTATTTCTAATGAAAAAGCCAGAGCTGAACAAAGAATTTGACCTCCAAATATAGAACTCAAGAGAAACATAAAAAAGCATAAAAGGAAAAAACTCTTGAGAACTATATCATTGTTATAGGTATACATAGAGATTGCAGGTATAATTTGATTTTACTGTCATACTATAAAAAAGAAACTAGAGGTAGAATGGGGATTGTACTGGATAAAGGAGACAGTAAAATGAGGAAAATTACATCCCATGAAAAGATAAAGAAGACCTATTATAACTGAGGGACAAAAGGGAAGGGGATAAACATTGTGTGAATCTTACTCTCATAGATATGGCTCAAAAAAAGAATATTAGACATATTTGGTTTCACAGAGAAACTTCTCTCATCTTACAGGGAAGTGAGAGGGGAAAGGGAAAAGGAATGGAAGAGGCTTAATAGAAGGGAAAACAGAAATAATAGGGGAAAGTTATAAGGAATAGGGAAGGGGTGTAAAGGGGAAGGGCTGTTTGAGGGAGCAGGTAGTCAGAAGGAAAATACTAGGAAAGAGGAAAAGGGGGAGAGGAAAGAGAAAAGCATAATTTAGGGAAAATAAGATGGCAGGAAATACAGAAATAGTCATTTTACCTGTGAATGTAAATGGGGTGAACTCTTCCATAAAACAGAAATAGATAGCAGACTTAAATAGATAGCAGACTTTAAAAGCCAGTTGTAGTTGTTTACAAGAACACATTTAAAGCAGACAGATACACTTAGAATAAAGGTAAAAGACTAGAGCAGAGTCTATTATGCTTCAGGTGAAGTTAAAAAAAGCAGGGGGTAGCGATCCTGATCTCAGATCCAGCAAAAACAAAAAGTAGATTTAATTAAAAGAGATAAGGAAGGAAAAAACCTATATCTTGCTAAAGGGTACCATAGATAATGAAGTAATATCAATACTAAACATCTATGTACCAAGTTATACAGCATCCAAATTTCTAGAGGAGAAATTAAGAGAGCTCCAAAAAGAAATAGATAACAAAACTATACTAATGGGGGATCTCAACCTTGCACTCTCAGAACTAGATAAATCAAACCACAAAATAAATAAGAAGTTAAAGAGGTAAATAGAATTTTAGAAAAATTAGGTATGATAGATCTTTGGAGAAAATTGAATGGAAACAAAAAAGCATATACTTTTTTCTCAGCAGTTCATGGAACTGATACAAAAATTGACCATAAATTAGGGCATAAACCCCTCAAAATCAAATGCAGAAAGGCCAAAATAGTAAATGTATCTTTTTCTGATCATGATGCAATAAGAATCACATGTAAAAAAGAGCCAGGGAAAAATCGAGCAAAAATTACTTGGAAACTAAATAATTTGATCCTAAAGAATGAATGGGTAAAATAGCAAATCATAGATACCATTAATAATTTCATCCAAGAGAATGACAATAATGAGACAACAAACCAAAATTTTCTTAGGGAATGTTTTATATCTTTAGATTGTTACTTGCATGAAATACAGAAAGAGAAGATCAATGAATTGGACATGAAACTAAAAAAGCTAGAAAACAGAACAAATTTAAAAAACCCTACAAGTTAATACCAAATTTGAAATTGTGAAAATAAAAGGGGAATTTAATAAAAATGAAAGTTAAAAAAACTATTGAACTAATAAACAAAACTAAGAGCTGGTTTTATGAAAAAACCAACAAATAGATAAACGTTTAGATAATTTGATCAAAAAAAGGAAAGAAGAGAATCAAATTGTTAGTATCAAAAATGAAAAGGATGAACTTTCCATCAATGAAGAGGAAATTGGAGCAATAATTAGGAGCTATTTTGCCAAACGTATGCCAATAAATATGATAAGCTAACAAAGGAGGAAACAAATTACTTAAATAGTCCCATTTTAGGAAAAGAAATTGAACAAGCTATTAATCAATTCCCTAAGGAAAAAAAATCTCCAAGGCCAGATAGATTTACATGTGAATTCTACCAAACATTTAAAGAACAATTAATTCCAACATTATGCTAACTCTGGAAAAACAGGGAAAGAAGGAATCCTACCAAATTCTTTTTATGACACAGACATGGTGCTAATACCTCAATCAAGAAGGGTCAAAACATAGAAAAAAATTATAGACCAATTTCCCTAATGAATATTGATTTATGCAAAAATCTTAAAATATTAGCAAAGAGATTACAGCAAGTTATCCCAGGATAATACACCATGACCAAGTAGGATTTATACCAAGAATTTATACTAGAATGCAGGGCTGGTTCAAAATGAGGAAAACCATTGGTATAATTTACTATATCAATAACCAAACTAACAAAAATCATATGATTATCTCAATAGAAGCAGAAAAAGCATTTGATAAAATCCAACACCCATTTCTATTAAAAACATTAGAGGGTATAGGAATAAATGTGGTTTTACTTAAAAATGATCAATAGCATCTATTTAAAGCCATTAGCAAGCATCAGATGTGATAAGATCAGGGATGAAACAAGATTGCCCACTATCACCATTATTATTCAATATTGTATTAGAAATGTTAGCTTTGGCAATAAGAGAAGAAAAAGAGATTAAAGTAATTAGAATAGGTAAGTAAAGTAAATAGAATAGAAGGAGGAAACCAAATTATCACTCTGCAAATGATATGATGGTATACTTAGAGAATCCTAGAGAATCAATTAAAAAATTACTAGAAACAATTCACAACTTTAGCAAAGTTGCAGGATACAAAAAAAAAAACACATCAACCATGGGCATTTTTAGATGTTACCAATAAAGTTCAGCAGCAAAAGATACAAAGAGAAATTCCATTTAAAATAACTGTAAATAATATAAAATATTTGGAAGTCTATCTGCCAAGGCAAAATTAAGAACTATATGAACACAGTTACAAAATACTTTTCACACAGATAGTCAGATCTAATCTCATGGAAAAATATCAAGTGCTTATGGGTAAGCCAAACTAATACAATAAAAATGACAGTACTACTGAAGTTAATCTATTTATTCAATGCCGTACCAATCAAATTTCCAAGAAATCACTACACAGAGCTAGAAAAAATAATTTAAAAATTCATCTGGAAGAACAAAAGGTCATGAATTTCAAGGAAATTAATGAAACAAAATACAAATGAAGGTGATCTAGCTATATCAGACCTAAAACTATTATAAAGTAGCAGTCATCAAAACCTTTTGATATTGGCTAAGAAATAGAGTAGTTGATCAATGGAACAGGTTAGGTTCAAAGGACAAAATAGTCAATGATTATAGTAATCTAATATTTGATAGTCCCAAAGATCCCAGCATTTGGGATAAGAACTCACTATTTGACAAAACCTGTTGGGAAAATTGGAAATTAGTATGTCAGAAACTAGGCATTGACTCACACTTAATGCCCTATTACTAAGATAAGATAGAAATGGGTTCACGATTTAGACATATAAAGAGTGGTATTATAAGCAAATTAGAAAAACAAGGGATAGTTTATATCTCAGATCTATAGAGAAAGAAAAAGTTTGTGGCCAAAGAAGAACTGAAGTACATTTTTGAATGCAAAATAAATAATTTTGATTATATTAAGTTAAAAAGTTTTTATACAAATAAAACCAATGCAGACAAAATTAGAAGGGAAGCAATAAACTGGGGGGGAAATTACATTCAAGAGTTCTCATAAAGGCCTCATTTCTAAAATATATGCAGAATTGATTCAAATTTATAAGAATTCAAGTCATTCTCTAATTAATAAGTAGTCAAAGGATATGATCAGACAATTTTCAAGTGAAGAAATTAAAACCATTTCTAGTCATATGAAGAAAAGGTGCTCTAAATCATTATTGATCAGAGAAATGTAAATTAAGACAACTCTAAAGTTAATAGTGACACACCTCTCAGATTGGCTTAAATGACAAACGATCATGATGAATGTTGAAGGGGTTGTGGGAAAACTGGGACATTAATACATTGTTGGTAGAGTTGTGAACTAGTTCAACCATTCTGGAGAGCAATTGGGAACTATGCCCAAAGGACTATCAAACTGGGCTTACCCTTTGATCCAGCAGTGTTTCTATTGGACTTGTATCCTAAAGAGATCATAAGGAGGGAAAGGGACCCATATATGAAAAAATGTTTGTGGCAGCCCTTTTTGTAGTGGCAAGAAATTGGAAAATGAATGGATGCCCATCAATTGGAGAACGGCTAAACAAGTTATGGATATTATGGAATATTATTGTTCTATAAGAAATGATCAGTAGGATGATTTCAGAGAGGCCTGGAGAGATATACATGAACTGATACTAAGTGAAATGAGCAGAATTAGGAGATTATTATATACAGCAATAGCAAGATTATATGATCATTTCTGACGGCCATGGCTCTTGTCAACAATGTGGTGATTCAAACCAGTTCTGATGGTTTTATGATGAAGAAAGCCATCTACACCCAGAGAGAGCACAGTGGGAATTGAATGTGGATTGCAACATAGTGTTTTTCCTCTTTTTGTTGTTGTTTGCTTGAATTTTGTTTTTTTCCCATTTTTTTTCCCTTTTGGTTCTGACTTTTCTTGTGTAACCTGACATTTATGGAAATATGTATAGAGGAATTTCACATGTTTAACATATATTGGATCACTTGCCAACTAGGGGAGGGGAGGGAAGAAAAGGGAGAGGAAAAAATAAAAAGCACAGGGTATTGTAGGGGTGAATGCAAAAATTATCCATGCATATAGTATATATTTTGAAAATAAAAAGCTATAATTAAAAAAAAGAAAATTCCAGACCAGAACATTATATCTGGAAAACAGCTGGAAATGGAAGCAATAATTACAAATCAACAGCATGATTTCCTCAAGAACAATCTCATTTCATTTTTTTTTGGACAGGTTGACTAAAATAGCATATAAGGGGGGAATACTGTGCATATAGTTTACCTGGATATTAGCACAACTTTTGATTAAGTCTCACATCATATTCTTGTGGACAAAATGAGGCTGATAATACAACCTTATGAATTTCAGAACTGGTGATTGTTCATAATCAAGGAATCATCTTTAAGGATTGTGTTTCAATGTGATCTCTGTTCTCTTCTCTGTACTATAGGAGTTTGTGCTTAGTGCTTTACTTTTTACTATTTTTTTTATCAATGATTTAGACAAAGTCACAGGTGGGATGGCTTTCAATAGAAAGTTGGAAGAAATCTAGCTTTATCACCTAAAGCATTGAGATGAATTTAATAATATTATATTCAATAGAGATAAATGTAAAATCTTGCACTTACGTATAAAAATCAATTTCATAAACATAAAATTGGAAAGGCATGGATAGATAATAGTTTAGAAAAAGTCCTTAAGGTTTAATGGAGTACAAATCTGTAAACTTGATATGAATTAGCAGGGTGGTGTGTCCACTAGAAAAGCTAATGCAATTAAGAGGGACATTACTTTCAGGAACAGAGAGGTTCCTGAACAGAGAGGTTATTTTTGTTTGGGTATGCATTGGACTAGAATTGGCTGCTAATGTGCTTTTAAATTCTCAAACTTGTGGTTCTGCACTAGTAAGACCCCTTTGTGCTAGAAGCACAAAGGATTTAAAACAGAAATTTTCAGATACAAATGGAAATACTTCTCATAGCTACTATACCAATGCTCTATTTGATGGATGAATTTAGAATATACACGTGTGTATGTGTACAAAAATAATTGTTATTTAAGCTTGTGATCCCATGAACCATCTCATGCCAATGTTCTCATGGGGTATTCTTGGCAAAGATATTAGACTGATTAACTATTTCCTTTTGCAGTGAATTAAGGCAAATTGAGGTTGTGAATTACCCAGGGTCACTTGTTTAGTAAATATCCTGGCCGGATTGAATACAGGTCTTTCTTATTCCAGTCCCAGCATTCTATCCACTGAGGCACCAAGCTGCCTATGTATATAAATACAAAAACCTAGTACCATATAATATGTATATATGTGTGTATATATAGACACATATATATGAAATACATACCTATATGTATATAAGAAGGCATATACATATGGGTACAGATATGTATATCTACATAACATTCTCAACTGTATATATGGAGATATGTGTTTACCCATTTACAAAATATGTATATGCTTGTAAATATATAGTATATATGTATATATGAGTATATTCACATACATATATGTGTGTATTTTTAAAATTTTAAAAATTTTGAACATCAATCATTTTAGAATAGGGGTTCTTTACCTACTGGAAAACAAACTACTTATCCCTGGATGAATTTCATTAATGTCTGTGAAATTGGGTGTGGAAAAAACTTACATCTTTATTTTCATTAACCTCTAACTGAGATTTAGCATTGCTTTCAATTATTTAAAACATTATTCTGAGAAGAATTCCACAAGCTTGCCAGATAGCTCAAGGGGTTCATGATACAATGAGATGAAGAACCCTCACTGTAGAGCATTGATTCTCCTTGACACAACCAATATTATAAAACAACTTCTATATACCAGACTCTGCACTAGGAGCTAATGGGACAAAGACAAAAATGAAACTTTTCTTCTCACAAAGTGCTTCTTATTTAATTTTGGATACAAAACAACATAAATTCAAAATAGACTCAAAGTAAATGTAAAACAATTTAGGGAAGGAAGGCATTAACAAGCAGATTTGTACAGGAAGTGGTACTCAAATGCAGTGTCAAAAAAGTGTATTTTAGATATTATCAGTCTTTGCGAAGATATGGAGATGAAAAATGGAATGCTATCAATGGCGATTATCTAGGAGTCCAGGTTGGTTGGACCTTGACTTGTTGAAAAAGCCACAGTTTGATTTTGAGTTAGACTCTAAAGGATTTTTAATTGTTAATCAAACGTGTTTTTATTTTATTTAAGAGAAAATAAGGAGCTACTGGAACTTCTCGAGTAAGGAAATTGTATGATATAAACAAGTTGGGAGCTAGATGGCACAATACATAGGGCATTGGACCTGGAGTCAGGAAGCCCCATCTTCTTGATATCAAATCTGGCCACAGACACTTAACGTATGACCCTGGGCAAGTCACTTAACCCTGTTTGCCTCTGTTTCCTCACCTGTAAAATGAACTGGAGAAGGAAATGGCCAACCACTCCAGTGTCTTTGCCAAGAAAACTCCAAATTAGACTCACAGAGAGTTAGACACAATTGAACAGCAACAACTTGATCTTTGTGAATATCAGCCTTCCTTTGTGAAAGATGGATTGATGTGGAGAAAGGCTTGGTCTATTGTTATTGTTTTTTCCCCTTCTTTAATATGGGAACATTTCACAGTTTATTAATCTTCTCATAGCTGGTGACTGATTTTAGTGGTCCCCAAGCAAATTCTTGTATAATGCAAAGTCAGTAATATCCATTTTTTTCTCAACCTGGATTTTTAGAATAGCATACATTAGGATTTTCATTTAACCAAAATCAAGCTTTTGAATATTAAAAGAATATTCCCTATATGTCATTAAAATATCTGAAGTATTAAAATACCTTGAATGCTTGACATTAATATATCTATTGCATTTAAAATATTTCTATAAATGATAACACCTGTTCTAATATTGCAAGCATATATGTTTGTATATGTATATATGCACACACATCTATACAACATATATATATGTGTGTATATATATACAGATATTTATGTGCATTGTGTAATATATCATCATATATACATATGCAATTATATGCCCATACATAATGCATGCATGTGTTCATACACACACATCCATATTATATGCTTATAATACACATGTATATATTAAATTACAGAGCTATCCTTGAGCCCATAATAGTTGACAACAAAGCAGGTCAATTTCTTAAACAACAGTATTTCATTCAGTACCTTGGTGGTTGTAATTAACGTTTCTGTTTAGTTCTAATTATAGTTTTTGTATCACAGCCATTATGCTAATGGTGTTATTCCCGTAGTATGTGAGATTGCATTCATTATCACTGGTGAATTAAACCTTTATTAAAGAAAAATTCCCGCAGGCCTCATTCTGGAGTTAAGTAATTATTCATTTGGTTTTATCCTAGCAATTAGCTTATATACTGTAGCACTCATTATTGAGTTTCTATACCTCACTGAATGAGATTAACTCACCATGGTAAATAAATGCCTAACAGCTCCCAGGCTCCCAATGTGTTGCTTTTTAAGCATATTATTATATAACAAAATAAGGAATCAGAAAGCTTTGAAGCTGCATTCTGGCTTCCTACAAATAAATGTTCTTGCTGGGAAGACACTATGTTGGACACCTTGGATTTAATTCAGAAACAAACAAACAAAAAAATAGGCAGCTGAAGCCTCCAAAGCTTAGCTCACCTCTGTGGGTGGGTGTTTTTCTTTGTTGAATTTTGTTTCATTACTCATTTGCTTGTTTAGTTGTGTTTCTGTGCCCATTTTGAAGTTGATAAAAACCCATTTCTATAACCTCTATAGGGAGCATCGAAATATTTCTGACTTCCAAAGGCATTTAGTGAATCATTCATTAGAGTCTGGTATCTCCAAGTCTGTGTCCGGCCTTCCTACTCACGTAACTGTTCTATCAAGTGAACAGTCCACACAACTCTGTCCACTTTTCCAAAAGGCCATAGTTCAGTGAAAGAAAACTTTGCAACTGTTATGTAGAATGGACTTTTGCTAGCTTTGATTTTCCCTAGAATTATTTTAGCTACTAAGATTCTGCCCTTTCTAGTCTTTCTAGAGATGCTTATTTGCGAGCTTCCTAGAGACCAATTACAACCTGGGAGCCTTCAAGTCAATTCTATTCATTAAGAATTTAATTATTGCCTACTGTATACAAAGTACTTGCCTAGACTCTTTCTGCACTCTTCTTCCATCCAAGTCTGAATATCTCAGGGGAAAAGAACCAAAGGAGGTAACCTAAATGTTGCTATTTTGCCAGTCATGGTTTAGTTTTTGTTAAATTGCATCTGGAAAAATGCCAGGAATAACTTTCTTCAATTTGTCTCAGTTATTTATTCTTGACTTGGAACTGGAATTGAAATGAACCTGGATGTTTCATAATTTGCCTATCTTCAATCCTCAGCCTAACCCAAATTTATTTTCTAAAAATGAGCAGTGACTTCAGAAAAGGATTTTTTTTATCATGTCTAAATGAACCTGCTCATTTCTACATAACTACCCTTTAATGTCTGCTTTACAGTTATGCAACTTGGCTGTTTGGGTTTCTTTAGCAAGCATAAGCAACACAAATTATAACCCCATGATAACTTTTTGGACAATGCTTCATATAGTAAATTGTGAGATGTTTTTTTCCTAACATAAAACAGGTAGAGAGGTACTAAGCACTGGTGCAACACAAATAAAACACATTCCAAATGTGTTGATTATATCAAAGTATTCAAGTACCAAGGTGAAGATATCCAGGTCTCTTGTTTGTAGTACTTTGTAGTTGCATGACATGTACATTGCATGGAAGTTTTGCATTGCATTGCTTCTCACTGTGGTTTTATAGAAGGAATGCAGCTGTGAGAATGAAGAGAACTAGGGCCAAATGTCAATTCTAATTAACCTTTTCCTTAGTCTCAAAATGAGGGGATTGAACAAAAACAATGGTGTCCATTACTTTTCAGTGGTTGATCACGTGAAAATAAGTCCATATGTGTTTTTACCACATAGATAAGTTGTCTGATAAATAAAGTTCTAAAATGCATTTACACTTTTGGGACACCCCTCATTTTTATCATTACAATGACCTCTTCATCAAAGCTTTACCTGCATGGTTTTTGATGATAGTTATACGATACTAACAGTAGGTAAGTAATTGGTCCTTATAGACCAGCTAATTCATGTAATAAAAAATAAATTAAAAAATTCATGTAAATAAAAAATAAAATAATTCAGTAAACACATCATCTTATTCATTTATATATTCTTTCTAAAGGTACAGGTCTCAATCACATGACTTAGAGCAGAAAGAGGGCATTAGTCTAGTGTACTTATTTTGTCACCAAGGGCCACAATAGTGATATGATTGTTCAAGGTTTCAAGAAGGTCACAAAACCATAAATGACAGAATAGGATTTAAACACATGTCCTTTCATTACCAAATCAACGCTTTTCCTCCTGTACCATGTTTCTATTCTTCCTCTTCTCACACAATTTATTTCTATCTTTTCATCTTCTTCAGAGGAGAGATCTCTAGAGTATTGGAAGTCTTTTTGTCCTTCTAATACTACAAAGGTACCATTGGAGAATTTGAAATATCTATTCTCTTGTTTCCATTATATGAGTGCTAGGGCAGCCGAACCAATAAGGTGGATTAAAAGGTGGCCAATGGTGATATTGGCTGTTAGCCGTATTGCTAGGGCTAGTGGTTGAATAAGTAGGCTAATAGTTTCGATGATGATTAATATAGGGATTAGAGGTGTTGGAGTGCCTTGTGGTAAGAAGTGAGCAAGTGAGGCTTTTGGTTTATTGGGAAAGCCCAGTACCACTGTTCCTATTCAAAGGGGAATAGCTATGCTGATATTTATTGAGAGTTGTGTGACTGCCAAATTTCTTTTCTTTTATACTTTTACAAAGACAAGTCACTATTTGTAATATGTGGTGATTTCTATGCATATTTCTATAACCCATTTGGATCATCCACAATTTTGATGTTTCAGAGGTTGTTGTTTCCCATGACTTCTAGCCATATGGCAGCATTTGATGGATTGATTTTGTATTTCACTGGTTTTATCAGTAGAGCAAATTCCCAGTGAGGAATTCTTTCTATTAATGCAAATTGGTTCCACTGTTAAGATATTGGTATTTAAGAATGTAGGTGCATGGGGGACAGAGTTTATCAGTAAATATCTATCAGTAAACATCTTGAGAATCATAAAAAATGCTCTGTAATTTCTCATCAGCAATCCAGTCTGTTCTCCCTGTCCTGTTCAACTTTGGGTCCAGTTCTATGTCAATTTCCAAGGTATAAGTGTTGATAGGTTAAAGCTAACTTAATAGGATGTGCTCATCTACAGAATGAAAATTAGGCATTCAATAGCATAATTACTTGTGTGCTATAGAATGAAGAGTAGTATACTTTGTTGATTGAGATCTTTTCAGTATGTTTTTTAAGCTGATCTCTTGATTTTTTTTGTAGATTTCAGGGAGTCCTTTAATATTCTAGAGTTTGATGGAATCTGTAAAAAAATTTAAAAGAAGAAATAATCTTTAAACAGAAGCTTCTGAAGGACTTTGGTACTTGTAGGGAAGCTCTCTTCTATTTAGTGTCTTTATATTGTGACTATATTCCAAGATAGTAAAGAATATTTTTTATGGGAGTATGTTTTCCTGTTTTGTGCCTAGACATTCATAAAAGGTTTCAGGACTGAAGGATAGAAATCTGGCCTCAGAGCTAATGCCTACCTCTGAGACCTGCTAACTAACTAGGTGATCATTGATAATAAATAATATTTATAATAATAAAACTTAACTTTGTGATTGGATCTGCTAAGGAATGTTAACAAACATGTAATAGTTGATACCTCCCTCTTGTGGATCCCTAGAAAACCATTACTGGTTCCAAACATTTTATGTGAATCAGAATTCTTTCCAAAGCATAGTTCACAATAGATGTTTTTAATTTGACTCGAGAACCAAAGAATGTGTTAACTCAAAGAAAAATATTTTTAAGTGATGTTTTCCCCAGACACACAGTGCTATAGTCTCCAATGTAGGAGCATATGTAACCAGGGCATACATGGCAGAGTATAAATGTAGTGAACATGTTGGACCAAGGAGCTCTTATAAGGGCACATAGGTTAAGAATATATCTGATTGGACTAACTTGTGCTTTCAATGGTTCTGAATTACTGATGTCTTCTGCTTTCAAGATAGACTTCCTTTCTGCTTAACTTCTCTCTCCTGGATTTCTCCAGAGGTGCTGCTCTCTTTTCTTCCATCTGCTAGGTTACAGCTCTGATGAGACTTTTTAGATGTCTTATTATGTCTATTGTCTTAGTTCCAAAAAGTTCAAAGCTGTAAATTTTTTTTCCCAAGCACTTGATGATTTACAAAATCTGGAAGAAGACTATGAAGTCTGAAATCATTTGTCTTAAAAAAACACTGTTTTCCTCAATTATTTGTAAAAATTTTGAATTTATTATTTATAAATCTTATTATTCATATTTATTATTATTTATAATTATTATAAAACATTTTTACAATTATTTGTAAAAACAATTTTGAACATTCGTCTTTTTGAAAATTTTAAGTTCCAAATTCTCTCCTTATTTCCCTTTTCTTCTTGCCTCCTGGAGAAGGCAAATAACTTGCTACAGAATATACATCTGCAGTTATGTAAACTATATTTCCATATTAGCCATTTTGCAAAAGAAAACAGAAAAAGCATCAAAAACTAAGACGAAAAGTATACTTTGATTTACTCTCAGTCTATATTACTACTCTTATTGGAAAAGGATAGCATTTTTCATCATGAGTCCTTTAGAATTGTTTTGCATCATAGTGTTGCTGAGAATAACTGAGATATTCATAGTTGATCATTTTATAATATTGTTGTTATTGTGTACAACATTTTTCTGGTTCTACTCACTATACTTATCATTTCATAAAAATAATCCCAGTTTTGCTTATCATTTCTTATAACAACAGTATTCCATTACGCTCATATACAATTTATTCAGCCATTCCCTAATATATGGATATCTCCTTGATTTTCAGTTCTTTGCAACTACAAAAAGAACTGCTGCAAATATTTTTGTATGCCTTGATCCTTTTACTTTGATCTCTTTGGAATATAGACCTGGAAGTGGTTGTATTGCTTGGTCAAAGAGTATATAGTCCATTGTGCATAGTTACAAATTGCTCTTCAGAAGGGCTAGATCAGTTTATAACTCTGCCAACATTGCTTTAATTTCCCAGTTTTTCCACATCTCTTCCAACATTTGTGATTTTCCTTTTTTGTCATATTAGGCAATCTGACATGTGAGGTGCTACTTCAGAGTTGTTTTAATTTGTATTTTTCCAATCAATAGTGATTTAGATAATCTTTTACATGAATATAGATAGCTTTGATTTCTTTTTCTAAAAACTCCTTGTTAATATATTTTTATTATTTATCACTTAGGGAATGATACTATTCATTTTATTTATTTCTACTTACTTATTTACTTATAAGTTATTACTTATCTTACTCCATTTCTTACATACATATTGGTCTGAGATCCCTTTTTGGAGGAAATTCTTTAAGACTATATCTTGTTCTACTAAATCAAATACTTCTAAATAAATAACCAATTGTAAACATAAGAGAATCTTGTACTTTTGACACCTTTAAGAAAATTGTGTGTCTGTGAAAGTGAGATCTCCTATAGAATGGATGGCTAGTTTCTGTATTTCATTCTCATCAAGGATATTCTTGATAAATGAGTAGATGATGTTTTTCTCTTAAAAATTTTTATTGGTATCTTCTGTTTTCATATTACTGGAATTTCCAAATATATCCCTCCTTTTTTCTATTCCCTGGAGAGTTGCTCCTTTTCATTAGAGAGAGAGAGAGAGAGAGAGAGAGAGAGAGAGAGAGAGAGAGAGAGAGAGAGAGAATATAGCAGTTCAGCAAATTAATTGATCCTGGCATATCAAAGAAGTATGAGTATGACATTATTATGAAATACCCCACATACATAGTTCCTAATGTCTGCAAAAAAAAGTACTGTGTTTTTTTTCCCCATTCTTTTCAGGAACCAAGTTTGATTATTATAATTATAAAGCATTCAGTTTTTGTCATTTTATTTACATTGTTGTAGTCATAATGTACATTTTCTTTTTCCCTTTGGTTACTTTTTTTTTCTATCTTTTTTTTACAATGGAGTAATATTCCATCATATTCACATACTGCATTTTTAGCTATTTCCCAAATGATGGTCATCAACTATTTCCATTTCTTTACAACTACAGAAAATACTGTTTTGAATATTTTTATTTATGTAAGACTTTTCTTTTTGCCATTGACCAGCTTGGGATATATGTCTCTCTCTCTCTCTCTCCTTCTGTCTCTCTCTCTCTCTCTGTATACACACACACACACACACACACACACACACACACACACACACACACACACATATATATATATACATATATAATATAATAGTAAATTATTTTACAAGTAAATAGATAATTCCTATAAAGATTACATAGAGATCAAAATTTTTAAAAATGCCTTGATGGGTGCTGATGTCCTCACAGTAGTCTTTTTAGGGTACTAAATATCAACTATGATTTTATCTGGTCATTTGATTGCTTCCCTTACAGTATCTTCAAAATCACCCCTCAATGTTTTTTTAAAGTGGTGGCACCTTCAAGATGGATTTCTTCTGCTCATATTTGATTTGATCCAACTTTTCTTCCCAATTTCATTTTCTAAGTGCTCACACTACATATTGTGTATTGAGGTATTAAAGTCCAAATTTTACTGTCATCAAAAATGAAAATATATAATTAGAGAAATGTAGATTGTTCCATTTTTAATCTGTTTGTTGTCCTTCCAGTTTCATCTATAAATTTTCTTTGGATGGGTTGACTTAGCTGGGTCTTACATAAAGCTTTTCTAACCTTACTTATTTTTCTATCAACAGCTTTTTAATAATTTTATTTTGTTTTGTTATTTGAAGTGGCAATACAGTTTTTTACTTTCTCTGTAACATTTCTAAAGGTGATTTTTATGTCTTAAAGTATTCACATTATCTTTCACATTTCTCTCTTTGACAAGGTGATTTTGTTTCCTAGGTGAGGTAATTCCTGGACTTTCTGGCTTAGTTTTGTACACTACTTTATGACTGGTTAAATTTACATAGAAAGTGATAAAAATCACAGTCTTATGTATTTTCTTTTATTAATTTTCCAGAGTCAGTAACTTATTTGAATAGCTTAGATTAGAGCTTTCGTCATTTCTCACAAGGTCTTCTCATTTTAAGCTTTTTTGTCTCACTTGCTGTTGATTTTAGCCTTTCCTTAAATTAATTGATAGCCTGAGTACACTAGAAGCCTGATTTAGCAATTACTTCTACTTCAGTGTTCATTTGTTTCTTCTTTATGTTTTCTATATCCAGTCTCTTCTCACTTCCTTCTGGAGTGAAATATTTGTGATGAAGAGGTCCTTTGAATTTTCTGTATTTTAAGTATGAACCATATTATCCAGCATATTTTTGGCTACCCTCTCTTATCCCCATACTTTCATACAAATCACTAAAGGATCCACATGTGTATTGATCTTTCTTTGAGGATCTTTCCAAATCCTTCATAGATTTCATCTGCTCCTTCATTTTTTAAAAAGCATGTTAGTGATATCATTTAATAGTAGTTATATATTCCTCTTGAAAGTAGATTTTCCCTCGAAAGTCTTCAGTTCTTGTATCTCTTCTGACCTCTATATTATTTTTTACTAAAGTTATGTAAATTAAAATTAAGGTTTTTTTTTATTCTTATCATCAACATTTCAAGATGAAATTAACTGTTTCTCAATAAATTTAAGCACTGTTTTATTTTTGCTATTTTTATCTCTAGCAACTAAAGATTTAAAAAAATGTGACTGACAGGCCTTAACCTGCTACTTGGACAATTTCAATTATTTTTCAATTGGTTTCTTTTCCATGTTTTTTTCTCATCCAACTCATTTTAGTTATTTCTGCCATATTAATTTGTCAAATGCACAGGTATGACTGTGCCACTTCAATACTCACATATATTCAATAGTTCCATGTTGCTCCTGCAATAAAAAGTACAAATACGTTAGCCAGAAATTGAAGGACTTTTTGCAGTTGGTTTCAATCTATCTTTCCAGTCATTTTTTCCACTTCTTCTATTACTACTACTGTTGGTATTACTACTATTGCTTCTTCTTCCTCCTCCTCCTCTTCCTTCCTTTTCTTTCTTCTTCCTCTTACTTTCTCCTCCTTCTATTCCTACTTTTCCTCCTTTTTCTTATTCTCCTGCTTCTCCTCATACTTTTTTTTTTGCTACTACTATTACTACTACTATTAGCTAAGATGTACATGGCTCTTGTTATTCAGTTGTTCAGTCATATCCAATTCTTTGTGACCTCATGGACATGGTTGGAGTCTTCTATCTTTCATTATCTCTTGAAGTCTGTCCAAGTTTGTTTGTTGTTTCCATGACATCATTTATCCATCTCATTCTCTGCCATCCCTTTTTCCTTTTCTTTCAATCTTTCTCTACATAGCCCTTATTTTATGCTAAGTACTTTATAATTATTATTTTATTTGATATTCACAACATTCTTGGGAGATAGTTGATATTATTATCTTCATTTCATAGATGAGGAAATTGAGATAAATAGTGTTTAAATATCTTGTTCTCTATATACAGTTACTTCATGGATATTTACCACATCCTAATTTGTCTTGAGAGGAGGAACCTCATGTATCTGATTGTCTCTACAAGGGTCTAACAAGATTTTATATAGATTATACATAGTATATTGAATGTAGCACTTAATATGTCTCTGTTGAATTTAGTGATTCATCTTTCCTAAAAATCATTACTTCTCCTTTTAAATGTAGTCAGTTCTTCAGACTGTTCATCATTCAGATACCACATCATCTTGGTCATCTATTTAGGATTCTTTATTTGTCTATGTAGTCCATAGAATTGAATACATGATTCTAGATGTATGTTGAAAGCATCTTGAATTTATCTACACAGAGTACAGTGGGACTATTTCTTTCCTTAATGTGAACACATTGATTTCATTCCATTTTCTCTTTATTAAATGAGATGATATATGTTAAGGAACTGTAATAGAGCATTATACAAAATTAAAATGTGCACATATATTCTATACTAATTGCATATGAACAACATATGAACATATACATTATTAGTGATAATTTAAGTTAGGATTGCATCTTTAAAAAATCTTAGCAGGTATGTTATATGGTTCATATTAAAACTTATGATATTATTCCCCCTGCCCCTTGCTCCAGATCTTTTTCTATTGCCAAGGAGATAGACTATAAACAATCTAACAAAACTAACAGGTTCAAACTAAAAAACATATATTACCTTATAAGTACCCTTATTATATCATATTGATTTCAGACTATTATGCATATAACTTTGAATTCATACCTTTAGCTATTGAATTAATAATCCTTCATCTGTCATATATAGATTGGGTAATCACATTCTCATCAAAACATTTATTAAAAATGTTGAAGAGGAAGCAAGAGACAAAGCTCTAAGACACACTACGATTGCCATCTGTAGTGACAAAGAAGTAATAATACTCTCTTAAGTGTTATAATTTAAGCAGTTATAACTCCATCTCATCATAGGATCATCCAGTTTTTATTTCACTATCTTATTCATAAGGTCAGTATGAGCTATTTTGTCCTTTGCTTTGATGAAATCAAGCTTTATGTGCCTGAAATCCATCTATCTACCAACTCTAAAAATCCCAGCAAAGATTCTAGGACCTTAGAGCTGAGTATAGAACTCTTGATGTCATTCAGAACAATCTGTGGCCTACCTTGAACAGGATCTGATACAAGTGGCTGATAGACTAAAGAGAATTATGTTGTCAAGCAGTGGGGTAAAATAGCCCTAAAGACAAAAAGATCTAGCTTCAAATCCAGTAGACTGACTATACAGTCTTGGGGAAATTGTTTAACTTTTTATTTCTTCAAGCAAGTCTAAAACTTTGGTTTCAGAGAAGGTGCCAGTCTGAATTGGTAGTGAAAGTTCCTTATTGGGAGTTCCATATATGAAATAACAGAAAAAAAAGCTTTTGTTTTTGTTTTTGCTTTAATTTTGTTGTTGTTGTTAAGAGTGATCTCTTTGCCAAGCAACATTTGAGTACATTTCATGAGAGACTGGGCCAAGAATGGCAATATGTAGGAGCTGAAATATCATATTCCTAAGGAATTGCCATTGGGCTTAGTTTCATGAAAGGACTCTTGGCCAGGTATAACTTACCCTCAAAATTTTGTCCCTCCTTCCTAATCTCCAATATTCAAAATGATCAGAATGTAATATGTTATAGGAATCAGATCTTTGAGAAATGCAAGTTAGCTCATTGGTCACCTTGATTTTCTGAAGTTACAAACCTTTGTCACTTGGATTATGACATTTGTGTTTAACTCTGTGGCGTTTACCTTCTTCCATCTTTCAGTATAAACTAATGAATGTAACTGGCTGCTCAAGCAGATACATGATCCATGTTGTCTTCATGCTTATCACTTATACATAATATTTTGCTGATCAAAAAATTCCATAATCCTTTCTAGGCAGCTAGACCACCCTGTGGGTAGAGCACTGGACCTGAAGTCAGGAAGACAGTTCAAATATAGCTTCAGACATTTACCAGCTGTGTCATTAGAACAAGTCACTTATTCTCTATCTGGCTCAAGTACAAAATGAGAGAAATGATAACACTTAGCTCCTAGGATTGTTGTGTGGTTTATTGTCAAAGCAGATAATAATCTTAAAGTGCTTTTCACAGTACCTAGAAACTAAGCTTGGAGGAATTAAATGACATGTGATCCATGATAAATACAGGCTTTTTCCCAGAAATCTATGTTACCTTCTATGGGACTGTGGATCAGACAAAGTATTAAGACAGTTCTATTTCAGAGTAAAACCCACATTATAGAAGTTTATCAGGATTACAGATTAATTTATTTAAACTTAGTCCTATCACAAGTGGGAAATGTGATCTCTGCTAAGAATGGTCATCTTGTAGAGATGAATTCTTGAGATTATACTAACCATCTCAGGATAGCTTACACTTGCCTCACAACTACTGAACTCCAGTCTTGTTTATAGGATAGGTATAAAAAGAGCTCAACACAGCATGTTAGTAAATTTATTCTTTATAAATCCTTCTGTAGTAGCACTCAACTACCTGGATGTTCCTTCCTGCCATGCCTGGCCTTCACCTTCCTCGTCTGTAAAATAGAGGGTTAGACTAAAATATGTCTAAAATTTATGGGCTTATGATTCCACATGGCACTCCCAGAATCACATTTGTGGTCTTAAATCTCTCTATTTTGTTAGGCAGGTAGGTGACATATTAGATAGAACCTTGGACTTGGAGTCAGGAATACCTGGGTTCAAACATGGCCTTAAACACAATTACTAGCAATGTGGCTCTCAAAAAGCTACTAAACCTCTGTCTGCCTCAGTTTCCTCATCTGTAAAATTATCTACCGACCAGGTTTTCCATAAGGATAAAACATGACAATATCTATAAAGTAGTTAATGAACTTTAAAGGTATATAAATACTAAGTTTTTTTTCTGGTTGCAAGGATATTTTCAAAATTAATACTTTTCCATTAATAAGCAGTTATTTTTTTCCCCTCCCATTCACTTCTCTTGGGAAGGGAAAGACAAAAAGTAACTGTTGTAACAGTTTGATTTCTCAACAAACAACAACAAAAAGAAATGACCAAAAAAGCAAAAGACATTAGTCATGTCCAAAAATGAATATTTTATCCTTTATCTTGTATCCATTCCCTTTCTTCATGAGGTGGGCAATATGCTTCATCATTAGTCCCCTGGTTTTACAATTGATTGTTGTATTATTAAGTCTTTCAGAGCTGTCTAAAGCTTCTTAAGAATACATTACAATTTTATGATCTTATCATAGATTATATATGTGCAATCATATAAACATTTTCATATTAGTCATGTTATTAGAGAAGAAACAGACCAAATGCAAAAAAAAAGTGAAAAAATTAAGAAAGTGAAAATAGTATGCCTCAATCTCTCTTCAGATTTCATCAGTTCTTTCTCTGGATGTGAACAGTATTTTCTATCATGAATCATTTGAAATTGTCTTAAATCATTGTATTGCTTGAGAAGAGATAAATTATTCATAGTGGTTCATCACAGAGCTTTGCTGTTTTTGTGTGTTCTGCTCATTTCACTTTGTATCATTTCATGTAGCTTTTCGAGGTTTTTCTGAAATCTGCCTCCTCTATTAATTTCAGATACCACAAGTTGTACATTCATTCCCCTCAATGATGGGGAAATCCCTCAATTTCCAATTCTTTGCCACTACAAAAAAAGCAGCTATAAATATTTTTGTACTTGGTCCTTTGGAAAGGTCCTAACCTGTCCCCTTTTTTACAATCTCTTTGGAAACTCAAGAGTTAAAAAATAAAGAAATATAAAATGGATCAAAGGGAGGAAGAAAATTTGGAAGTTAGAAACTTTTTTAAATGAATGTTGAAAATTATCTTTATATGTAATTGGAACAAATAAAATACTATTTATTTTTCTTTTCTTTTTAAATATTTTTCTTTTTCCCTTTCCAAATAAACCACAATAACAAAAATGAAAATACTGTGTTGTGATCCACATTCAGATTTCCATAGTCCTCTCTCTGAATGTGGATGGCTCTTTCCATCCATGACTATTGCCCTGAATCATCTAATTACTGAAAAAAAAAAAAACAAGTTCATAACAGTTGATCATCACATAATCTTGTGGTTTGATTGGTTCTATTTACTTCACTTAGTATCAGTTCATGTTTTTCCAGGCCTTTCTGAAATCGGCCTGCTTATCATTTTTATGGAACAATAATATTCCATAATATTTATATACCGTAACTTATTCAGGCATTCCTCAACTGATGGGTATTCCTCAATTTCTGGTTCCTTGCTACTACAAAAAGGACAATTATAAATATTTTTGCAATGTGGGTTCTTTTTCCTTTTTTATGAACTCTTTGGGATACAGGCCCAGCAGAGACACTGCTGGATCAAAGATTATACACATTTTGATAGCCCTTTGGGCATAGTTCCATATTGCTCTCCAGAATGATTGGATCAGTTCACAACTGATTGTGTCCCAATTTTCCTACATCTCTTCAAATATTTGTTATTATCTTTTCCTGTCATCTTTGCCTATCTGACCGGTGTGAGGTCATAACCTCAGAATTGTTTTAATTTGCATTTTTCTAATCAGTAGTGGTTTAGAACAATTTTTATATGATTAAAAATGGCTTTAATTTCTTCATCTGAAAATTGTTCATATCTTTTGATCATTTATCAATTGGGGAATGATATATATATATATATATTTGAGTCAATTCTTTATCAGAAACATTGAATGTAAAAATTTGTTTCCAATTTTCTGCTTCCCTTCTCATCTTGGCTGCATTGGTTTTGTTTTGGCTGCATTGGTTTTGTTAGTAAAATTTTTTAATTTTTAAAAATCAAAATTATCTATTTTGCATTTCATAATATTCTCTAATTCTTCTTTATTAATTGCTTATTAATTTCTTCCTTCCTCACAAAGAGGTAGATTATCTTTTGTTCTAATTTATTTATAGTATCACCCTTTATGTCTAAATCATGAACCCATTAAACTAGGAAAACATTTTTATAGTCAAAGGTTCTGATAAAGGCCTCATTTCCAAAGTATCTAGAGAATTGACTCTAATTTATAAGAAATCAAGCCATTCTCCAATTGATAAATGGTCAAAGGATATTTATAGACACTTCTCAGACAAAGAAATTGAAACTATTTCTAGCCATATGAAAAGATGCTCCAAGTCATTATTAATCAGAGAAATGCAAATTAAGACAACTCAGAGATCACTACACACCTGTCAGATTGGCTAGAATGACAGGGAAAGATAATGCAGAATGTTGGAAGGGATGTGGGAAAACTGGGACACTGATACATTGTTGGTGAATTGTGAACACTTCCAGCCATTCTGGAGAGTGATTTGGAACTATGCTCAAAAAGTTATCAAACTGTGCATATCCTTTTGTCTAGCAGTGTTACTACTGGGCTTATATCCCAAAAAGATCATAAAGAAGGGAAAGAGATCTGTATGTGCCAAAATGTTTGTGGCAGCCCTCTTTGTAGTGGCCAGAAACTGGAAACCGAGTGGATGCCCATCAATTGGAGAATGGCTGAATAAATTGTAGTATATGAATATTATGGAATATTATTGTTCAGTAAGAAATGACCAGCAGGATAATTTCAGAAAGGCCTGGAGAGACTTACATGAACTGATGCTGAGTGATAAATAAGCAGGAGTTAGGAGATCATTATATACCCCAACAACAATACTATATGATGATCAATTCTGATGGACGTGGCCCTCTTCAACAATGCGATGAAACAAATCAGAACAGTAATGAATTGAACCAGCTACACCCAGTGAAAGAACTCAGGGAAATAAGTGTGAACCACTACATAGAATTCCCAATCCCTCTATTTTTGTCCACCTGCATTTTTGATTTCCTTCACAAGCTAATTGTACACTATTTCAAAGTCTGATTCTTCTTTACAGCAAAATAACTGTATGGACATATATACGTATATTGTATTTAATATATTTAACATGTATTGTTCTACCTGCCATCTGGGGCAGGGGATGGTGGGAGGAAGGAAATGAAAAATTGGAACAAAAGGTTTTGCAATTGTCAATGCTGAAAAATTACCAATGCATATGTCTTGTAAATAAAAAGCTATAATAAAAACAACAACAAAAAAAAAAATCATGAATCCATTTTGACTTAATCTTGGTATAAGGTGTTAGTTGTTGGTCAATGACTAGTTTTTGCCATACTATTTTCCAATTTTCCCAGCATGTTTTGTCAAATAGTGAGTTCTTATCCCAAAGGTGGAGTCTGTCTGGGTTTATCAAACACTAGATCACTCTAGTCATTGACTATTGTATCTTGACAAGCTAATCTATTCCACTGATTCACTTCTCTGTTTCTTAGCAAGTACCAAATGACAGCTGCTTTATAATATAATTTTAAGTCTGATACAGCTAGCCCATCTTTGCTTGCATTTTTCCCATTAATTCCCTTGAAATTATGGGCCTTTTATTCTTCCAAATGAACTTTGATATGATTTTTTTCTATTCTAAAAATGATTTATTGGCATTTGATTGGTATGACACTGAATAGATTAATTTAGATGGAATTGTCATTTTTGTTATATTTATTCAGCTTATTTATGAGCACTTTTTATTCTAATTGTACATTTAATTTTATTTGTATGAAAAGGGTTTTTTAACTGTGTTCATATAGTTCCTAGATTTGTCTTGGCAGGAAGAGTCCCAGATATTTTATATCATCTATAATTATTTTAAATGGAATTTCTCTTTCTATTTCTTAACAGCAGAACTTTGTTGGTAACATATAGAAATGGCAATGATTTATGTGAATTTATTTTATATCCTTTATTAATTGTTTCTCATAATCTTTTTTAGTTGATTCTCTAGAATTCTTTAAGTATACCATCATATCATCTGTAAAGAGTGATAATTTTGTTTCCTCATTACCTAGTCTAATTCCTTCAATTTATTTTTCGTCTCTTATTTCTAAAACTAACGTTTCCAATATAATATTGAATAGTAATGTTGCTAACTTTGTTTCATTCTTGATTTTACTGGGAATGCTTCTAGTTTATCCATCCATTACATATAATGCTTGTTAATGGTTTTATGTAGATGCTATTTACCAGTTTAAGAAAAACTCCATTTATTCTTATGCTCTCTAGTGTTTTTTAATAGGAATGGGTGTTATATTTTGTCAAATGATTTTTCCTCATTTGTTGATATAATTGTATGATTTCTGTTACTTTGGTTATTGATATAGTCAATTTTGTTAAGTTTCCCTGATGTTGAACTAGCCCTGCATTCTTTGTAAAAATCCTACTTTGTCATAGTGTATTATCCTGGTGATAAGTTGCTGTAATAATTTTGCTAATATATTTAAGATTTTTGCAATAATATTCATTAGGAAAATTGGCCTATAATTTTCTCCTTTTTTTGTCTTGGCCTTTCTGGTTTAGTAAGCTGCACCATATCTGTGTCATAAAAAGAATTTGGTAGAACTCTTCCTTGAATAGAGCAATGGTAGAACAATGAATGCTATTACTATATAAACTATTTAGAAAAATAACAATTTTTTCTAAATAATTTATATAGTAATAGCATTCATTGTTTTTTAAATGTTGGGTAGAAATTCACTGTAAATCCACTTGGGCCTGGAGATTTTTTCATAGGGAGTTCATTAATAGCTTGTTCAATTTCTCTTTCTAAAATGGGATTATTTAAGTAATTTATTTCCTCCCCTGTTTATCTGGGAAATTAAATCTAAGTTTTTGTTAAGTATTCATACATTTCACTTAGATTGTCAGATTTATTTGGTATTCAGGTGGGCAAAATAGCTTCTGATTTTATTACTTTAATTTTCTCTTCATTGGTGGTAAATTCACTCTTTTCATTTTTGGTACTGGTAATTTGTTTTTCTTCTTTCCATTTTCTAATTAAATTAACTAAAAATTTTATCTATTTTGTTGCTTTTTTCATGAAACTGAGTCTTAATTTTATTAGTTGAATAGTTTTCTTACTTTCAATTTTATTAATCTCTCCTTTTATTTTCAGAATTTCAAATTTGGTATTGGGGGTATTTAATTGATCAATTTTTTAATTGGGATTTTTTAATTTGTACTTTTCCTAGTTTTTTAAGTTGCATGTCCAATTCATTAATCTTCATTTTCTCTACTTTATTATTGTAAGCATTCAGAGATAAAATTTTCCCTAAAAATTGCTTTGACTGCATCCCATATATTTGGCATGTTGCTTTCTTATTGTCATTCTTTGGGATGGATGAAATTATCAATTGTTTCTATGGTTTCTTGTTTCACCCACTCATTCTTTTTTTTTAATTAAAAATATTTTATTTTCAAAATATATGCATGAATAATTTTCAACATTCACTCTTTCAAAACCTTGTGTTCCAAACCTTTTCCCTCCCTTTCTTCTACTTCCTCTTCTACATGGCAGGTAACCCAATTTTTTCATACATATTTCCACAAAAATCGAGCTGCACAAGAAAAATCAGATCAAAAAGGGAAAAATGAGAAATAAAACAAAATGCAAGCAAGCAACAGCAAAAAAGAGTGAAAATACTATGTTGTGATCCACACTCAGTTCCCACAGTCCTCTCTCTGGGTGCAGATGGCTCTCTTCATCACGAGAACACTGGAACTGACCAGAATCATCTCATTATTGAAGAGAGTCACACTCATCAGAATTAATCAAAATATAATCTTGCTGTTGCTGTGTACAATGATCTCCTAGTTCGGCTCATTTTACTTAGTATCAGTTCATGTAAGTCTGTCCCAGCCTCTCTGAAATAATCCTGACGATCATTTCTTGTAGAACATAACATTCATATACTATAACTTATTCAGCCAATCTCCAACTGATGAACATCCACTCAGTTTCCAGCTTCTTGCTACTACAAAGAGGGCTGCCACAAACATTTTCGCACATGTGTGTCCCTTTCCCTCCTTTAAGATCTTTTTTTGGGATATAAGCCCAGTAGAAACACTGCTGGGTTAAAGGTTATACACATTTTGATAGTCATTTAGCATAGTTCCAAATTACTCTCCAGAATGATTGGGTCTGTTCACAATTCCACCAACAATGTATCAGTGTCCCAGTTTTCCCACATCCCCTCTAACATTCATCATTATCTTTTCCTGTCATCTTAGACAATCTGAGAGGTGTGCAATGGTACCTTGGAGTTGTCTTAATTTGCGTTTCTCTGATCAATAGTGATTTAGAACATCTTTTCACATGACTAGAAATGGTTTTAATTTCTTCATCTGAAAATTGTCTGTTCATTTGCCTGTTCATACCCTTTGACCATTTATCTTTTGGAAGATGGTTTGAATTCTTATAAATTTGAGTAAATTCTCTATAAATTTTAGAAACAAAGCCTTTATCAGAATCCTTGAATGTAAAAATTTTTCCCAATTTGTTGCTTCCCTTCTAATCTTGTCTGTCTTAGTTTTATTTGTACAAACATTTTTAACTTAATATAATTAAAATTATTCATTTTGTATTCAATAACGTACTTCAGTTCTTCTTTAGCCACACGTTCTTTTGTTCTCCATAGATCTGAGAGGTAAATAACCCACTCATTCTTTAGAATTATTTAGTTTCCAATTAATTTTAGTCTCTTTTGCAGGGGCCTTTATAACACGTAATTTTTATTGCATCACCTTCTGAAAAGGATGCATTTACTATTTCTGACTTATGCCTAAACCTTCTAAGTATACCCCTAACAAAGATACAGTTATTAAGAGTTACACATAACATTTTCCCATATAGGGGTATAAACATTTTAATCTTTAAAAAACATAGTTATTTTCTTTCCCTTCTCTTTTTACCTTCATATACTTCTCTTGAGTTCTGTATTGGAAGATCAAATTTTCTGTTCAACTCTGGTCCTTTCATCAAAAATGATTGAAAATCCCCTATTTCATTGAAAGTCAGTCCATCTTTTCCCCAGAAAAATAATGCTTAGTTTTGCTTTGGCTGCAGTCCAAGCTCTTTTGCCCTTTGGAATATATTCAAAACCCTTCATTTCTTTAATGTGCAAGTTGCTAAGTCATGAGTAATTCTGATTGTGGCTCCTTGATATTTGAATTATTTCTGTTTTACCACTTGCAATATTTTCTCCTTGATTTGATAATTCTGAAATTTAGCTATAATTTTCTTTGGAATTTTTATTTTGGGTCTCTTTCAGAAGGTGACTGGTAGAATTTTTTCAATAGCAATTTTACCATCTGATTCTAGGATAACAGGGCAATTTTCCTTGATGATTTCTTGAAAAATATTGTCCAAGCTCTTTTTTTTTTTTGTCATGGTTTTCAGGAAGTCCACTCATTCTTAGATTGCCTTTCCTTGATCTATTTTTCCAGATCAGTTATTTTTCCAATGAGGGTATTTTACATTTTCTTCCATTTTTTTCATTTATTTATTTATTCGCTTATTTATTTATTTATTTATTTATTTATTTATTTATTTATTTATTTATTTATTTATTTATTTATTTGATTCTTGATGTCTCATTGAGTCATTCACTTCCATTTTTCCAATTCAAATTTTAAGTGAACTATTTTCTTCAGTTAATTTCTTCAGTTTCTTCTTTTTTATTACCTTCTTTTGTATTTGCCATGTTGTACTTTTAAAGGAGTTGTTTTGTTCATAACACCATTTTTCTATTTTATCAATTGTATTTTTTAACTTGTTCTCTTTTTCCATTTCACCAAATGTATTTTTGAAGGAGTTGTTTTCTTCAGTCAATTTCTCTGTTTTCTTTTTTTTTCCCCCGAGCTTTGCAGAAGAGTTTCATTTCCTTTTCCTGTTTTTCTTCTAACTCTCTTTTAAGATCCTTTTTGAATTCTTCCAAAGGAGCCCCTCGAATTGAAAACCAGTTCACATCCCCCTTTGAGGCTTC